>NC_080742.1:77056428-77359458 GCF_020826845.1 Diceros bicornis minor | reverse complement strand
TTTCTGATTGTTTGTTTTGTCTCTCTCTTCTGCATTAGAAAATTTTCTGGATGCCTGGTAATCCTTGGCCATGATTAAGGTTGTGGGAGGTGGGAGGGAGGCTAATCAGAAACTCTCAGCTCACAGGTTGGGTTTGCCATTGTAGGGTAGTCTAGCTGGGCTGTTGGCGGGGAAACCTCTATGTCAGTATCTTTAGGTCTTTTCTCTTGGGCTGGTGAAATACCCCAGAATAGAGTCTTCCGGTTTCCTGTCTGGAGGACAAAGGTCCTGCTCCCAGCACTTTGGGACCCTGATGGTAGCAGAAGGCTCAGGGTCTCTGCATTCAGCATTCCATATGACATGGTCACATACTCCCCTGGTTTTCTGTATTTTCGGTATGGTATCTCCATTCACAACTGTGCTTGAAGCTTCTCCAACCCACATACCCTCTATCTTACCTTCTTCAGAGGGAAATTCTCCAGGATCTTGCTGGGATTGGGGAGCGACTATTGCTCAGTGGCTGGGAGTTGGGGAAGAGATCTTGGGATCTAACTCCTTCTCATCCTGGTCCTTGTTTTAGCAACCTCTTCCACGGTTCCAGAGGTACCTTGGATGACCGATTTCTGCGCCTTCTGAGAACCTTGCAATATAAACCAAGCTGGTTCTCAATTTTCCCCACTGCCAGTTGACATGTCTTTTTCCTCAGGGCTGATAAGTCAGTAACTGCATGGCTGCCTGCCATCCTGCTTCAAAAATTTTGTGGTGGTTGTCTCTTTTTCTGTTCCCTCCATCCTTGTAGGTCTATCTCTTGATTTAAAAATCTCTTTATTGAAGTTTTAGTGGGGTTTTGGGAGGGAGTGAAATTAGATGTATGCGTTCAATCACCATCTTGACCCAGAACCCTAATTTCCCTTTTCAATATATTTTTAAAAATATAATTCCTGGGAATAACCCTACTTGGTCATGGAGGATTGCTATTTTAATGTACTGGGGTTTGTTTATTTCTGTTTTTCCATTTAGAAGTCTTTAAGTGGACATGATTAGCAGGAAATGAGCCTTTCCATGAGGAGGATTCAAGGAAAATGTCTCTAGCGGGATAACTCTTATTACATATATGAGAGAAAATCAGAGGCTGGATCCCAGTATGCAGCCTCCAGGCAGCCCGTAAAGGAGTGGGTGGGGGCCCTACTAAAGGAGGGACCCTGTAGTGACCCCTGAGGGTACATGTGGGGAATGCCCTTTGCAATGTTTTGTTAAGGGACCTGGAATAAATCCCAGACTTCATCGTTGACATTCTCTGGAGAGGGGCTCAGCTGGTGGCCTGATTTTATCTTATATTAATTGGGGGAATTCTCTGATAAGACAATGAGTCCTGGATGCCTTTCTGAAATGCAACCCATTGCCCATTTGGGCCCCAGAATCATTCATTTGTTTGTTATTCACTTATCTAATATTCCTTGAGCACCATGGGCAAAGTACTATGCTAGCTCTCTATAATGGAGATAGAACCGGCCCTAGGTGACTCTTTAAGCACCCCTTCTCCAACCTTGCAGAGCAGCGAGTGAGGGGTGGATGGAAAGGGGGTCATGGTCACATCCAAGGTCATAACATGGTGACGATAATTTTTCTCTCTCTGTGGCTTGTGATGAGGAATAAGTGAGGAGACTCATAAAGCATCGGACATGGTGCTTGGCACACAGTAGGACATCTGGATTTTGAGGGACAGCTTTATGGGCTGCGAGGACCTCCTGTGTTTTATGTTCTCCTGATACTTTTAAATACCAGCATTTTTGAAGGAACACTTGAGGGGATTTAGAGACAAGACAACATAAATGAACCAGTACCACTTTAATCAGTCACTGCAACAGCATAGTAGGGTTCACAACGTGACCGCCCTGCTGGTTAGTCATCTTCAACGCAGTGGCAGCATTGTGGGCTCTCTTACATTCCTGAGGCTGCACACTCTTTCTTCGACTTCACTGTTCTGCTCTAACACCTTACTGGAAACAAGTTGTAATCCACCTCTCACAAGCAGTTTAGCTCACCATTCTTCCTGGCAGACATTTCTGAAACTCTGAGTATTTTTGACCAATTGGTTTTAGCAAAAAGAAATGTTACACAGGGATTGACACTCGGTGGGTCACCTGTGAAGTGTTCGAGGCACTTGCCTGAGCAGTACAACTGTTGAAAGCCACCAGGTGGTGGAGAGGGCAGCAGAGAGACTGGGTTCAAGGCAGAGAGACTGGGTTCAAGTCTCTGCCAAGCTGTGTATCTTGGGCAAATTCGTTACTTTTCTGAGCCCATTTACCTATCTGTGAAATGGGGACACCCACAGGGTTGTGGTGTGAACTAGAGATAAGAGGTGTAGAAATGCCTATTACACTTCTACTCGTGGCTTATTACACGTAGTGGTTCTTCTTGCCTGGGGTGCCATCCTGGGGCAGGCTGCCCGGTGTGTGCGTGTGTGTGCGCACACGAGTGTGCGCGCGCGGCGCCCTGGCCCTCGGGTGTGTTGCCCGGGGAAAGCGTGCGTGTGGATGCGTGTGATGGGCCGCCCTGGGAGTGTGTGGCTGCCGGCGGCAGGCTGAGAACGCGGCGCCCGCGCCGGCGGCGGCTGACTGGCAGCGCTGGGTGAATGAGCGCGCGTGCGGGCGACCCGCGCAGAGGCGGCGGCGGCGGCGGCGGCTCGGCGCTGCGGTGCGCGCCCGCCTGCGGGCTCTGGTGGGGGGCGGACCGCGGACCGCGGGCCGGGCAGGAGGAGGAGGAGGAGAGAGGGAGGGAGGGAGGAGGGGCGGGAGCGCGGGAGGGAGGGAGGGCGCGCGGGCGGTCAGAGCGCGGCTGCCGCGGAGCCCCAGCGCGGGCGGCTCTGCCGGGGAGGGAGGCTGGCAGCCAGGAGGCGGCGCCGCGGCGAGGGAGCGCGGAGCACCGGCCGGGCCGCCCGCCTCGGGACCGCGCTGCGGGCAGCGGGCCGGGCCGGCCAGACCGGGGGCAGCGCGTCGGCGAAGCCGCAGTCGCCGGGGCTAGCCGAGGGGGCGTCGGGAGCGACCGAAAGACCCGGCGAGACTCGGCGGAGCGTTGCCCAGCTGGGCTCCTGGGCCGCCGCGACCGCCCCTTCCCGGGGGACTTGGCAGAGGAGACCCGCCTGCGGGAGGGAGCGAGAGGAGCAGGTCGGGGAGAGAGAAGGAGGGGGAGAGAGAGCGAGTCTGCACGGGTGGATGGGTGTGTATGTGGGGGGATGATGGTGTGTGATGTGTGTCTGTGAGGAGTGTGTGAATGTATGTGTAGGGGTGTGTGTGCCTCTCTATGTGACTGTATATACTGTGTGTGTCTGAGGTGGGGGGGGTGTGTGTGAGAGAGAGAGAGGGAGAGAGAGAGAGAGAGAGGGAGGGAGGGAGGGAGGGAGAGAGAGAGAGACAGGAGGCTGGGAGCTCATAGAGCTTGGGTCTGAACCCAGGTAGGAGGGATGGAGGCTCAGCAGGACCGAATGTGTGTGTGTGTGTGCGCGGACACTGTGTGCAGGGGTGTGTGAAGGGTGTGGGTGAGCGTGTCATGGGTGCTAGGTATGGCTGTGTGTGTGATGTAAGGGTGCCGGGTGCACGTGTGTCCCTGGCTCACCCTCCCCTTCCCCCACCAGATGCGTGTGTGGGGGGGGGCGTGGATTCTGGGGAGCGGGGAGGAGTCTGCTGCGGCAGCCCCTTGGCCAGTTTGCCTGCCTGGCCGTCCTCCCAAGAGATGGCCAAGCTGCCCCTCCCCCAAACACTTCTAGGGTTAAGGGGAAGGGAGCAGGCCAAGCCCCAGGAAAGAGGGGAAAGGCTGAAGGGACAGCTTCTTCCAGACCAGGGCACCCTGCTTCTCTGGCGGAGCCAGGCTGCCTTCTCCATCTCTGCAGATCACTCAGCTCTGTGCTTTGCCCTTCCCAGGGCCCTGTGCTCCCCACGGGAGCTGAGTGAGTGAGAGGGCCAACATCTTAGATTGGGGCTGGAGGTGGCGGTGGGAATAGGTTGAGACTCATCTGTGAGGGTTCCAAAAGAACCTCACAGCTTGTTCACAGTTGTATTACCAGAGGGTGCTTGGCACATAGTAGGCCTCAACAAATATTTGAGGGTGGAAGGGAGGATAGAGAGAAGAGAGGGAGGGAAGGGATCTGGGTCTGGGAGTCAAGTCTACTCGGTCTGCTATCAGTCAAGGATGAGGGCAGCTGGTTGCAGTCAGACCCCAGTCCCCAGACTGAGTAGGTGGGGGAGGCAAGGCTTTAGGGAGAGGGAGCCTTAGCTGGAAGTGAGGGAAAACTGTGGGGCAGAGATTTGTGCTGGGGTCTGAATGTACAGGAAGGAGCTGGCATCTCTCCTTGGGCAGAACCTTTGTGTCCTGCCCCCACCCCCTGCTTCTCTGCGATCAGAAGCCTCCCTCTGGGGCATCAGATCCCAGGCAGCCAGGGCTCATAGCGCCTCTCCTCTCTCCAGGACATTCGTGCTCAAAAGGTGCTGAAGAACTGAGCCCCCTGCCAGTGGAGGCCACCCCAGGCCAGGTGGGGCCATGGCGGGGCATGGCTGTCTGGGGCTGGGGCTGTTCTGCTGGGTCCTGCTTGCTATTCCCGTGGGCCCCCAGCCTGCCTCCTCCATCCCAGGTGTCCCTCTCACCACTTTGACCCCACCACCTCAGAGTGAGGCCTCTATGCTGTCTCTCAACCTGGGACTTAACTTCAAATTCCACCTCCGGGGACCTGCTGCTGCCTGGGGGAGCCCAGTCACAGAGACGCAGCGGCTGTCTCCTGGGTTGAGCCGGGAACCAGAGGAAGAGGTGGCCAGTGGGCTGAGGACTGACCCGCTTTGGGAACTGCTGGTGAGCTCCCTCGGGAACTCTCCCCCAGAGTGGGGCTCTGCTGAAGGCAGCTCCACTCCCTGGGCCTCCTCTCTGCCTCTGGAATCCACAGCCCGCCTCTCTGGGCCCACCAACCGGCCTACTGCTCCCTATCAGCCCAGGATGGGCACTGTGACTTGGGACACTGCTCTGACGACTACAGCATCTCCATCCAGTGCTCCCAGACCCCACCAGAGTGAGCTGGAGCTGAAGTTTGACATGGCGCTGAGAGCGGGTGCAGCCCCTACACTTGGGCATCGAACACTGCCCCTGCTGCCCAGCCTGCGGGCCAGCCTGGCAGAGATTGCTGGGCGCCTGGGACCCTTTGGTGAGTACCCACCCCATCCTGAGGAGAGCTCCTGCCAGGCAGCCCTGGCAGGTGGGAGGAAGCTTCAGCCCGGGATCCTTTTGCAGGGTTCTTCGGCACTACTCTGTCCCCACTCCGGAACTTCTCAGGCCCCAGCTCCCTGGGCGCAACTACATCCCCAAGCTCTGCCTCTGGAGTTGCACATTCTCCAGGTGAGTGTTTATTTCATTGCAACAAACATTTGCGGGAGACCTGTACATGCCGGGCGCTGTGCTAGAGACCTAACCAGCACCTCCTCTTCTTCCTTGACTCAAGGGAGGCCTGCATTGCTTCTCCCAGGCCCTGGCACATGAGACAGTGCTCCCATTGGGAAATGCCCTCTTTGCCGTACTGAGTCTGGTTTGGTCCTTGTAGCTTAGCTCTTGGTGGACATGTGGCTACAATTCCTGGGATAGTGGCTCTCTTGGGGCAAACTCTGGGGAAGGACAGGATTTTCTCCAAAGCCCCAGAGGCCAATGCTAGCTGGTAGGATGGCACTGGAGCCCACATATTCCCTTTGTAGGGTTCTTTGGCACCTCTCTGTCCCCACCCCCAACCCTCCTGGAGAGAAAGCTCTTAAGTCCAAGCCCGCTGGACCCAGCTGCTTCTCTAAGCTCTGCCTTGATTGCAACAGCATCGTTAGGTAAGTGTCCAATTCAATTGAACTTGACAATTATTTATTGAACACTTACTACATGCTAGCCCCTCATTGGCATTCTGGGACCCTTTTATTTCATTGTCACCATAATCATAATCACCATTCTCTTCATCATCACCATGGAGATATATATTAACGGTCTGAGAACAAGTGTTGCTGGGGATAGTCCTACACAGAGTTAAGTAATGGTCCTCTGGGAGTTTTGCAATCACAGGGCAGAGCAGGATGTAGACAAATGTATCAAGGGCCAACAGACACAGGAACTCCTTCATGATTTCCACAGCCTCAGCACTAACCCCACCCTCCACTCCAGTCTGCCTGGGCTGCCTCCTCACCCCCACCCCCACCTTGGGGCTTTCTCCTTTGCTGTCTGATCTGACATGACATGCTGTCACATATAGGCAGAGCTGGGCCCTCACTGGGAAGACGTTGAAGAGGAGACCTCAAGCAGACAGACGCCATCCTTATTCAAGGGAACCTTTCAGAAGATGCACATAGACAGGCTGGTGGTGCAGAGGAAAGACCAGGGACTCCGAAATCTTGAGACTTGGCTTTGAATCCCAATTCACTTTCTAACTAGCTGTGTGACCTTGGGCAGGTTACTTAACCTCTCTGAACCTAAATTTTCTCATATATTGAGGGTTTAATAATAGTACCTATTTTGTTATTGTGAAGCTTGCAGATAATGTAAGCTCCTGGCATGAGGCAGGGCATAAAGTAGAAGCTCATTAAATAGTAGCTGTTAACCTTGTTTATTCCCCAAATACACTTATAGACCCTACATCTTAGACACCACAACCCTGGCCCCAAGATGTGATGGGACAACACATAAGCCACAGGGCAGAGGGCACACTGCTCCAGGAGAGGTTCTGGTAGGTGAGGCCAAGGGAGCCATGGAGAGGGACCTCCAGGCCCAGCTTTGCTCTGCAAAGGGTTCACTGTGCTGTGAATCCTCTCAGCCACCCCGCATTAGGGACCTGCTCAGCAGTGGAAACCACTGGTTGTTCCAGTTTCTTCCAGCTCCAGACTTAACACAGCACCTGACTCTTGCTCACTCCTGCGTGGTCACTGCACTCCCGGGCATGTGGGTGAGGAGGTTGCCATCCCCTCCCCATCCAGCCCAGTGTGCAGCAGTGGCAGGATCTGCTGTGGGGTGGGGGGCAGGCTCTGTGGCCTCAGGGGAAGGATGCTGGCTGGCAGTCTGTCAGCCTTAGTGACAGTGCTGGCCAGGCAGGTTTAATGAGTCTGGACAGTATCAGAGGCAGCCCCGCCCTCCTTCCCCCTCCTCACTGATGGCTGCAGGAACCCAGCCTCTTCCTGGCTATTCCTCTTGGATAAACCCAGGAGGGCTACAGGCCTCCTAGAGAGAAGGCCAAGGGGCCTTGCTCATGTCAGCAGCATGTGTGGGGAGTAGTGTCAAGCAATTAGAGGACAAAGGGAATCTCTCTATGTCTCCTCTAGGATCTTTCTAACTGAGGTGCAGTTAACCCTTGACCCTAGGGCTTCTCTTCTCTCCCATTAGGTCCCCTTCACCTTGGACAGAGCTTGTATTCAGACAGTACTCACCGGAACAGTTGTACAGATCCTTAGCATACTGAAAGACTTTCATACCAGTTGATAAGTACCTACTCCCCTTAGCCCCCTGAGCTTTCCCCTCTACTCCCTGACCACCCTGGCTGGCATCCGTTCGGATTGGCTGGCACCATTTCCATTTCCAGTTGTTAAATATTTCGAATGTTGCACTTACAGAGAGTATCCATCCTCCATGATCCTGGAGGTGGGGGTGGGGAGAGGGATGGGGCCAGACCACTGAACAGGCTGCAGCTTCTGGTATCCAGAGTGGAGAGTGATTCCCTAGCCCTTTGATCTGGGCAGCTGGTGGATAATCAGGCCTGACTTTTCCATAAGTCGGGCCGGCCCCTCTCCCTGGCTCCTCCCCAGCCAGCTCCGGCCTCACCAGTTACTCACATTGACATCCCATCTTGTCCCTTGCCCCTGAAGTCAAGAGGGGTGCCAGGGCAAGTGAGACCACCTTGGAAGGCAGGCCTGCTCAGGAGAGGGATCCTAGGAAGTCACTGTCTTCTGGGGGAAAACTGAGGGCTTCTTCTGGGGAAGCTTTGAATGGGGAGACAGGAGATGAGGTCAAGTGGACCCTTCAAAGGCAGAAGCTGGGTCTTCTTTACCTGTCCCCACCTACACCTGGCCCACTGGGCATGCCCTGCCCTCTGGCGCAGTGCTCCTAGTTTACAACTCCCTCCTCTGACACCTGAGCTCTGCCTGTGCTTTGCCTATTTTCTGGTTTTTATTCCTTTTTGGCTTCTTAGGAATGTTGAAATTTGCTCTAGTTGCCATAGTGCTTTGGGTCAGAGGTGAGAGATGGGGTTTCCTGTGGCCCTTAGGTGAGAAGTGGAGCTGGAAGAAGGTGGGGGGGAGCAGACCTGAGAGCTGAATGTGACTGTATAGTGAGCAAGGAGGAGGGCATGAGGGGCCACAGGCTGGCGCAGGCTGTGGGGCTCCTGGTCTCCCTGCCTCTCTGCAGAGCCCACCAAGGCCAAGGAAAGGCCAAGCAAACTCATCTGCTTTGCAGGAGTGGGCTGGGCAAGGGTATTGGCGGGGACCAAGGAAGGAGGGCTGAGGGAGGGTGTGTGTGTATTTGATCCTGCTAACGTCAGACTGATCCCCCCGCCCCAGGTCAAGCTGTCCCTTCCCAGTGAATGGTTCCTTATTTAACTCATGGGTGTGTCCTCATTAGGTGTTTAGAGATGGTCAGTCCATCCAAATGGTGTTCTTTAAACAGAGTTCACAAAGGGAGACAACATGTTGATGTTCACTCATTTGATTAATTGTTAACTTTCTAAGCAAGTTTGGGATGTGCTAAGGGACAACAGTCTTTTGTTAATCAAATTGAGAGCTAGTTTGAGGCCAGAAACAGTCACATTCACACAAACACAAACTGATGACTGATCACTGATAAACGTGATCATATATTGAATGCTCATTACGCACTAGACACTCCAAAGAGCTTTGCACACATCGTCCATTTATCCTCATAACAGCCCTGTGCAGTACGTACTCTTCCCCATTTCAGACTTAAGGAAGGTAATGGAATGGGAACCAGGGCACATGCTGCCATTTGCAGTAGGCAGTGAGCTGTGTATATTTAATTTTTTGGTTGGTCCCGCTCTGCCCTCCCCAGTTGTCCAAGTCTATCTTCCTCTCCCCTCTCTCCAGAGCCACTTTCTGCCCCTCTCACTCCTTTCCCTTGTTCTCAGGACGGCTCTGTTTTGCATGTCCTCAGTATGAGCTGGCACTGCCTGGGGTAGGGGTGTTCCTGAGGTCTTCCTGTATTGTCCAGCTGGGGCATGGCTGGGGCATGGCCAGGCAGTTGGGGCAGGAGTCTGGTTGTCAGGAGACCCCCTCCATTCTACATCTTCCTCCTATGCACCTCCCCATCCCCATCAGGCTGTCCCCATCCTTCACCACCATCTTTCTCCCTCCTTCCTTGCCTGTAGATACAGTTCTGCTGAGCCTGCTAAGTGGGGTAGGGAGAGGTTCAGCCTGAAGCATCTTCCCTTGCTGCCTGGCCATAGGGAGAATCCTTGAGTCTAACACTTTTTAACTCCTCTCTTGTTCCAAGAGAGTAGAATTAGGGATCGTACTCCTCACCCTCTCTCACTTGACTTCCTTTTCCCCAATGGATGTGGTGAAGATGTTGGAGCACAAGAGGGGACTGGAGGCTTGAGTTAGCAAACCCCAGAGCACCTGAGGGGCTCACTCACTAAGATGGCATTTTATCCCACTATGACCTCCCTAGTTGTTCCTTCCTGGGAAGTTCAACGGTAGCCTCGAGACTCAGGGAAGTCCATCTCAATGTCACCTTCCATAAAAGGGGGTGAGAACCAAAGGGGCATCTATATTAAGAGCCTTAGAGCAATGGCTTTGTGGTTGAGTCAGGATGGCGACCATGGCCATAGGTAGGCTGAGGGTTGAGGGTATAGCAGGCAGAAAGGCCAGTGAATAGGAAACACTGTGTTCTTCTCAGGGTGCTGAGGACAGGAGGGTCTTGCCTCTTCCCCTGTTGTGTGTGTGCACGTGCAAGCATAGGGGCTTTTCCTGAAGAGACACGGAGAAGGGATAGGCAGTTGAAAAAGGACAGGGGAAGCTTCTCCTAGCAGTGAAGTGGGAGTTGGGAGTCAGGGGTGCAGAACAAGACGTAAGCAAATTAGTATTATGAAGAGGCTCTGGAATTGTGGTAAGGGGCTCAGAGTGGTGCTCAGATCTGGATTCTAGTTGCGGCTCTGCCAAATTGTGACTTTGGATAAGTCACTTTGCCTCTAGGCAGAGCCTCAATATTTTCATCAGGCAAATAAGAGGATTCATTTATTCAGTGAATATCTGCTCAGTGCCAGCTCTGTGCCAGGCACCATTTTAGGCATGGGGATTCAGATGTGAGCAAAGCAAACAAAAATCCCTGTTCTTAATGAAGCTTCCTTCCTGGTGGGAGGATTGAAGTAGAAGGGGCTTCTACAGTTCCTTCCAGTTGTAAAATTCCGTAACTTCTCAAGAAAAACCCTTTTCAGTAAAAGCACAGAATGATGAAGGGAAATGAGCAAAGCAGGGAGCTGGGGGTGGGTTGGGGTGGGGGGAAAGGATGAGAGCTGAAACTACTGTGCGAGGAGTTTGATGGGGAAGGGGAAAGCGAGGGGCTGAGAAGTCCGGTGAGTCTCATATTTCAGACAAGTGTATCCCGGATGCCAGGAGGACTCTTTGACTGGGGTGGGCAGGGGGAGGGCTGCACATTTGCCTCAGACAAACATTCTTTGCCCACAGACCCCATCATCCCCACTTCTGGCCCTGATGACCCCTCTTCTGCCAGCCTTGGGAACCCCTCGGTGCAGCCAGAGTGTGGGCCAGGGTCCTGCAGCATTGGAGAACTGCCTGAACGGGAGGGGCAGCCTCCTGTGGCCCGGCTGCCCCTCTTCTTCCTGACCCTGGAGGCCGACTGGGCAGAGGCCAGGGCTCACTGGGGGCTGGCCTGGGAGGCCCATGTGTACGGGGTAGGCGCACTCTTCGGCCTGGTGGCCCTGCTAGCGCTGCTGGCTCTGGCCCTCTTGCCCTGGCGCTGCCCGCCCGGCACCCCCTGCCTGGCACTGCTGGACCTGCTCCTGTTCTCGGCCGGGACCACGCGGGCCTTCCCGCTCTTCTACGACGCCTATGGGCACCGCGACCGGCTGCCCGCACTCGCCTGGCTGCTGCTGCAGGACCTTCCGCTGCCCTGCTTGGCCGCCGGCCTGGGCCTGGCCTGCCTGCTGCTGGCCCGGCCGCGCCCGCCGCGGTGCCCCGCCGGCCTGGCCGCGCTGCTGCTGCTGGGGCTGGGGCTGGCGGCCGCCGCTGCCCTCGGGAGCGCCGCCCACCGCCCGCTGCGGCCTCTGCGGCTCGCCTCCCGCGGGCTGCACGCTTTCCTTGCCGCCCTCCTTTCCGGGCTCCTGCTGGCGCTCTCCTGCTGGGGGGGTCGGCGGCGGAGGGCCGGAGCGCCCCTGGGAGGGTCCAGCTTCAAGGGCGCCACCCCTCTCCCGCAGGCGCGCAGCCCCTTCGCCCCGCGGGAGTCCTGGCGGCGCGCGGCGCGCACGGCCCCGGTGGCAGGCACCTTTGGGCTGCTGAGCGGAGCCCTGCAAGGCTACGAGGTGCTGCACGCCCTGGGTTATGGCGGCCAGCCGGGCCTGGAGGGTCCCTGGCCCTGGTGGGCCTTCCAGCTGGGCCTGCGCCTGGGCGAGGTGGGCGTCGCGCTCCCCTTGGCGCTGCTGGGCCTCTACCCGGCGCTCTGCAGCCCCCGCGTACCGCCGCGCTGCTGGGCCAAGCTCTTCCGCCTGTCCCCGGGCCACGCGGCCCCGCTGCTGCCTGGAGGCTGGGTCACCGGGCCCCCGGACAAGGAGCCCCTAGGTAGCGCCATGGCGCGTGGCGACACGGAGCTGCTGCAGCTGTGCGCCCTGGCAGGGCCAGGCCCCGACCTCCTACTCCAGGGAGGTGGCTGCCGGGGCTTCGAAGGCGCGGCCGCAAACCCAGCCCCTTCCCCGGCCTCCTCCCCCTGCAGCGATTACACCGTGGACTTCCGCCCTCCATCCCCAATCAACCTGCGGCGCAGCATCGAGGAGGCCCTCTGCAGCGAGGCTCTGCTTACTCCCGGCCTTTTCCAGGGCCCTGCCTTCGGGGAAGCCCTGCCTGGTCTCGGCCTCTACCGCACCACCTCGCTGGGGGCGCAGACAGGGCCCGGGCCCAGTAGGAGGTTTGAGGAGGCCCCTGGCTCCCCGGCTCCCCTGGAGCTGCCGTCTCCCGGGGCCTGGCCCGCGGGCAGCAGCGCCTCATCCGGCTCGCTGTGTGGACTCTCGCGGGACAGCTCGTCCATGCTGCTATGCTCCAGCCCGGACAGGCCCCCACGCTGTCCGCTGGTTTGCGTCCTCAGTCCCCCGAGGCCCTCAGGAAGCAGCCCTAGCCTCCCGGCCTCAGGATCCTACCAGGCCCTATCCCCACCCTCCCGCGACTCCCCAGAGCCTGCTCCTGAGCTGCAGGCCGAAGAGGCCTTGCTGCAGGAGCAATTCCTGGACGCCTGCCGACAGATCGACGAGCTGAGCATGGGGAGCGACACCATAGACCTGTGAAGAGGCGGCCCCCTCGCTGTCCCGGCCATACGCCCCCTTCTGGCGCCTGCTCCGCCCGAGACCTGCACACTGTAACCCTTCCCCAATCCTGCCTGGCTCAGATACCTCTCCCTGCTTCCTTCCCCATCCAGGGACCCCTGGGTGGGTGGGTCAGCAGCCAGGCTCTGTTGATTGGGAATTAGTGCCACCTTTTCTGGAGCCCTGGGCGCTGATGCCTTCAGCTGCAATTCTAGGCTGGCCGGGGTCCCACTTTCCTTGGCATTCACCAGCAATAAAGCTCCAAGGTGCTCCACTCCTGACCACCACTGCCCACCCTGGTGCTGAGTGAGAGGGGCTGTCTTCAGAAGACCTCGGGACTGGCCTCAGTCCCCATACCCACCTCTGCCATGCCCAGGAATCCCATCCCTGCGTGAGTGAGAGTCCCTGTCCTCCCTGTGACTCTTTCCCATAGAAGGGTCCATAGCCCATCTAGCAGACTTCACAGCAGTTGGGTGGGAGGTAGGCGCTTTCAGAGTTAATTTATCAATAAAATATTTTCAGAGGAGAAAGGTTTGACCTTCTTGGGAAAGCTCAACAAGGCAACAGCACCAGTGGTTCTGCCATAACTGGAAGAGAAGCTGTGTTTGGGTGGGGTGGGTACATCTCAGACCCCAGCGACCTTCTGTCCTGACTGCAAGGAGGCTTGTCCAGTGGCTGGGATGAGTGAGGGTCCTGGAAGCAGCCCCTTGAAGGCCCTTCTGACTCTCTGGGAAGTGGCTTTTCAGAGATGAAACATGGCCCTGAGAGGTGAAACAGAAACTCTGCAGTCGTTGGTGGAAATGCCTGTGTTTGTAGGAACCTCCCTTCAGCAGCCTAGGGACTAGTTAGTGGTAAAGTTCTTTCTGGAGATGTTGATACACATGTCAAGGGCTTGATCACCTTGAGCTGGCAGCCCCAGCAATACTCCTGCCACATTCCCACGGTTTGGGATTCACAGAGGAAACCACCTTCTCCGTCCACCAACAGAGCCTCTTCAAGGTTAGACTTACAACTCTCCTTTCCCCTGCAGAACACACATTTCCCATCGGTACAGATCCTCCTTGGAGAAAGCCTGTCTTTCCCAAACCCCAGCCCCATCCTACCTACCAAAGCAGAACTCACAGTGCAGAAACCCATAAACACATCCGGCCGTCAGCCACTCTGTAATCCCTCCCTTGTCTGGAGCGTTTGGCTCTGAGCTCTGTAGTGTGCATTTGTCATTTGGCTAAAATGCTGTAAATTCAGAGTGGCACCAAAAGAGGGTTGTAGATTAGGTTTGAAAACGAAAATCAAGCAGTGTTTTGGCAGATGTCTTGCACATCACAGGGAGACCTACAGGGGCACACGTACTAGGCTTGAAGTGGAAATACAGGAAAGGAGTGGTTTTTCTTCCAACTCTGTCTATCAGCTCAAGGGGATTTGAGAAGGGAGGCGAGGGAGCCAAGGGGGAGGCAGGCAGCTAGGTTGGGAGGGGGTGGGGCCTTTGGCTAGACCAGGTCCAATGCACTAGTGGGAGAATTATAGCACTGCTCTTCTTGTGCGTGACGATTTGTCTTGGCTGAGTGGAGAGTCCAGAGCCTGGGACCTCAGAAGGAGAAGGGTAGTCAGTGAGGTTTGGGGGAGAGTGAGGGTCATGGTGAGGAAGAGGAATGAGAAGAGGGTGGTACAGGCACAGCTGAGGGATGGGACTGGAGTGGTTCTGATCGTGTCTCCTCCATCACCTGGCTCAGCTTAGCTCAGAAATTCTTTCTGCATCGTCACTCTGGGCTGAGGCCCAGAGAACTGCCAGCCTCCTAATTACAGGCATTTCTCACCGGTGTCGTAGTGGCTGTAGCGGTCCAGCATCAGAGCTGCTTTGTGTCATGGACGGAGTGCTTGCGGCTCAGAGAAATTGCTCCCTTTCTTCCCCACTTACTCTGCCATCTGCCTCTGCTCACACTCAACTCCTCTCTGCCGTCTCTTCCTCACCCTAATCCTTGCCAGCTGCTCTGGCTGATTCATTCTCTCCATCAAGAGTCCTTGGATTCACGCACACACCTCCTGACAAGGTAGTCCAAGCCCCACATGACCCCAGTCATGCCCCACCCGCCGCCCGCCACACACACTCCCTTTCTGCCTGGAAGGTCTGAATGGGGCTGGTGAGATGGCGAGGGGGGTGGGGGAATACAGCTCAGGGGTCACCAGCTCCAACACTTCTTTGATTTTCCTCATCAAGAATTACCTTGGCCCTTTGACTTAACAAAGAGGCCGAGATTGGGTGAGACAATCCTACCCTTTTGTCTCATGCCTCAGCTGTTACCCAAAGCAGGTTTCCCAGAGGAGTCCAGGTAGATCCTGATGCACACACCCTTCAGTTCCAATTCTTAGTAGTGCAGGCAACTGAGAGACAAATTCACCTTCATTAATTCAATCTCTTTAAAACATTTTCTTGAAGGCTTACAATATGTTAGGTGCTGGCGATAGAAGGGTGAATGAGGCAGATACTGGTCCTGAACTTATGAAGTTGCAAGTCTTTTGGGGGAAGGCAGACATTAAACAACTAATCACATAAATAATTACAATAGCATAGGGAACTAATTACAGTTGTGAAGAGTGCTAAGAACAAGATGTATGCAGTATTATAAGAAGGTTTGGCTTGCAAGGGGGAGTGGAGCCAGGGGGATGGGGCCTGGGAGAGACCGGCTGAGCACAGCCCAGGCCTCTCTTACTTCCTTTCCAGGCTCCTGCACAGTGATGGATGAGGGAGAGGCAGCAGTTTATTTCCCCTGGAAGCCACGTTGCTGGTGTGGCGCAGTGTACCACAACTCCTGCTATTTAATAAAGAACGCTGTGTGTGTCCTGGGTAGCTGGATGAGCAGATATTCCTGATTGAAGAACCACGTGACTTCCCTGACATGAATAGATAGGAGGCGCTGGGGCTGACACTGAGGCTGGGAGACTGAGATGGGGAGCCAGGTCTGAAACTTGGGAAATGTAGAAAGAGTCAGCTACTATCCTCCCCTAGGGGCACAGAACTCCTCCATACTGTGGGTGGCTGCTGCCCCCTGATGGGCACAAGGACACGGTTTCATTTTGTTCTTTAAAGAACATTTGTGTCCGAAGTATTTAAAATTTAGCACTGTAGGGGGTGTCCCAAAGGGATGTTGGAATAACCTTCTCAGGGTTCCTTTTCCTGTGCACCCTGCAGCCAGGACTGGGAAGGCCTTCCCATAGCTAGGGCCCTGAAGCTTGCAATTTAGTCTTTGGGGATAGAATTAATTTTGATTTCTAAGATGGTGAGGGGGGAGGAGAGAAGGAGAAAAAAGAGAGAGAAATGTGGAATCCCAAATGAACTTTATTCAGATGACCCATCCCTTTTCCTTTGTATATTTATCTCTCTTTATCTTGGATAGGATTCACCACAGCCTTAAAAAATCTGTTTTGTATTTCAATACTTCCTCTCCTGAGTTATGTGTTTAAAAATAACTGTGGCATTTTCTTTTAAGCATATATTACTTACTTGGAGCTACAGCTTCATAAATCTGATGTTTACCATTCTCCCTCCCTGCCCCCATCACTATCAACCAGTCATCCATCCATCCAAAATGTACTGAAAGTGGCTGGGGTTTGAGGAGAAAGGGAAACTTACTTTTCACTGTACCTTTTGTACTTTTTGAGTTTTTTACTTACCAAATGTTCAGGTTACACCATTTGAAAATAATTATTTAAGGGGCCAGCCTGGTGGCATAGTGCTTAGGTTTATGCACTCTGCTTTGGCTGCCCAGGGTTCGCAGGTCTGGATCCCATGTGCGGACCTAGGCACTGATCATCAAGCCATGCTGGCCGAGTCCCATATAGAGGAGGCTGGGCCCGGATGTTAGCTCAGGGCCAATCTTCCTCACAAAAAAAAAAAATTATTGTTATTATTTAAAAAATGCACCGGGTATTTTTTTTCAGCTGGACATTCTGCAGGGTGCTGCAGTCTTGCACATAGATGAGTGCCAGAGCTCAATCCTGTGTTCCAGGATCCAGGAGCACCCAGATCTCCTCCCTGCCAGTGAGGTCCCTCAGCCTTGGGTCTGTCTGATAAACTGACCCCAGAGAAGATCTTCCCCTGTCTCTGGGGGCACCTGGGTTCTAGGTCTGTGTGTATAAGCTGGATGTTATGTTTGTTTTGGGTGTATCTTGCAGTGTGTGTGCTGTGATATATGTGTAGGATTTTTTGGGTTAATGTCTGTCTACTCCCACTAGACGATATTCTCCATGAGGGCAAGGACCCCTGTCTTTTTTAGCTCTCCAATTTTATTCCTAGTACCTGGCACATAGTAGGACCTCAGGAAACATTTATCGAAAGAATGAAATTGTGTACAATCTGTGTCTACGTGTACTTTAGTAGCTGTAATTTGCGAAGTGTTATAGGCACAGTTATAGTTATGTTATAGTGTGACAGATGTCTCATATTTTCTGAGAACGTGAGAAATGTCCGAACGATGTGTGTGACGTACTTGTGTCTGTGTGCATTCTGGCTGCGTTTTATGCACGTAATCTGGGAGTCTGTGGTGCGACCTCGGAAAGTATTTATTAAACATCCGTTATATGTCCGCTCCTGGGTTAGGCCCGGAGAAAAAACCACTTCTCTTGCCTTCCGTGGTGAATTTGGGATCCATCCCCTGAGGTGCAATTTTAAGCAGAGCAGGAACTAGCGGAGCCAAAGGCTGGGGGCGGTACTTGTACTAGGGGTGGAGCCCCACTCAAGAAGCTCAGCCCCCAGGCGTCACCATTTTTTCATTCCGGAATGGTTTTCCCCCTTCGCACCACGTTTTCCTCCGGACTCTTTTGGGTAACGAGCACTTCCGGAACCTTCCGGCAACTCGGCGTGTTCCACTGCCAAAGCCAGCTCTTTGACTCGCGTGCGCCCGCTTGGTACGCTCGAGGCCTGAAGCGCATCGGTTTCTCGGCCTCATGGCCGGGCTGACCCTGTTTGTGGGCCGCCTCCCGCCCTCCGCCCGCAGCGAGCAGCTGGAGGAGCTGTTCAGTCAGGTGGGGCCGGTGAAGCAGTGCTTCGTGGTGACTGAGAAAGGTAGGGGGCGGGGCGGTCGAGGATGGGTTGGGGTTTCCTGGGAGCGGGATGGGGGCGAGGACACCCTCCCAGGCTTCAGAGAGCCGTATAATTTTTTTCCCCGCCCCTCAGAGAAGGGACTGGGAATTGAGTTTCTTTTCTAAACTGATGCTGCTTTAAACGAGTCCATAGGAGTCTGTTTTTGAAAGTCAGAGCGTTCCCTTAACTCTATAGAGCGCTTTCCGTTTTTTATGCGCACTCACAGATAAGATCTGATTTAGTAATAATGAAAATAGCTAACTTGTAATAAAACATCAGTGAGGCTTATTGAGAGTCAACTGATTGCCAGATCCGATTCTGGGTTTCACACGTGTTATCTCATTTAATTTTCTCAATGATCTTGAATGCCGCTATGTCACCTAGTCAGGGCTTCCCTGGCTACTCTAAGTGGTCGCTTAACGACAGGGATACGTTCTGAGAAATACGTCGTTAGGCGATTTTGTGTTGTTCGGACATCATAGAGTGTATTTCCACAAACCTGGAAGGTATAGCCTACTACACACCTAGGCTGTATGGTACTAATCTTATGGGACCACCATCTTATATAAAGTCAGTTATTGACCAAAACTATGTTATGCGGCTTGTGACTGTATTCATTTGGAAAAAAGGGATGATAATATTTGCCTTACCTACGTTGGTGTGTTCTGAAGATAAAGTGAGATAAGAGATTTAGAGCCACTTTGGAAAGGTTTAATTTGATAATGATCACTAAGGCTTGGTAATAATGGTAATAGTATTTGCAGGCTCCAGAAACAATGTTTGTGGTTTGCGGTTCTTTTGTCAGGACCACAGGCATTCATTGCTGATCTCTTCTGAGGAGGGGCAGTATTATTACATTGTAATTTTTGGAGCTGTCATACTTACTGTTTCTAACTTCTCTGGTGATATTCTGTTCTATTTGATGTTGAGTTCTTCTTTGAAGGTGTAGTGTATATCATGGATCCTCCATATCCTTGAGATTATCGGGAAAGCAGGAAGAAGGGGAGCTAACAGCGAAGACACCAAATTAGAAGAGAAAGCCTAACAATTTCTGAGCAAAGTGGAGAAGGGGCCACTGATGACAACCTTCTTTCTTTCCCTCCTGAGAATCTTGGCAAACTGATAACAGGATGTCCTGGCCGTATATCTGCTGGTTTAAGGCTTTGAGAATTTACTGATTTAGGGCTCTTGGTTTATGATTTTCTCCCTCCCACCCCAATACTGTTCCAGGGAGTAAGGCATGTCGAGGCTTTGGCTATGTCACGTTTTCTATGCTGGAAGATGTTCAGCGGGCCCTCAAGGAGATTACTACCTTTGAAGGCTGCAAGATCAATGTGACTGTTGCTAAGAAAAAGCTGAGGAACAAGTCCAAGGACAAGGAGAAAAATGGTCAGTTTCTAGTAACTGAAGAGAGTTTTCCCCCGGAGTGAAGAGGAGGCAGAGTGGCCCTCGGGGTAGCTTCTAGACTGAAAGCTTCCTGAATTTCCTTTTGATGTCCTAAATCATCAAATGTATTTTGTTACTCGTTCTAGTCTTTTGTTTACTTCTAAGTCTGGAACATCTGGTGTTCTTGGGAGTTGCCATACTTAACCCTGTGGTAAATGTCATTTGTTGCTAGTAGCTTCTTTCCTGTGGTGGTCTGGGCCTAGAGGTGGGTGGTTTTGGAGCACAGACTTATTGCATTGCCTCTTACTTTTTAGAAAATTCAGAGTCCCTAAAGAAGGAGCTGAAGCCTAAAAAAGCCAAAGTGGCAGATAAGAAAGCCAGGTTAATTATTCGGAACCTGAGCTTTAAGGTAAGCAACAGAGAAGACTAACACTGTGTGTTCTGAAGGCTGGTGGAGCCAAGGCATGCTCATTGGTGGAACTCCTCACCAAGACGGTATAATTGGGCTTAATTCCTTCTGGGAATGAATCTTAACCTTCTTGAAGTCAGAAAATGGACCTGTATAAATAAGAACTTAGTAAGGACAGTAAATGTGAAGATGCCTTCCTTTTGGGGAAACTACTACTGAGAAGGGGAGGGGAGAAAAGCTTTCTGATGTCTGTCCTTTTTGCCTTTTAGATACAAAGCCAGATGTCTTCTTTTCTGAAATGTTTGATGTCCTAGTCTCAAAAGTAAAAACGAAGTACAAATATTCAAGCTCTTCCTAATGAGCTAATTTAGTGGTTGATGTTTTGTGTTTATTGGTTGTGATAATATCTCTTTTTCTTTCTTCACTTTTGGCCTCAGTGTTCAGAAGATGACTTGAAGACAGTATTTGCTCAGTTTGGAGCTGTCCTGGAAGTAAACATCCCTAGGAAACCAGGTACTAGCAGGCCTTCATTTGATGTGGATTAGATTATTTTATGTAATGGTCTTTTTCCATATCACCCTTGAACTAAGCACCATTTGAAATAGAAATACAAGGTTCATGTCACTCTCTGTGAGCCCCATATGATATGATATATATAAAGTATCAGGCACAGTGCTTGACAAGTAATAAAACTCAAATAATAGCACTTATTCTCCTGATGGTATTTTTAGTTAGATCAGAACTAGTTTTAGAAGACGAGTTACGGTTTGAGAAAATGCATTGCTTTTCCCAAGCCTGAGTCAGGGTATACTCAGCAGGACATAAGCTATTGGTTGGGCAAGGGGCTGGCTGGTTGGCAGGATTTGGGCCATCTTGCCAGCTTGGTTTGCTATAATATCTTTCTTAGTGCCTGTTGGCTCCCTACCTGCTGCCTCTGACTGCTTTGTATGTTTGCACACAGATGGAAAGATGCGTGGTTTTGCTTTTGTTCAGTTCAAAAACCTCCTAGAAGCAGGAAAAGCTCTGAAAAGCATGAACATGAAAGAGATAAAAGGTAAGTTTTCTATACATATACCATTGACCCAGATCTTCCTGGTGTTGGGGTGAATTAGCACAGTAACCCACTTTCTACATTTTCAAAAGGTGTTTGCATTGTTGAGAGTCTCACTGCTAATATAGAAGCTGTTTTGGTGAAATATTCCTAGTACTTGATCTTAGGGTTAAACTTGAAAGAACCCATGTCATTATTCTCTTTTCTTTATTTGGTGATGGATGTCCTTTTAAATCCCTAATGAAAGATGTCCCTAAAATAATCACTGATGGATGCAGGTTGCTGTCTAGGGGATGTGGGATTTGCAGGTTCCTCCTTCTTGGTTATGATCACTATTCACCATCTGTGGGCTATTAAACTGACCGTGAGGCTACTCGGATGTTGATTTACCAGGTACTCTGCCTAAAGAAGGGATTGGCTTAGAGACTTCCTAACTTCTGAGTAGGGTACAGATTATTCCAGAATGCCTGTTTTGCCTCTTGCTGGTCTAACTGGAAACTTAAGTCTAACTGGAAGCACCATTTTAATTCTTTATTTTTTTTTACTCTTTCTTATCCCAGGCGTGTAGAAGGGTAAAATTTCTGTTCATTGATAGAAAGGTTAAGGAGTTGTATTTTAGGACCAGCATTGTCTGAATTGACAGTTTCTTTGTCTCCTTTGGTTCTGTAACTGTCTTTGATGAATAAGAAGTTGTTTACAGCAGATAGGACTGTTAAAAAGAAGAAGGCCTTTCTGATGCTACTTTTCTGTCTCACAGGGCGGACAGTGGCTGTGGATTGGGCCGTGGCAAAGGATAAATATAAAAATACACAATCTGCCTCTGCCCCAGGTAAGATGTGGTGGTGTTGCATAGGAGGGGTTGTCTGTCCTGGGGTGAGTGTGGAAACAACTCTGTGTATGATAAAAGTATCAGGGAACCTGCTTGTCAGCAAGAATATTGAGCTGGAGATACCAAAAGCAGAAGATTAACCAAAAGAATGAGACTGAGGAGTAAGAAAAACTCTGAATTCCTGCTGGCTAAGTAATGAGCCCAGAGCTCTTTGTCAATTTATATTGTACCATCTGGTGATCTGGTCCCAAAACAGGATCTTTTGGGTCTAAGCCCACTCCTGGATGTGGGTGCAAGCGAGGGGTAGGGCCTGAACTCATTGTCCCCTCTACTTGCTGTCCTTTCACAGCTTTTCATAATAGGGAGTCATAGAACATTAAGAATAGGGAAACTTAAAATTTGAGTTTTATTTAGAAAACAATTGGCTTTTAAGTCACCAGGATCTCAGAGAACAGAACTCAGTGAGATTAAAGATCATAGTTGGGCTCCAGAGCAAGCCTTGTGCTGGCCATGGTGCACAGTGGTAGGCTGTGGAGGCTCAGTTGCTACGTCTCTCATCCCCAGCCAGGTTAACTTTCAGGTTTCTGATGGATGAGACAGACTCCAAGGGAATCTCGGTGATGAGGAGTTTTTGTTTGTTTTTTGCTTTTTTTCCTCATACTTTCTCCTGTTAAGTAGAGTAAGAAAAATATATGAGATAACGTAAAACCAAAGGAACTAGGAACTTGGGGTATTAGTTACTCTTGTTAAAATAACCTTGTTTTGGATACTAAATGAGTTCCTAACTTTCTTTACTTCCCTGTGTAGGTGAGGGGAAGAGGCCTAAACCTAAACATCAGAAATTAGGTAAAGAGAATGGCAGGGAAGAAGAGAATATGGGAGAAGAGGAGGAGGAGGAGGGGGAGGAGGATGATGATATGGAAGAGGAAGAGGATGATGATGACGATGATGATGAAGAAGAGGAGGAAGAGAATAAAGAATCAAAGGTGATGAAGACTGTGCAGATTCAGAAGAGGTAAGCAGCTCAGCTTATTCTGAGACAACAGAGGGAGTTTAGGATTGTCTCTGAGAGGAGAAATGATGTCTTTTCCTGCCCCCATCATTGCAGAATTGACATGTGTAATGAAGTTGGATAGGCCCCTGTCTCAGCCCAGATCCTTAGTTCTGAACTGTGCCATTGCAGAGCAGTCAAGAGGGCAGCACCTGCAGAAAGCAGTGAAGAGGAGCATTCCTATGATGACAGCGACCTGGAGGAAACAGATAGTATTGATGGTGGAGAGGAACTGGCACAGAGTGATACCAACACTGAAGAGCAAGAGGATGAAGGTTTGCCTGGGATCTTTGTAGATGCCTTTAAATTTAAGTTACTGAGAAATGTGCATCAGTTCAGCTCAGGCCTCTTTTTAAATAGGACCCTAAGGTGTTCTGTCAAATTTATGTTTAGATGCTAAAAATGAAAGCTTTATATTTCTGTCTTCTAAAAGGTGTTCTAAAAAGGTGTTTTTTTTTTCTTTGTTGCTGAGGAAGATTGGCCCTGAGCTAACATCTGTGCCAGTCTTCCTCTATTTGGTATGTGAGCCGCCACTACAGCATGGCCACCAAGTGGTGTAGGTCCTGGCCTGGGAACTGAACCTGAGCCACTGAAGTGGAGCGTGCTGAACTTAACCACTAGGCCATGGGGCCGGCCCCTATGTTTTGTTTTTTAAATGAATTTGAAGTGGTGTTTGAGGGTTAAGATTCTTTGTTAGGGAATTTAAAACCTAGCTTAATGCTAAGGTACTACATCTCTCTCTTGATATCCAAGTTGAATGAATAACTGGATAAACAGGATATTGCATCCTAACACCAAGGTGGATTTTAAACAAGTCTTTTGAGTTGAGATGGGGATAAAGGACCTCTTGGGGCATTTTGTAAAACTGTAACCAAATCCTGTTGCTACCTTTATTAAGAATGTTGGGGGTAAGCCTAACTCGTTTATTGAGGGAGGCAGGTCATTACAAAACGAGGAGTGGCCAATAACTGGTCCTTTACTTTGTCTGGATGGAGGTTTTTATTCACTTATCGGGTCACTCCCTTCTGTTTCCTTTTCTGTAAGTCTGACATGCTGGTTTGACCATATAAGAAATCTGAGGAAATCAGCGTTTTCCGTGAGGAGAGAATGGTAGACAGCTTAAAATCAAAGAAGCTTTTATACCAAAGGGCCTATGAAACCTTGCATTCTATAGCCAGATTCAGCTGTCTCTTACCATTCTTTCACTTGAAAAAATTATAAGACTAATAGATAATAATGAGAGAAAATTAATGAAAAAACACAGTGCCGATGAGTATAATATAAAAAGTAAAATTTCCTCACCAGTTGCCCCAACAGTCCCCCAAAGTAACTACTGTTGTTTCTTTTGTATCCTTCCAGAAATGTTCTATGTATGTATAAGCATTATATGTCTATTTTTAAAAACAGTGAGTCTCCCTTATACCCCGATCCTCAACCACTTAGGGCCCCTCCCCAGAGACAACTAAGTTTCTTGTGTATCTATATCACGTATACGCACACATATACAATGTAGTGTATGTTGTTTGTGTGAATGTGTGTGTATTTTTTTTCTCCTCAAATGTTCTACATGTTTTATATTTCCAAAAAGTTTACACTGTCACAACAGTATATGGGACTCTCTTTTTTCCCACACTCTTACCACAGTGGATTTCATCTATCTTTTGGTTTTTGCTAATCTGTTGGTGAAAGATAGTTGTCTTGTTTCTTGTGCTGTGTTTTTATTTAATTATGAGTGAGTTTGAGCGTCTTTTCATATATTTAGTTGCATATACTTTGTTCATTTTTAATTGGGTTTTTTTTCTTATTGATTTACACAAGATCTTTATATATTTAAGAAGTTACCCCTTGGTTGTATGGCTTGCACTACTCTTTTTTCAGGTTTTTTTTTTTTTTTTTTTTTTTTACTTTAGATGTAAAAGTCTCAAAGAAAAAGAAGAGGAAACTACCCTCTGACGTGAATGAAGGGAAAACTGTTTTTATCAGGTATGCCTTTCTACCTTGACAACTGCTGATTGTGTTGCCTTCAGAGTTTTCTCTTTTCTCTTCTCCTCCCTTGTTCCCTCCCTTCTTCTTCTTCTTCTTCTTTTTTGTTTTTTTTTGGCACTAGTTCTGTTAGCTAGGCTGGGGAGTTAGACTCCTCTAAGACCATTGGCACATCTGGCCCTTGGAACATACCAAACAATGAGAAATGTAGGAAAATCAGAAGTATACACAGAAGATAAACAGCAGGGGTCTTTCTATCTTGTCCTCATTTAGATTTCATTCTTTGTAATTGGGGTGGCATCATTTGGAACAAATCAGTTCTTCAACTATTAGAAACATCTTGCTTCTGGCCTTTGTTTTAGGGGGAGGGCTGGGAAGGCGGTAACACCACTACTCCCAAATGATTTCTCTCTTCATGCCTAACTTACATTCTAAAGTAGTGTCCAGAATAAAGTAAAGCATCTTGTCTGTTTCCAGGAAAACTGAGGGAGGGAGTTGGGGTGGAGATAGGTTTTATTTTTTGTTTCCATTGCTGTTTTAGTCCTATTGGCTGCAGTAGATTGGCGTTTTCAGAAGGTCGGGATATCTTCGGTACGCCTCAAGTGTGCCTTCTCATCCTTGCTTAAGTACCAGTGTGCTAGGGCCATTGGGTCTTATTTTGGAAATGTATATTTTATCCTCTTGTACAATCTCGTAAGATTATTTTTGTTATACAATTAATTTATGTTTATTGTGGGAAATTTAGGAAATAAATGAGCAAAAAAACCCACCAAGATAATTAACCTTAATCACTACTCAGAGAACACCCACACACATGCCCATATCGTAAATATTCACAAGGATGAGTTTAGCCTATATATGCTGTGCTGTAGCCCATTTTCTTCCTCTATAACATCTCTCCATAATTTTTTTTACTGTGTTATTTAGAATTGCTATATAAATGATTTTGTGTTTGCAGAGCATTCTGTCTAAAAGGAAGGAAGAAATGTCACATTTAGAAGCCTGTGACCTCAATACTAAGGGTACCACTCCTTACACGTCTTTTAGTTAATAAAGAACTTAGGAAAGTAATGGGATAGAAGAGAAAAAACTATGTACATGATGAGGCAAATAAGAAATAATGTAGCTAGTATATGTCTTATTGCAGAACATCTTTTTTGTCTTGCTTACTCCATTAGGTAGAATCATTTATGGGGTTGTTAACTGAGTATAAGAGAAATAAAATAGTAGATATTTATTTGGGACTGTTTTTCTTAGCCCTGGAAGGCTGTGCATAGCTGGGGAAATGAGGAATCTTTACACTCTGTTGAAATTTAGTAGAACAAAATCTCCTTCCAACATTTTTTAATCCCATTGAGAGAAATAAGTAGTTTCCTTTTTTTGCCCTTAGCTAGTAAACTTTACCATGTTTGCTTCTGAGTTATTATTTTGAAGGATTTTATGACTTCCATAAAATTTTAACTGAAACCTGATTTCATAGCAGCACAGACGAGAAAACGGCTAATGGAAAGAGAGAGAGAGACATTTGACTTTTCTCATTAGCCTGCTGTGAGTCTTTTGGTTGTAGTAAGGGAAACTAATTTTGGCCAATTTACGTGAAAAAGCAGGTTTGTTGGATGAAGATTAGGGTGGCTCACAGAATCCGAAGTTGTCAAAGAGCAAACCTCAAGAAGGGGATGAAAATCTGGGCAGTTCTGAGACCCTAGCAGGCTGTAGGTCTTTTCTCTGAGGATTCCCTCCTCTTCTTTGCCTTCTTAAGGTGTAACATGTATTCTGTAAAGTGCATTAATCTAAGTCTACAACTCAGTGATATTTTTCATATATATATAACCATATATATATACATATACGCATATATATATATACACACACACAAATATATATGGATGTATGTGTGTGTGTATATATCCATGTAACCACCACCCAGATCAAGATAGAACATTTTCAGCTCCCCAGAAGTTTCCCTCAGGTGGGGCACTGCTGTTTTGAAGTGAATCTGCATCTGCAACTTCTGGTCTTTGTATATGTCTGTTCAAGTTTTAAATTCCTGGGAGAGAGAATCTGATTGACATAGGAAGGTCGGTCTGTTATGGCCGAGTGGTGGAGTCATACATCACAGACCTGGCTACTGGGAGCCACCCCTCTCAGTGCTATTCTTGAACAAGGAAGGGTGGAGGGTGGTCATGAACAAGGGAACAGTTGATGTGTAACTCACTCACCTTGTACTGAAACACAGAATCTCACTTTTGTAATTGACCTTTCTTGTGACCTGATTGTTGTCCATAGAAACCTGTCCTTTGACTCAGACGAAGAAGAACTTGGGGAGCTCCTCCAGCAATTTGGAGATCTTAAATATGTCCGCATTGTCTTGCATCCAGACACAGAGCATTCTAAAGGTATTTGCTGTCAGCTGGTCAGGCCCTAAAAGGGTTGAGACCACTGCCACGGACACTGGCTAGGTTACTTGAGAGCATAATGTGTGCCTTTCTAGGGGGTTCACAGTCCATCCAAGTTTCTGTGGTCTATAGAAGCACCAAGGACATTCTGAGGTTGTTTTCCATGATGTCAAACTCAGCACCTTTAATGGTGCTGCCAGCCATAATTTTGTCTAAGCTTTTTAAGCCCTTGCTTGTTTACTTTAGGGTAATGAATTCCATTGGCTGTTCTCCTTTGAATTTCAAATGTGATAACAGCTCATGGGTATTAATCATTCCACATTGCTTGAAATTACTGGGATCTTTTTTAGTTGCTTTTGTTAGAGATGAAAGTTGACAGAGAAGCTTTGTTGCAGTGGCAACAGTCGGAAGGAAAACTATGTAGCAGGAGTGCTGCCTTGGATTTTTTTTTTTTCCTAAAGCTATTTCTTTTGAGCCTCAAGGGTTGACTACTCCTTATTCTAGTTTACTGTTATTAGGGAAGCATCTTTTCAACCCATTCATAATCTTTGATTTTATCAACTGCAGTCATTCTCCCAAAGCAGTGAATTTTTAATTCATTCTGATTCTTGATTCCTTTGAGATCTAGCAAAAACAGTGAACCGTCTCAGAAAAATGCCACTTCTGAGGGTTTGTGGGCTCTCTGGAGCCTAGGCATGGATTAATAATCTCCATTCTAAACCTTCTCATTTTCCAAATGGATGAGACCTGATCATTTTTGGTTTTTACTTAGCTAAAAAAGATGTAAATAAGGCAATATGATGGAAAGAAAACTAAACTGCTTCCTGGAGATTAGGGATCTAATCCCAGCTAAGCCACAGAACAGCTGGGTGATTTTTGGCAAATCATTTAGGCACCCTGGCCTTCAGTTTCTTGTCTGTAAAATGAGTAGTTTCAACTAGAGTAATCACTTACAGTGACTTCAGCTCTGATATTCAGTAATACTTCTCGGACCTTCTCCATTTCTAGTATGTTTTTCTAAAAATGGACAACTAAAATTACATAGAATGTTCCAAGTACTGTAGGATATTGCTTTACTTTGATGATATCCTTTGTTCCTTTTTGAGTGCAGTAGTATATTGAGTTGATATTTTCGGAAGGTAGTCTACAGTTGACTTGCTCAATCTCTTTCTTGGTTTATTGATGTTAGCAGAGAGTTAATGATCTTAATAAGCATAGTTTTCATTCTTTTTTCTTTTTCTTTTTTAGCTGAGGACGATTTGCCCTGAGCTAACATCTGTTGCCAATCTTCCTTTTTTTTTTTTTGTTGCTTGAGGAAGATTAGCTCTGAGATAAGATCTGTGCCAGTCTTCCTCTATTTTGTACGTGAGTTGTTGCCACAGCATGGCTGATGAGTGGTGTAGGTCCGCACCCAGGATCCGAACCCGCAAACTTGGGCTGCCAAAGTGGAGCACACTGAACTTAACCACTAGGCTGTGAGGCCAGCCCCTCATTATTTTTTCTTAATACATTATCTTTCCCTAGCTCATAGTAAATTTTTCTGGCACTGTTTCTCCCTACTCACAACAGCTTTGGCCTCCTCCTACAGTTTATCCCTGTCAGCATGCCATTTCACTGCCTGGAAGAGCTAAATGTTATCTGAAGACTTTTTGGGAAGTGTTAAGACTGAGCCCAGTACTGATCCTGGAAATTCCAATGATAAAATTCTTACCTATTCAGAGAGAATTACCCACTTTCTTCATTTTGGATGAATAGACTAATCTGCCTATTAGAAACATTATTTTCCCCATATTTGTTTGTTATTTGTTTCTTTCTATTAATGCTGGACATTATGGTAGGTGCTAGGGATATAGAAATAGCCAAGAAACATGACCCTTATTCCTGAGGCATTCAGTCTGTTTGGGAACATGTCACCTGACCAGTACTATAATAGAGATGTGAGTGGAGCACCTGTGGATGGGGTACTTGGCTCTGCCTGAAGGAAGCAGGGAAGACCTACTAGGTGGTGACCCTTCTGTTGGCCTGCCACATGTGTCTTTTCAGTTAGTCTCTGGCATTCATTCTTTTTTTTTCTTTATTGAGGTAACATTGGTTTATAATCTTATATAAATTTCATTATATTTTGATTTCTGTGTAGTCTACATCAAGTTCAACACCCAAAGACTATCATCCATCACTGTACACATGTGCCCTATCACCCCTTTCGCCCTCCTCCCTCCCCCCTTTCCTCTGGTAACCACCAATCTAATCTCTGTATCTATGTTTTTGTTTGTTATTGTTGTTTTTATTTTCTACTTATGAGTGAAATCACACAGTATTTGACTTGCTCCATTTGACTTATTTTGCTTAGCATAATACCCTCAAGGTCCATCCATGTTGTCGCAAATGGCAAGACTTCATCTTTTTTTATAGCTGAGTAGGATTGCATTGTGTTATATATACCACATCTTCTTTATCCTTTCATCCATTGATGGGCATTTAGGTTGTTTCCAAGTCTTGGCTATTGTGAATAGTGCTGCAATGAACATAGGGATGCATATATCTTTGCACATTCATGTTTTTGTGTTCTTTGGATAAACACCCAGAAGTGGAATAGCTGGATCATATGGTAGTTCTATTCTTAATTTTTTCTTTTTTTTTTTGGCCTGGGAAAGATTTGCTTTGAGCTATCATCTGTTGCTAGTCTTCCTCTTTTTTTTCCTTCCCGCACAAAGCCCCAGTACATAGTTGTAAGGCCTTCTAGTTCTTCTATGTGAGCTGCCGCCACAGCATAGCTATTGCTGGACGAATGGTGTGGTTCTGCGCCTGGGAACTGAATCCTGGCTGCTGATGCAGAGCGCACCAAACTTTAACCACTAGGCCATCAGGGGGCTGGCTTTCTATACTTAGTTTTTTGAGGAATCTCCATACTGTTTTTCCATAGCAGCTGCACCAGTTTACATTCCCACCAGCAGTGTATGAGAGTTCCCATTTCTCCACATCCTCTCCAACACTTGTTATTTCTTGTTAATTATCCATTCTGACAGGAATGCAGTGATATCTCATTGTAGTTTTGATTTGCATTTCCGTAATAATTAGTGATGTTGAACATCTTTTCATGTGCCTTTTGGCCATCTGTATATCTGTTTTGGAAAAATGTTCAGATCTTTTGCCCATTTTCTAATTGGGTTGTTTGTTTCTTTATTGTTGAGATGTACAAGTTCTTTGTGTATTTTGGATATTAACTGCTTACCAGATATATGGTTTGTGAATTATCTTCTCCCAACTGTTAGGTCGTCTTTTCATTTTGTTGGTGGTTTCCTTTGCTGTGCAGAAGCATTTTAGTTTGATGTAGTCCCATTTGTTTATTTTTTCTTTTGTTTCCCTTGTCTGAGTAGACATGGTATTCAACAATATGCTGCTGAGATGGATGTCAGAGAGCGTACTGCCTATATTTTCTTCTAGAACTTTTATGGTTTCAAATCTTACATTCAAGTCTTGAATCCATTTTGAGTTAATTTTTGTGTATGGTGTAAGATAATGGTCTGCTTTCATTCTTTGGCATGTGGTTGTCCAGTTTTCCCAACACCATTTATTGAAGAGACTTTCCTTTCTCCATTGTATGTTCTTGGCTCCCTTGTTGAAAAGTAGCTGTCCATAGATGTGTGGGTTTATTTCTGGGCTCTTAGTTCTGTTCCATTGATCTCTTTTTGTGCCAGTACTGTGCTATTTTGATTACTGTAGCTTTGTAGTATATTTTGAAATCAGGGAGTGTGATACCTCTAGCTTTGTTCTTTTTTCTCAGGATTCCTCTGGCTATTCAGGGTCTTTTGTTGTTCCATATCAAGATTTGTTCCATTTTAAGATTCTTTGTTCTCTTTCTTTGAAAAATGTTGTTGGGGATTTTATTGTTGGGAAGTGATAGGGATTGCACTGAATCTGTAGCTTGCTTTAGGAAATATGGACGTGTTAACTATGTTAGTTCTTCCAATCCATGAGCGCGGAATATCTTTCCATTTCTTTGTGGCTTCTGTTTCTTTCAACAATGTTTTATAGTTTTCAGTGTACAGGTCTTTCACCTGTTTGGTTAAATTTATTCCGAGGTATTTTATTCTTTTTGTTGCGATTGTAAATGGGATTGTATTCTTAATTTCTCTTTCTGGTAGTAAATTGTTAGTGTATAGAAATGCAACTGATTTTTGTTTGTTGATTTTGTATCCTGCAACTTTACTGTATTCACTTATTATTTCTAATAGTTTTTTGGTGCGTTCTTTAGGGTTTTCTATATATAAAATCATGTCATCTGCAAATAGTGACAAAAGATCAATGCTCCAGTAGCTCTGGGAAATATGGCATTGTTTTCACATATGAGAGAATATTTAAAGTTTAAAGGAATACTAACAAAATATTATGTAACTTTGTATTTTTTTTTTGGAGTTTACTGTAAAGTGTACTTTTTTTTATTTGCTTGTGAAAGCTGTGTTTTATCAATAGCAGAAATTGGGATGGGTTGATTGGCCTTAATGTCTAGCCAGTAAAAGGTATGCCTGTGGAAATTCTAAAGCATGAGTCAAGAATTGAGCTCATGGCTTTCTGGTTCACTACTATATTCATGTGATAGAGGCCAGAGACTTTTACTCCAAGAGGCAGATCTGCCCTTATCTGATGCCTCCCTATGAGATCTATAATTAACTTCAGGGTTAAGTAGTTCCTGCCCATTTTTAGTCCTCTAATAGGCACACAGTAAGTGATTACTCTATCATTTCTTGTGCATATTTCTTATTAAGGAGCGAGATGGTGAGACTAAAGTTCTAAGAAGCATTGGAAAAGATGAAGGAAGTAATAATAAAATTTCATTGTGAGCAGGTGTGCTGTCTTATGTCTTTGAACCTTCAGTGCCTGACACAGCGCCTGTCTCATGGTACTTAGCATAAGGATGCTAATACCCCTTCCACTTTGTGTCAGGCTGCCACCATTTGTAGTGTTGTCTTTGGCTTTCTGGTGGGCCATGGGAGTTTGGGATCTCACTTAATTTTGTCTCTCCTGCAGGTTGTGCATTTGCTCAGTTCATGACTCAAGAAGCAGCTCAGAAATGCCTTGAAGCTGCTTCTGCAGAGACTGAGGTAAGGCAGACATTTCCTTTACCCTGAAACTTAGGTGATAGTGGCTTCCAGTGGCAACATCTGATGTTTACACAAAGCTATATTATTGTTATTATTATTATTGTCAATAATATGATAATAATAAAGTTAACACTTATTGAGCACTTTGTGTGTTAGGCACTGAGCTTCACATGTATTACCTTACTTTAATCTTTACATCAGCCTGATAGGGGTTTATAAGGTAAGTATAATTATTATCTCTATTTTATAGGTGAGGAAACAAGTATAATAATGTATCTAATATTTATTGATCCCTGTCTGTATGTCAGCCTCTATCCTAGGCTGATGACATGAAAGACTGGGACAAGAATGGATTAAGGCCATCTATGAAGTAGAGTAACTGTTAGAGAGAGAAAGTGTGTGGGTGATGGAGAATTTTTCTGTGTATTGCATAACCAAGTATACATTGTTTTGAGATAAGCTATCCTGATGCCATTGTCTCTTCATTCCCTTGAGTTAACAATACCATTTCATTAACTTTCTTTAGAATACTAAAAATTTGCCTGTTTACAGATCATTTTCCTCAATTTGTGTCTACTTTGGGACTAACCAACTCCTATAAAATAAATGATTTACTGCTGACTGCCCTAAGTACACATGTGGCCTTTTGCACACCTCTACTAAATACTCTTAGGCTCGGTGATCCACTTGCAGCCAGCTGGGCTAAAACATCCTGGGGGTTGGACTCTATAGCATTATTGGGGCTTGCTGTTTCCCTTTTCTTGGTGTTCCTTGTCAGGTGCTTAGTTTCTACTCATTATGTATTTTAAGAGAGAGAGTTACAATCTCTTATAGGGTGGTGGACTTAAACTGGATGGCCGGCAGCTCAAGGTTGACTTGGCAGTGACCCGTGATGAGGCTGCAAAGCTCCAGACAAAGAAAGTGAAGAAGCCGACTGGAACCCGGAACCTCTACCTGGCCCGGGAAGGCTGTGAGTAGTGGAAGGGAGACATGGACCAGGCTTCTGAGTAGCTGGCCTTGTGCCGTGACAGTGACCTAGCAATAGTATGTTTGGGGGCATGTTTCAAATTAAAAACCCAAATATCTCTTTTAACAGTGTTATATTAGGATTCCACTTTAGCAGATGTCGCTTTCTGTTAGCAAACCTCCACCCAATTTGTGGATTAACCAGTCCATTTGCTTTTCTGCCTGCATACCTTTAGATCTTTTCATCAGAGATTTGGCAGGGCAAGAGGGAGGAAAAACTCAAATTATCTTTGCTTCTTGTCATCATTTCTTTTTTCTTTTTTTTGTGTGTGAGGAAGATCAGCCCTGAGCTAAGATCCATGCCAATCCTCCTCTTTTTGCTGAGGAAGACTGGCGCTGGGCTATCATCCGTGCCCATCTTCCTCCACTTTATATGGGATGCCACCACAACATGGCCTGACAGGCGGTTCATTGGTGTGCGCCCGGGATCCGAACCCAGGCCGCCAGCAGTGGAGCGCGTGCACTTAACTGCTACGCCACGGGGCCGGCCCCTTGTCATCATTTCTAATAGGGTTTCTGAAGGAGTTGAAAATTGTGACTAAAATTACTCTTTTGGATTATTCACGGATTTAAAATGTACACTCAGTATCTTTCCCTTAATCAGAAAGACAATCAAAAATTAGCTTTAATTAAAAAAAAGAAAGAATCTTGTCCTCTAGGTCATAAGAATCTTGTCCTCTAGGTCATAGAGTATTTATTGGCCTACCTTCTGCACAGTGTGGACTAGTAATGTAAGGCCATTAGCCTTTGATACTAGGCCTTTATATGGCAATGTGGCTGTTTTCTAGGCTGGCTTATCTCATTGCTTAGTAGTGGCCCCTGAGTACATGAAGAGCAGCGAAATTCCAAGGGCAGGTTGCAGGTGGAGCATTTTTGCATTCCAAATGCCTAAAATGTACTTACTTTCAGAACTTCGTCTAGGCCTTTCCATCTGACTTTGGGCGTGTACATGAAGCTTCTTTGAGGGGAAGGAAGGAGAAAAGGAACAAAAATCACAAAGTGTTCAGAGTTTTAGTCCTTGAGAGCAGCTCTGAGCCGAGAACTTAGCCCTGTAGCCTATTTCTGGACCTACCCAAATGCCACTATGTCCTGGCCAGGGTAGTCCTCTGGGCCCTGTACAAAGAGCTTGCATCATTCAAATCACATTCTTCTTGTTGCTCAGTGAAAATTCCCTTGCTGATGTCTTGGCCTTTTTCCCTCTTTCCTCAGTGATTCGTGCTGGGACGAAGGCTGCAGAGGGTGTGAGCACTGCTGATATGGCTAAAAGAGAACGAGTGAGTAGATTAGGCACCACCCTTCAGGTTCTGCATGACTTATTATAAATCAATAAATAATAATTAATGAATGCTAGAGGTACTCATGAAAGAGCCAAGTATAGATCACAGACCCTACTTACACTCTTGTTAGAGAGAAAAGCAGCACACAGGTGAAACAGCAAATAACCCAACATTATACATACTATTATATCAGCAATATATGCCATTATATGAACTGGGTCTTATTTTTCATTTTCCTAACGCTCAACAGTAAATGTTTGCTGAATAGTGTGCTTGTAGATTATGCAGTAGACACTTAGAGGCTAGGGCTGTGTATAATTAGGTATCAGTATAAATGCGAATAACATAAAGGAAGATCAGAGTGGGCTGGAGTTAGTAGACAAAGAGGTAGATGTGGGTCTTGGAAGGGATAGTTAAGATATCTGTTCTGGGGAGGAGGGTGATACCTCTAGATTATAAAATCCTTTTAGGAAAATTCCATGTTATGGGAGTTTCCTCTGATAACTGATACGGTGAAGTTCCTTTGCTGCTTGGTAATGTTAGTTCCTAGTAATTTTTACTTTTGCCCATATAGCTTACTTTCAAAAAGCTAAGCCAGCCTAGAATGGTAAAGATGCGTAACCATTAACAGAATTAGCTATGGAACCTGACAGTGCAGAAAATGGTGGACAGAGATGAGAATATAATGACAGCAAGAGGCAGTGTGTCTTTTCTGTGTACAGTTTCTAGACTAGTGTTCTCAACTGTCTTTGGTAGTGAGCATCTGGAAATCATGGTATTCAGGGGGCATTGTATGCCCTTTTCTGATCACAATGCAATAGTGACACATTTAGTTTTCTCTTAGAATGAATTTTTCTAGTAAAAAGCTCACTAGATTATATGCATTATAATTCACAGCAGGCACAGTTTTTCCTGGCAGAAAAATCAGACTGTTGAACTTCGACATGATAGCCTCTTCAAATATCCCTTTAATATTCATTTCCAGAGTATCTGTTTATTTTGTTGTTAGTACCTTTACCCAACAAAGAGCAGCAGGAATGAGAAGACTTGGTAAAGAACATTTTAATTTAAAACTTTTCTCTATCCTAATTTTAAAAAAACTAATCAGGAGAAGAATGTCATCCTTTCACTTCAGAGACAGGTAGTCCTGGGACTCATGTTTTGTGCAGCGTAGTTGAGGCTGTAGCTCTCGAAGCAGAATGCCTTTCTGTGGTCCTGGGTGTCCTTTTGCCTCCAGGTGGCAGAGTTGAGACAAGACAACATTCTCTCGAGTATTCTTTAGATAAATTCTGCTTCCTTTTGGAAGGACTAGATAATTAGTTTGAGTTGGTGGGTAAATAAGGACTGGGCATAGATGTTAACCACAGTGTCATTTATTATTTGCTCTGGGCCACGTTTTGAGCTTGGGATTTTATGTATATTACCTCATTTCAGCCACACATCAGTGCTGAGAGATTGGTATTTTGATCTACAGTTGCACTTTGTAGGTGAAAAAATTGAGATGTAAAAAATTTCACATTACTTCTCCAGTTAGGGATGGATTTCTAATTCGGTTTGACTCCAGAGCCCATGATTGTATGTACTGTCTATCCACCATCCTACCTCCTTGAACCTTTCCCTATGATGCTGGGCATTGTAAGGCTGCAGTGTGGGTGATTTCCCTCCTTTTGTCGGTAGATGTGGTTATTAGATGGGGGTCATGGTTCTTTCCTTTCAGAGAGCTATGAGCCTGCATTTTTAAAGGGTGGATTGTATTAACAGTTTGTTGTTCTTTCAGTTTGAGCTACTGAAACATCAGAAACTGAAGGACCAGAATATCTTTGTCTCCCAGACCAGGCTCTGCCTGCACAATCTCCCAAAGGCTGTGGATGACAAACAGCTCAGAAAGCTGCTGCTGAATGCCACTAGAGGGGAGAGAGGGGTGCACATCAAGGAGGTGAGAGTTGGCCCTGCCCTCTCAGAACTTTGGTACCTGGGTCAGATCGAGCATATATTTCAAGTTGTGGTGCTAGCAGATTAACAGATTTTCTTTTGGACACGTTGTCAGCAAACAAGGCTGAGTTTTGCAGTTTTCTTTTCTCTCTTTTTTTTTTCTCTCTTCTGAGAACTGCCTTTCACATCTGACCAAATTGCAGCAGAAATATGAGGAAGTCTCTGCCCTGGTGAATTACTTTAGCAAGCATTTATTGAGTGCCTGCTAGGTGCTCAGCATTATACCAGGTGCTGTAATGTTAATTTTCTTCCAGAGAAAATCATCTGTGTGTTTTGCTCTTTAGAAGAGCATTTTACTACCATTTAGGCTCTTACCCTATGGTAAGAGTCCTCAGTGCCCCGTAGTGAGCACAGGGAGTTGTATCTTTGGCAGTTGTATCAGACAAACACTGGATTCATACCAAGACTTGGTTAGACACGGTGTGAGTACAGAAACCTCTCCTCTGCCCCCACAGCATACCTCCATCGTAGCACTGACTGTTACACTGTCATGTAACTGTCTGTCAGTCATTTCTCCTGACTGGATTGAGCCCTTTGGGGGCAAGTGTTATCCCATTGTTTCGAATCCTTGGCATAGTACCTGGCACATAGTAATCTCTCAATCAGTATTTATTGAAAAAATAACATAGCCCATATTATTAATTTGCTTTGCTTTGTTTCATCACCATAAATGGTTTTCCTAATCCCTGAAAGCCTCTTCAAAATGTATGATATTAGGATTTGGGTAATTACATGAGAGAATGTGAACATATCAGCATATGTCTGACACTACTCTTAGTAAAACTGTTCAAAGTGTTACTGGCATAGGGGTCAGTTGTGTAATTTCTCATATCAGCATGCACAATACTTAAGGTCTGCAAATTTAAAACCTGTCATTTAGAACAAGTTATGTGTGTTTTACAATATTTGCATTATATTGAATTTTCTCTTAATTCTTTCATATGCATAAATATAGTGTCTCAGTAAGATAGTAAGCTTCTTGAGGACAGGAACCTCATTTAATACTTTTCTTGATTCCTCTACAGTTCTAGGCACAGAGTAGATGCTAGGCATATACCAAATGCAACATCCAAGTGTCCCCAGTATCTAGACTTCTTCATTACATGAGATCTGCAGCTTCCAGGAGTAATAGCATGTGAATGATCCATTTTCCCAAAATATCCTACTCTACCTTGGTGCCCTAGGATGCCTATTACATCCAGCTTAAGGATTTAGGGAAAAATCACGCTGAAGAGGATCTAAGCTCCGAGCAAAGACAGCTAAAGCTTCTTCCTGTATTTCTGAGGCTGTATGCTGGGCAGGCTCTTCCTCATGCCTGAAATGTCTTTCTCATCTAAAGCCATCTAAGGCCTGCTTCCTTCCTTTTTTCAATAAGTTCCTTTCTGAGTGGTTTCTTCAGTGATGAGATCTGTGGACAACACATCATCCTTGGTGATAACTTATTATATAATAAATACTTATCATAAATACCATGTACCTCTCAAGTTGTATATATTGTCAACAGTTAGCTACTATAATTTTTCCTTGGGAAGTTTATTTTATTTACATGTTTATTTGTAGGTCTGTGTTGATGTCTATAAACTCTTAGAAAGCAAGAAAATGTCTGTTTAATTTGTTTTGTGCTCTCGGTGTATTCTAATAAGACATATATTCATAAGTGTTATTCCAGTACACCTCTTTGTGATGGTGATGTAGATGCAGGTTCTGTTCCAATAATCTGATTTCTTATTGAATCTGTTGAGGCTTCTCATCATCCTGTAATTATTGCTGCTTTTTGTTTTTCTACTCATAGTGTAGGGTGATGCGAGACCTTAAAGGAGTTCACGGGAAAATTAAGGGTCAGTCCCTGGGCTACGCCTTTGCAGAGTTCCAGGAGCACGAGCACGCCCTGACGGCCCTACGCCACATAAACAACAATCCAGAAATCTTTGGGCCTCAGAAGGTGAGCCTTATCTTGTGGGGAGAGCTATTCCCCTGAGAGCCATTTGCAGAAAACCATTCCTCTCCTTCATGTCCAGTGTCCTCTGACATTTGAGTGGTGGGAAAGAGTAGAAAGTCAGTGGAGGGAATGAGCAGTGATTCAGGTGATAAGATAATTAAAAGGAACTCTAAATTGGATAGACTGCTTGCAGAACTGGCCCCTTTAAGTAGAGTAAGTGAGTAGCAGCCTCTGACTTGCAAAAAAGAGAACAGTGGTGGGGGACAGCTCAGGTCAGTGCACTCAGAGATTAAGAAATCTAATGAATGCCTTTCTGTCTCCTGACGCAGCGACCAATAGTGGAGTTCTCTTTGGAAGATCGAAGGAAACTCAAAATAAAAGAACTGAGGATCCAGCGCAGCCTGGTACAGAACCGAAATGGTTTTTCTGTTTTTGTTTTTTTAGTTGTGGTAAAATACAGATAACATAAAATTTACTGTTTTTATGTATACAGCACACTTAAAACCATTTTTTAAGGCCATATTTAAACTCCTGTATTGTTCAGTTTGTGGTTCTGCTCCCTTAAAATAGGTCTCTGTCTCATTAAGTTCTTTGTTACCCTTTGCTGTTTTTCCCTAGAACTGTCCAGGCCACCTTCTCCTCTGCTGGCCTGTCTTGTAATAGCTCCCAAGAAGGGAGAGGAAGGAGAGAGAATCAGGCTGATGTTATTACCAAGCAGCAGTTCTTATACAGTGTTTGGTGATGGTACCTGTCAAAATTAATGGCCAAGATTAAAGTTTTAGATTACCTATAGATTTCAACTATCGCTTCCATAATTCTTTTTTCTTCTTAGATGGCTCCAGAATTGTGATGTCGGGTAGTTTTAGTACTGTTTTTAATCTAGTGTGGTATGCAGGAAAGAACAGGGACTTTGGGGACAGGAAGACTCATGTTCAAACTCTGGTTCTGCCCCTTTTTGAGATCCTTGCAAGTTATTACATCTCTCAGCTTCAGTTTCTAGTTAGTAAAATGGGATTAACAGCATCTACCTCACATGATTGATAAGGATTAAATGAGATAATACATGTAAATTGTCTTACATACTGTGTGGTCAGCACACAGTCAAATCTCATTCTCTTACCCATCTTCCCTCAGGGCATACAGGACCAGATTATTCTTGATACTGTAACTTACAGCTCTCATCAAATGATACCTTAACTTGCATCTATACCAAACATTTGCTGTCTTTTGTGGTGTGTACCATGAGCATGACCAATAGAGGAACAGTTTCAGGGGTTAATACAATGGTCCTGGATTGGAAAACCTGGGATCTGGTTATTCAAGGCAGCTTTGTTATCCTAGGTATAGAATTATTTACTGCCTTAAGCTGTTGCTTCAGAGGTGATTCTGAAGCTGCAGGCTTAAAAAAAAAAGTTCAGATGGCTTTATTTGTTGCCTACACTTATGTACATACTGCTCTGTCTATGTAAAAGTGCCCCTTTCCCCTGACTCAAGGATACTTCTATGTAGTTCCATATTCAAATCAAATGTACTTCTTCAAGTAGCATTTTCTCACCTCTCTCAAAAGAGATAAGACCTCGTTACTTGTACTTTCATGAACTTCCTTAAGCCCTTTGTTAGTTTTTTTCTTTGCTTTATTTGTGTTTGCATCTCTTATCTCCAATAGGCTGTGAGTCCTGAAAGGTAGGTACTTTATTCTTTCCATTTGTACCCTTACCGCTTAGAAACAGAGACTGACACAAAACAGGCATATAATAAATCTTTGTTCTATCAATGTGCCTATCTAGATTTTTAAGGGGAAAAGGACAAAATAACACATTATTATTACTTTAATTTCACATGAATCTTCCACTTCAATGCAACATAACTCTGTAACATACTTTATGCCTTCCTTCTCACAGCATCTTTTCCTTCTCTTCTTCATTTCATTTATTCCTTCTCTAATGCTCTTCCTTTCTTTACATAGATTCAAGTTTCTGACCTAGGTCATTTTCCTTCTCTGAAGAAATTCGTTTAGCATTTCTTGCAAGGCAGGTCTACTGGTGACCAATTTCTTTAATTTTTGTTTGTCTGAGAAAGTCTTTATTTGTCCTTCTATTTTGGAGGATAATTGCACTGGATACAGAATTCTAGGTTGGTGATTTTTTCCCCCAAAACTTTAAATATTTCACTCTGTTCTCGTCTTACTTACATGGTTTCTAAAGAGAAATCCAATATAATCTTATCTTTGCTCCTCTGTAGGTAAGATATTTTTTTTTCTCCTCTGGCTTCTTTCAAGATTATCTCTTTATCTTTGATTTTTTGCAGTTAGATATGATATGCCAAGGTGTAGATTTTTTGGTGTTTATTCTATTTGGTATTTGGCTGAGCTTCCTGAATCTGTGGTTTAGTGTCTGTCATTAAGTTTGGAAAAATCTCAGCCCGTATTATCAAATATTTCTTTGGTTCCTTCCTTTCTTCTCCTGGTATTCCCATTACACATTTGTTACACCTTTAGTAATTGTTCCATGCTACTGGCCTTTTTTTTTTCTTTTCTCTACTGGCTTTCGAGTCTTGGGCACACGTGTATTTTCACCCTATTTCTGCATATGGAAAGGTAAATGATTGTTTTGCGTCCCCCACTCAATATCCTTTTGTTATGATGTCAGGGCCTGTGAATTACTTGTATTCCCTTTCCTATAGTCTCTAACTATTTGGGGGAAGAATTCCCCTTCTTTCACCAAGCTCACATAAAGCTCCTCTTCTACTGAGTCTTTTCAGCAAATAGACCTCATCCAGAAAGCAGATGGCAGTCTCTTGTTTTATGCAGCAAAAAGTGAAGTCCAAGTCCACAACTGGTCAGCCCCAGCAGGACCAACCAGAGCTTGGAAAAGACCAGCAATGGAAAGCAGCTCAAAACCACAGCCAGGAACCAAGCAAGGCTCCCCTGGAGCAGAAAGGGAAGGCAGGCTCTATCTCGTGGACAGGGTTCCAGACCAAGGCTGAAGTGGAGCAGGTGGAGCTGCCTGATGGAAAGAAGAGAAGAAAGGTCCTGGTGCTCCCCTCACACCGAGGCCCCAAAATTAGGTGAGATGCAGGGCGGCGGCATTGAACAGTGGGTGGCTCCTCAGAGTTTGTTCTCATTTAGCCCTTTTCTTCTTTGTGGCTTTTGTTTGGATGAATGGGATGCTTAGTACTGGGCCAGTCCTACATGAAGGGGAATGCACAAGTATCTCCACACTAGCAGAGATGTCAGTCTTGGACCAAATAGAAGCCAGAACAGGACTGGCAGACGGGACCTCGGAGGAGCCTTCCAGGGCAGGCTTTCATGCCATTTTTCTCCTCTTCTGAAGAGCTTCCTCCTGTCCAGATGGCCGTCCCTATCAGCTGAGGCCCATTTACTTGATGTTTCCTTATAGTTTCTGTTGGTGCAGCAAATTAGTGCTGTAAACAAAAGTTGATCTTTACAAAATATTTGTTAAATGAAGGTTTTTGAGATTCTCTTGAGGTTTGAAGCCAAAACAAAAAAACAAGTATACAAATGTTGAGCCTTAGGATATTCTGTTGCACTATCCCTTTATAGAATGACTTATCAAGGGCTTAGAAAGAGCCAGTGTAAGAAAAGGAACTTTATCTTCCAGGCTGAGAGAACCTCAGGGGTGCCAATTAGAGGAAGAACTCAGGGTGACCCTTACTTTACCGTCTTATTTCAGGTTGCGGGACAAAGGCAAAGTGAAATCTGTCCCTGCCAAAAAGCCAAAGCCCCAGATAAACCAGTGGAAACAAGAGAAGCAGAAATTATCTTCCAAGCAGGTAAGTTTTATAGAGCATAACACTTCAGTATGGCATGGCTCTGCCGGGGCTGGCAGCCACTTTTGTGCCTTGATTAGTTGAGCAGAAAGAAAGGGCTTCTGGATTGCAGCCACATGCAGGACTGCAGCTTTTTAGAGGATGTTGAGGTACACAGTCTTTAAAGTAGAGAGAATAGTAAAATGAACGCCCATATATCAGTTACTCTGCTTCAAGAATTATTTTACCTGTTCTTTGTACGTGCTTCCCCCTGGCCCAGCCCAGAGTACATTTTTTTTTTTTCACTTTTTTTCTTTTTTTTTTGTGAGGAAGATCAGCCCCTGAGCTAACATCCATGCCAGTCCTCCTCTTTTTGCTGAGGAAGACCAGCCCTGAGCTAACATCTATTGCTAATCCTCCTTTTTTTTCCCTTTTTCCTCCCCAAAACCCCAGTAGATAGTTGTATGTCATAGTTGCACATCCTTCTAGTTGCTGTATGTGGGTCGCCGCCTCAGCATGGCTGGACAAGCGGTGCATCGGTGCGCGCCCAGGATGTGAACCCGGGCCGCCAGTAGTGGAGCACATGCACTTAACCGCTGAGCCACGGGGCTGGCCCTCCCCCAGCGTACATTAAAGCAAACTCTGCTTCACGTATAAATACACCTCAGATGAAAATGAAGTATATTGCTCAGAAAAATACCTTGGAATGCATCTAATTGACCAGGCCTTGGGGGCCGGCCCTGTGGTGCAGCGGCTAAGTGCCCGCGCTCCACTGCTGGCGGCCCAGGTTCGGATCCCCGGTGCGCACCGACACACCGCTTGTCAGGCCATGCTGTGGCAGCGTCCCACGTAAAGTGGAGGAAGATGGGCACGGATATTAGCCCAGGGCCAGTCTCCCTCAGCAAAAGGAGGAGGATTGGCATGCATGTTAGCTCAGGGCTGATCTTCCACACACACACAAAAAAAGTACACTTAACCAGGCCTTAAATACACTTACACATACATACATATATATTATGCCATTATCATATCTGAGAAATTAATAAGATGTCATTAATATCATCTAATACGCAGTCTCTATGAAAACGTCCACCTTGCCTCAAAAATGTGTTTTTGTAGTTGGTTAGTATAAATCAGGATCCAAACAAAGTCCACACATTACATTTGGTTTTTATATCTTTTGTCTTTAATTCTCCTGTAATATTCACTCTTCCTCGTCACCTCACTTTTTTCCATGCTGATAATTTGTTGGAGAAAGCAGGTCATTTGCCCTTTAGAATGTATTGCATTTTGAGTTTAGCTGCTTGCTTCCTTGTGGTGTCATTTAACTTGTTCTGTAACACTCCATATTGCCTGTAAACTGGTAGTTAGATGTAGAGGCTTGATTAGATTCTCTCCGTTTTCTTGGCGAGAGTATTTCATAGGTAGTTCTGTGTGCTTTCTGTTGCATCACATCATAAGGCACATACTGTCTGGTTGCCCCGTTTTCAGTGATGCTCAGATTGATCAGTAGGTTTAGGGATTGTTTACCTTATCTTCCATTTGTGAAGTCCGCCATCAATCTCTCACGTAATGGTTTTAGCACCCAGTGAAGATTGCTATCTAGATCCATTATTTCAATATGGGTTGCAGAATGGTGATTTTCTAATTTTATCAGTCCTTTTGCATTTTTTAGTTGAATTCTAGAAAAAAGAATCTTCCCTTGTCGACTATTTGTATAGGAAATGAAATACCATTTGTATAGGAAAGGCAGGTTAATGCTTGATTTTTTTTCTATCAGTTTCCAGAGTAATGAGTTGATACCCTGCCAACCTCCTATGGTGACTAGTATGATTTTTTTAGTATTATGAATTCCTGAGTTTTTATATACTTGATGTGTTTCATTCAAATGCAGTTATTATTCTTATCCCATCTGAGGCCAGCAGAAGCCCCTCCAGGTTGGCTCCTGAGTCCTTCTGACATTATCCTGTCTTTGGTAGTGTCCTTGCTTTCTAGAACAACCAGATGTCCCAGCTCATCTTATATGTTTTTTCCCTGGTCCTGGCATTAGCCATTTTTCCAAGGAGCCCTATTTCTTTTTAGCAGGAAATGGTGGTCCTATGGTCTTGAACAGTTGAGGTCAAGTTTTCTTTTCCCCTTTCCTAGTCCCTTTCTTTAAAGGGTAAAAGAAGCATTAGTTTCCCATCCTACTCAAGAAATCTGTGTCTCTGGGAAGTCTGACGCATACCATACTATCTTATGGAGCTCTATCTCTGCAATCCCATAAGTATTCTTGGTGCAGGAAAGGGCAAGCAAGAACATCCAAACTCTGGGCTGACTCATTTGTGAGGAGATTCACGTGAGCATTTGAGAGCTAGAGTGGGAGAGGCCTCTGAAACACCTGAACAGTGTGTTAGTGTTCTTTTAGGCATTTCTGGTGTGATTTCTTACCAGTGGATGATTCTTTTTGGGTTTTTCTCTCTAAGGGTCACTGGAAGTCTACCTCTTGTGGTGGACAAGATCTCTGTACCTACTTATTTTCTCTCTTGGGTGGCCTGAGGGTAAGGTGATATTTAACGCTTGAAATTGATTCTCTTGTATTTCCTTACATTTCATTTGTAGGTACCTAGGAAAAAAGCTAAAGGAAATAAGACAGAAATCCGCTTCAACCAGCTTGTTGAACAATATAAGCAGAAATTATTGGGACCTTCTAAAGGAGCACCTCTTGCAAAGAGGAGCAAATGGTTTGACAGTTGATGATGGCAACAGACTGGATAAGAAGCTGGGTTGTATACTTCTTGGTAAAGCTCCCAGGCTCCCCCCTCACCACCTAATGACATTTACTGAGGGTGAGAAACCCCTTGAGTGCATTGCCACTTTGTTGGGAGGCCCCCTGGGCTGTGCACATCTGAACTTTGGTCCCTCCCTGGGTGGGTGGTTAGTTAACCACAAAGAGAAATCTCAGAAGAATGTTGTGATGCTTCTTGCATATTATCCAGATTATTGTTGAAGTTGTGTCTGTAATTATTACCCATTTTAGTTCTTTGTTTCTCAGATAAAAACAATTGTAAAAAGCATTCTTGAGGGCTGAATTTTTAAGATGTATATTTTGTTAAGTGTCTCCTCTAAATGAGATATTTTGTGGCTTTTTGAATAACAAACTATCTCTCATTTCTAATATATGTGAATCATTTATTATTTATGAATGTTTTTGACGTTCCGAACTCTAATTCAGTTATGTAGTCCTGTATACTTCAGGGATTAAGTAAGAGCAGAGAAAAATTATTTCCAACCTAATCTCTGAGGGTGAGAGAAACTTGGAAAGTAATTGAGGGCAGTGGGGCCTGGCAGAGAGCAATACCTGATAATTCTTTACCAAATGGGTGGGTAATTGTTAGTAGTTGACTAGAAATCAGTTTGCAGTAGCACACAGACACTAGGCTGGCTGGTGATAACCTGCATTTTCTCTCATCAAATACCTCCTCCTAAGGACTTAGAGAGGTAGGAGGTGGTGGAGAGAGCAGTGAGCATGAGGCCTCGGCTAGCCTGACCTGCCTTTTACCTAATGGGTGGCTTTGAACCAGACACAGACTCTCTGGGCCTTAGTTCCCTCATTTGTAGACTAAGAAGTTTAATTAAAGGCTTTCTCTGATCCTTCCTAGCTCTAAACTCTTTTTCTAATGCATTCCCATCCATATTCTTTCTATTTTTAAACTCAGGGTAGAGATGGCTTTCATTACTTTTCAAAATTTTAGAGGTGTCACAAAAGCTGAGAGGCGTGGTAAATAAATATTGAAGAATCAAGATCCAAAAAGATCATGATAGCCTGAAGGAATGGGCTGAATCTGATAAAATGAAAATCATTGGGAAGAAGCATAAATTCCCTCACTTGCATCCAAAAACCCTGTTGCACAAGTTCTGGTGGGAGAGTTTGAGTCAATTATGAAGCAACATTATGGCTACCACAAATGTAGTAGGACTGTTAGGCTATATTAGTAGCAATGGGATGTCTCAAATGAGTGAGCTGCTAGTACTCTGAGCTGGCCAGACCACACCTATAAGACAAATGTAATGACCAAGTTGGTGAAGGAAATCAAAATGTCAGATGGAAACAAAAGTGGTCATGAGATTATTGTTGTTGAAGCTAGTCATGGGTAAATGGAGATTTGTTGTTATACTATTCTCTCTGCTTTTGTGAACTTTTGAAATTTTCTGTAATAAAAAGTTAGATGAGTAACTGAAGAAAGCTGGTACTGACCTGCCTGAGAGGGAGTTCTTGGGGTGTAACAGCTGTTGGTAAAGCCCGGAAGGCCATATGGAGGCAGATGAGTAAAAGTCACAGGGAATCAGATTTTGGCTCAGTATAAGGAAGAACTTGAATGTAGCTGTCAGAGGGGCGTGAGTTCCATCTCTGGAACTGTGCAAGTGTAGATGTAGTAAGTCCATGATACTGTGCAGGGGATTCCAGTACTAGGGGATTGGGCTAGAGGAGGTGGTAAGGATCAGTCAGCTCATTAATGTTTGGCCTCAAGATGACCTGAAGATGTGCCTCATGTCTCACCCTAGTCCCTGAGGCCCCTTTCTAGAGAAAACCTGATCAACATTCTCTGTGTGGTATCCTTCATACATTTGGTCCTCATTAAGTCTGCCCCATGGTCGAGATGGCTTAGCTCCTGCTCAAAACCCTCAATGGTTTCTCATCTCACTTTAATTGAAATTTCAACTCTTTCCCATACCATGCAGTGCCCTAGGTTCTCCAGCCCCTGTCACCTCTCCTGCCTGTCTTTATCCATTCTCTTCCTTTCTTTCATTTTTGGCCACATAGGCCTTCCTTCAGTTCGTTTGTCTCTTTACTACCTCAGAGCCTTGTATTTGTTCCCTTTGCCTGGAGAGCCTTTCCCTCAGATCTTTGGATTATCATTCAGATCTCCACTGAGCTGTCACCGCCTCCTGGAGCCCTCCCCTGTCTAAAGCAGGGCTTTTCTTCCCTTCCCCTCTATCCTGCCCCCATCACTGAATTCTATTACCCTGTTTATTTTCTTTCAGATAGAGCACTCATCTCTATCTGAAGTTATTTGTTTTTTCCTCCTAGTTAGAATGTATGGCTTGTGAGAGAAACTTGATCTCTCTTGTTTCGTCCTGTAGACACAGCACCTAGAATTGAGTCTGGCACATAGTAGGTACCGAGTAAATATTTTTTGAATGAAGAAAAGATAATGAGGCAAAGAAAGAAACAGTACTCACTAGGCCAGAGAAAGAGTTGGAAATATAGCCCAAAGTTCTTGATTCACTCATCCAGTCTGGTGCTGTAATAAGTGATGCTTTCTTCAGAACCGTTGCTGACCTAGGGATATGGCTATTTCATTGCACTGTCTTGGGAAACCAGTGAATGCTCAAAAATACCCTTAACTGGGTTAAAAATAGATAAAGGAGAGACCCTGAAAATATTTAAACCTTCTTTAGGGAAGAACTAAAGGACAAGGGCTGTATCTCCAGAGTTACCTTGAGACAGTGTGACTTGGGGAGTTTGAAACGTTCTTGTAGTAACTTGGCAACACATCTGTCCTAGGAAGGTCTGTGTGCTGCGGAGGGAGTAAGATATTTTATTATGGGTATACACAGAATACCTACAACCTGCCTGTCAGCTGATCTGTTTTCCCTTGGCCAACTGTTTGCTCACCAGACACCTTTTCCCTTATATACAGATATCTATAAATTAACATTCCAAAATATATCTTAACATTTAGAATAGATAAAAATTGGTGTTCCTTCAGATAGCTTTGCCAGATTCTCTTAGATCCAAATATTTCTTCTGACAGCTTTAGCAACCCATATGTTTAAAACATCATTCAACTGGTTGGAAGGTTATTCTGCGGTTCTTTAAAAAACAAATCATCCATTTTCTCAACAACCAGATTCCTTATATAGTGTCTTTTTTTGGGACACTTTTCTCTGTTTACCTGGGCAGCTCCTACCCTTGCCTTGGGAGTATTAATGCAATGAGAGTTGTGCTTACTTCTTCGCTTCAGAGCCTGATGTTTCATAAAATGGAGTTTTCTGAATTAAACACGAAGATGGAGGTGCAGACTGCTGGGTTGAAAAACAAAAACAATGACAACCATTTTTGTTAACATCCTAGACTGAAGGCCATCAGTCAAAACTGTCAAGTTTCAGTAGCATTTTCCTGCTTGGTTACACAGTAGCCGGGCTCAGAGATATTTCTTTAAATAGAGTCTCAAGTTTGTGTGCTGGCTGTTTCTTTGCTTTCTTTCTTTTGGGTTACTTGGTAGTTTTGAAGAAACTGCTCTGATCCAGGATGTGTGGTCCCTTCCTCTAGAGTTAGTCTGCAGCAGGGATTTTACTTCAACTGTCTTGAAAGGAGATCTGCAGCTTCCTCTGTTACAGCGTTAGGCCATGCGAATTCATTCTTCAAAATACTTCCGAACATCCTGTGGTAGTTTTTGCCTTGAAAAGAGATTTTCCAACTAAAAATTCAGAGCCTAGAATCTCAAGGCTCCAGAGATTTCCTATTCGCCATGTATTTGGCCTTCAGTCATCTGAGGAGGCAGGAGGTCAAATATGCCACAATCAGTGCTGACTACCCGGAATCTTCAGTCTTATGCCCTCTGGCTGACCCAGGTAGCTAGTTCTCTGCTTCAATATTCCTTCAACTCGCTGTCTGTGAAGTGACTGACAGGCATCTGCCAATTTTGTCATGTAAGTAGCAACTCCGCCATGCAACTTGGAAGGTTCCTGAATTTCTCCATAGACTGCTCTCCATGATGGCAGCAGCCACATCATCAGACTAAGGATGCCCAAGGTAAGTTTGTATTTCAATTTGTTTTGAGTGATGCTCAGCTATGCTTTCTCCCACTCAGCCCTGACTGGCGCTTAGGGGCCAAGATGAGGTTGCTTTGTTTCTCTCAGGCCAAGTAAAGATTTCCAGACTTCCCTTTGCCCAGGGTTGACCAATTTAGAAGTTACCCACGTGCATTACCTTATTTTGGTTCTTTTGTTCTTGTCCTGGTGCCTCTTGCTTTCCAGGATTAATTGCAGAGTCTGAGACCGCACATTGATTGGGGTGTCATTCAGTGGCCCGACAATGGATGAGTTATAGGTACATCTGCAGGTTCTTTTGGCTTCTGATTCTGAACTGGTATTTGACTGCAGACAAGCTTCTGTGCTTGTGAAGGAACATACTGGGAAGAATGTGAATGACATGAGACTGACGGAGTCTGGTAACCAATTCTGAGAAGAAAACTGCAGTCACTGGAATACCTTTTGGACCACCCTCAAATGGAGCATCTTGAAAAGTGGCACATCCAGTTTTCCTTAGACTTGTCCATGCTGCCCAGAGCCCGCTGCCTTTTTTCAGACATAGAACTTCCCTGCTGCAGAGTCATCCCCAAATCTCCTTCACTGGCCATTTGACAGAAGGAAAATCCTTTCTGTCCTTGAGGGCAGGGTCTATATTTTACACTTTTCCACATGCTCTGCAATACTTAATGATTTACACATAGTAGGAGTTCTTCTAATTCTGTTGAACTCACTGAAGGTCATCTGTTCCAGGCTTAGCTGGGCTTGTGAAGGACAACAGAGTCATTTTCTGAGGTGATGTATGTGAAGGGGCCCCAAAATACAAAGTGATAGAAGAAGGAGAATAAGCTACTGATCACGGTCCCTTGAATATACCACCTGTGTTCTTTTTGCTGAGCCTTGTCCATACCGATTTGTCTGTCCCTCCTCTCCACTCAAGTGCCATCCGGTATTCAAGTTGGGGATCAAGGCCCAATTTCTCCCTGGGGACCTCAGCCAACCCAGGGCATTGCCATCCCTCCCTCGGTCCCTGACATCCACTAGTTGGCATCCACTCACTCAACAGAGCATGTGCTATTGTGGCTTCCTTGTCGTTTCTTTGGGTCTCGCCTCTCTAAGTAGACTGACCCCTCGATGGCAAGAACTAGTCCTTGCTATCCCAGCCCCAGGGCCTGGCACATGGCTGTCCTGTGTGTGGTTATTGAAGATGAAGAAGATGAGGGATATAGCAGACTGTCATCTGCAGTGGTCTCTCCCCAACCTATCATTTTATGGTATTTTATCCTCTTTCTTGCTCAGCCTCATCCGTATAGTAGGTGCTCAATAAATGTCAGTTCCTTTCACTCTCTCCTTTTCCTCCTCTTCCCTGCACTATTGTCTAGCCTCAGTCCACCAGCAACTGCCCTCTGAGGTTGCCTAATCTGCCTTGTGGCCAGAGCCCATTCCTGTCCACCTCTGCTGAGGGACTCCCAGCCCTATGCACGGGGCTGAACAGTGAAGGCTGTATGTGCAAAAAACCTAGTTGTAAGAAACTCATTCTCACATGTCCCCTATTCTTCTCACTCTCAACCTGTCTCCATTTCTCCTTTTTCTCTCTCCTGGGTCTGACACTCTCCATTGTCTGCATGCCCTTTTCAATCAAAAGATACTCAAATGCTGTGCTTTTGATGTGGTTTTCCCTTTGGATGCTACTGCAAAGAAGATGCTATCTTTGTATGCTAGCTTACACTGGGAAAGACCCTACCATGGCATTTGGCACCTCAGTTTGAGGGAGAGGTCTGGAACATTGTTCCTATACTATTTGCAACAAGAGGATGGGATTCAGGTGCACCCCTCTAATAAGATAGTGTGATGCTGTGATTTATAATGAGAAATATATATTTGATCTTCATCCCATTCCTGACACAGAGCTCCTAAAACCCTTGGAATTTACTGCTATGAGAGCGATGAAGGCATCTTTTGTTAATGAGAAGACTGGGAAAGCACCTAAGGATGGCAGCTGGTTGCCAGTGGAGCCAGCCTTGTGATTAGAGGGTTGGAACTTTTAGTCCACCCCACACTGTCCTCCCCTCAACCTCCGGGGAGTGGAGAGAGGCTGGAGATTGAGTTCAGTCACCAATGGCCAATGATTTAATCAATCTTGCCTATGTGATGAAGCCTCCATGAAAACCCAAAAGGACTGGGTCCAGAGAGTTTTGGGGTTGGTGAACACACAGAGGTGCTGGGAGAGTGGTGCTCCTGGAGAGAACATGTTTCTCTGCGTACTGTGAGTTGCTTTAGCAAATTAATTGAACCCAAGGAGGGGGACGTTGGAACCTCCAACCTGTAGCCCGTTCGTCAGAATACAGGTGACAACCTGGACGTGCTATTGGCATCTGAGGCGGTGGGCAGTCTTGTAGGACTGAGCCCTTAACCTATGGGATGTGACGCTTCTCCAGGAATAGTGTCAGAACTGAGCTGAACTGTAGGACACCACCCAGTTGGTGTTAGAGAATTGCTTGGTGTGGGGAGAAAACCCACAGATCAGAACTGGGTGCAGAATTGTAGCTGGTGTCAGAATTATAGGTAATATATTTTTAACAGCACCCCAACGAAAACCCTCCTCCAGTAGCACAATGACCATCAGTTGCCAGAGTATGTGAAGCTGCCCAGCCCTCAACACCACAAGCCCTGCAGCAGAGTTCTGGGGAGCAAAGCAGGCCTGCGTTACTTCAGAGGTGGGTAATGCCAGAAATAAGATGAAGAACAATTTAGAGGCAGAGTGCTTTGGCTCCTTCCAAGCCAGTGGTGTCCAGTCTGAAAGCAGCCTCCCTTGTCAAATCAGACCCCAGACCCATTTCATGTGTGAGACAGATAGGAAGCTATGATCTCCATTTCAGAGACAGGGCAAACTGAGGCCCAGGCAGAGAAGGCAGCACGGATGGGGCAGGGGTACAAGCCCAGGTCTTCTGACTCCCAGGCCAGTGCTCTGTCCTCATCTGATCTCTGCTGTGCATTGCCTGCCTGCCCTTTGGGCTTCAGTTTCTCCATTTGCACAAAGGAGAGTTTCCTAAAGGAGCATGGGCTTCTCTTGCCCTGCCTGTCCCCAACTCCTTGATGATATGGCCCAGAAGAGCCCATGGCTGTTGAGAAGGGCAGGGCCACAGCCACGGGCTCTGGATCAATATCAGAGTGTGGGCAAAGGCAGGGCTAGGGGGCTGCCAATCAACCTCAGCCTGTGACCCCAGGCCTTCCTGGGGCCATCTAGCTTGGAGAGGGCAGGAAAGACCCAGGAGGTGAGTGGGAGCAGGGATGGTGGGCCTCACCATCCTTCTCCTGGCTTTAAGCTTTTCTCTGGATGGGAAGAGAGCACAAAGAAAAACATCTTCCTTCTCATTTCCCTTCCTGATCTTTCCCAGGCAGGGTGAGGGCAGCCTGGTTGTTTGAGAACTGGACGCAGCTTGCCTGCGGAGACGTGGCCTGCCTGTGACAGTTTTGCAGAGTGGTGATCATGATGCCCCTTGATGGGGGCTGGGTTTGAGCGCTGCTCCCTCCACGTGAAGACTGGCTGAGCAGGGCTGCCTGCTTTTTCAGAGCCTTCATCCCAGTCTCAGCGGAGGAAAATAGGACGACACTCTCCTAAGATCCCTTGGCTGCCTGATCTAGAACCAGAGCGGGGCTCCAGCCTGGCCTAGAGCTCTGTCTCTGGGGCCTGTTGTCTGAGGAACTATCTTGTATTTGAAAACACTTCTTGCTAGGTACACCAAAGGTTTTTAGGGTGAAAAGTGGTTTCTCTTTTTCATATTACATGGTAAGAAAAGGAAGGAAAGGACATTTTCGTACTTACACATTCTTTGGATGGTGTCAAAACCTTTTAAAACTTCCTTCATGTAAACAATAATGTCAAGTTTTTATGATAAATTATTAACTTAAGTAAGTCCTTTGACCAGTTCCTTTACCCTCTACCCCAGAGCAAAAGAAACCAATCATCACATATTTTTCTAGTTGTCGTTTTTTCTTTTTCCTGTGCTACCAGAAGCCAAATGTACTCATATATTTAAAAATAGGCAAAAAGAGAGTTTGAGTGGTGAATTCATTTATTTTGTGATTTCCTTGGCAGTAGTCAGGGCTCCATACCTTGGCTTTGCATTGGGGTTGCCGATATCTGAAGGGTGGACTGGCTGTCCTCGGTTTTCTAACTGCCTTTCCCAGAATTCTGCACATATCTTTATTGCCCTGGGGGTCAGGTAATGACTATTTATTTTCCATAGTAACGAAAACCTCTGGGGAGAGCCATGGCAATTTGAAGAGGACTATGAAAGAGACATTAGAATTGAAGTGGCTACTCAGGAAATCACATACCCTTGTTCCCCATCTGCATCTGTGGGGACAGCTGCTAGCCAGGCTCTCCTGCCCTGTGGCCAGCTGTGTGTGGGTATGGCTGGTGAAGGGAACAGGTTCTTGGAAGAACTGTTTGCCTCTCATCTCTAACTCTCCACAAGAGGATGGGGACTCTAAACTCAAGTAATAGTTCATAATAGCAGCTAACAATTGCCGAGCACTTACTTTGTGTCAGGCGTGTGCTAAGGGTTATCTGTTAAGTAAAATGCTTATCCCATCCCTATCCCCACACCCAGAGGCCCAGATGAAGACCACAGAAGGGGAATCTCTGTGTAGGAAGGCAAGAGGTCCCTGTTTCCTCTGCTTGCAGACCTTCTGGGACAGGAAACTGATCGTCTGCCCCAAGCACCCCATGCATTTTCAGAGCTCAGAACATGCATTCCATCAGGGACTTGGATGGAATTAACTGAGCTAGTGTCTTCTGCACACCCAGAGTGCCTATGGATCCCTCAGCGGTGCCACTGAAAGTCTCTATTTCTGGGCCTGTCTTCTCTGCTGGGGTACGAACTGCAGGAGTGGGGCTGGGGTGGAGTGTTTTTCCTTCTGTCTGCCCATCCCCAGGGCATACTTGGTAGAGTGCAGGCCCTTGGGTGAATGCAGTGAGAGCCATATCCAGGGGTGGCACCAGCAGTGAGCCGGGCGCCCAGTCTCTCCAGGAAGTATAAATGTTCACGGGTGTGGAGGGCTGCAGCCAGGGCCAGTGCAGGGCCCACACGGCTGACCTGCTGCAGGGCCTCTGGGTTTTGAGCCCCTTGGTGAGATTTAAGCAATTTAGAGTCTTAACAAGGGACTGGTGTCCTTTCCCAAGGAGGCAGTGAACGATTTGAGCAGCGGGCAAGGGACAAAAGGGGAGAGCGAGAGAAAGGCCAAGGCTCCTCCCAAGAGAGTCCAGGTTGTGGAGGGCAAAAAGCACCAGAATACTCGTTGCAATGTGGATGAGTCTTGAAACATTGCGCTAAATGTCTTAGCCCGTTCGGGCTGCAATAACCGAATGCCATTGACTGGGTGGCTTATAAACAGCAGACATTTATTTCTCACAGTTCTGGAGGCTGGAAGGCCAAGATCAAGGTACCGGCACGTTCTGTGTCTGGTGAGGACCCACTTCCTCACTGATGGCCATATTTTCACTGTAACCTCACATGGCTGAAGGGGCAAGGGATCCTCTGGGGTCTCTTTTATGAGGACAATAATCTCATTCATGAGGGCTCCACTTTCATGACCTAATCACCTCCCAAAGGCCCCACGTCCTAATAACATCCCCTTGGGGGTTAGGATTTCAGCTTATGACTTTTGGGGTTACATAAACATTCAGTCTATTGCACTAATAAGCCACAAAAGGAAAATATTATATGATTCCACTTATATAAGTTACCTAGAATAGGCAAATTCCTCGAGACAGAAAGCAGAATAGAGGTTACCAGGGGCTGGGGGGATGGGAGAATGAAGAGTTACTGTTTAATGGGTATTGAGTTTCAATGTGGGATGATGAAAAAGTTCTGGAAATAGATAATGGTGATGGTTATACAACATTGTGAATGTACTTAATGCCACTGAATTGTACACTTAAAAATGGTAAATTTTATGTTATATGTGTTTTACCACAATACAAAAAAATTTAAACCATCCATAAATAACACTATCCAGAAGAAAAGATAAATATTTTTGCTGATTTTAACCTTTTTTTTTCCTGCAGGTGTGTGTTTTATAAAATTTAGTTTATAATATACATACAATAGTGAGCTTTTTAGTTTTACATTTTTATTGTGAATATTTTCCATGTCATTAAAATAGATTGAAATCACCACATTTAAGGGTTGCATAATTTAACATTACATGGCTATGCAATGATTCCCCTATTGTTGGACATTGAGTCTGTTTCTAATTTGTCATTATTATAAATAATACAGTAATGAACATCTTTGTAGATAAATGTTTGCCTATATTTTAATTATTTCTTTAAGATAGATTTTTACGAGGAGAATTACTCAGTCAAAATCTAGGGGTTTTTAAGTCTTTTTATACCTAGCACCAGATTGCATTCTAAAAAATATAGAAATTTATACTTCCAACAGTATTGGGGGGGATACAATTTTTACTGCACCCTTATTGATATTAAGCACTATCATATAAAATATTGTTAATTTGAAAGGTGAAAATTATCAACTTTTAATTTATATGGATTTGATTACTAATGAGGTTAAGCATTTTTTTATGTTTACAGTCATGTACATCCTATGAATTGTTTGTTCCTGTTCTTCACCCAATTTTCTATTGGAGTTTTAGAATTCTCCTTATATATTAAGAATAATGGCCACTTGGAGTGACGTCAGCATCATGGCAGAGTGAGTTGTTCCCTTTTTCTCTCCCCTCTAAGTTACAACTAAACGGACATCCATCAGCCAACAGAGGATTCCCTACACAACACAGCAGGACGCCTGAGAGATCCAAGCAAGAATAATGGCCACTTGTCATTTTGTGGTTTTTGTGTGTGTGTGTGTGTGTGTGTGAGGAAGATTAGCCCTGAGCTAACATCTGTTGCCAATCCTCCTCTTTTTTTTTTTTTTAGCTGAAGAAGACTGGCCCTGGGCTAACATCCATGCCCATCTTCCTCTACTTTATATGGGACACCGCCACAGCATGGCTTGACAAGCGGTACATCTGTGCGCACCCGGGATCTGAACCCCTGGCCACTGCAGTGGAGTGTGTACACTTAACCGCTATGCCACTGGGCTGGCCCCCCACTTGTCATTTTGTGACAATTATATCTCCTAGTTTGCCATTTACCTTTTAGTTTTGGTAAAGCTATTTTTTTATGTAAGTTTAAGTTTTTTTACATATAAAAAGTATTGATTTTCCCTTTGGATTTTTTCCATCGCTTTTATGCTTATAAAGTCCTTACAGCTTTTGAAAGCACATACATTTTTCACCTATATTTTCTTTGAATTTTTAAATGGTTCTAATTTATCCATTTGTATTAGTTTCCTTGGGCTGCTGTAACAAAATACCACAGACTGAGTGGTTTAGAACAACAGAAATTTATGATCTCACAGTTCTGGAGGCTAGAAGTCTGGTGATAGCAGGGCCATGCTCCCTCTGAAATCTCTAGGGGAGGATCCTTCCTTGCCTCTTCCAGCTTCTGGTAGCCCCAGATGTTCCTTGGTTGGTGGCAATATATAGCTCCCATCTCTGCCTCTGTCTTCACATGCCGTCTTCTTATAAGGACGTCAGTCATATGGATTAGGGTCCTACCCTACTCTAGTAAGACCTTGTCTTAATTAATCACATATGCAATGACCCAATTTCCAAATAAGATGCCAGGGATTAGGACTTCAGCATTTCCTTGTTGCAAAGGATACAGTTCGACCCATAACAACAGTTAACTCTTTCATCACCTGGAATTGATTTATTTGGATGTGTGGTGTGAGAGAAGGTATAATATTTTTTCCCAAATAGGTAACCAATTTGTCTCTATACCATTTATCAAATATTGCTGCCTCTTCTGAGAGGATTGTGATGCCTCCTTCATCGGATGCTAGATTCTTGCACACTAACTTCTGCTTGTAAGTATGACCCACTGATGCATCTGCAATTCTTGCGTCAGAGTTACACGATTTTCATTGTTTTAGCTTCACTGTATTTTTAATATCTGGCAGGGCAAAATTCCTCCTCATTCGTCTTTAAATTTTTGTCTTAGCTGTTCTTGCCTATGTATTTCTTCTGAGTAAACTTCAGAATAACTGTAGCATGTTTAACAACAACAAAACAAACCTCCTTGGACTTTTAATTGGACTGTGTTAAATCTACAAGTTAACTCAGTCTTCCCATTTAGGAACATGGCATGCCTTTCCATCTCATTAATTATTTCATGTGTTTTAGAGAACTATACAAATTTTTGAGATATAGTTTTCCCGTTTCCCACATTTGTTGCTAAAGTCAATTCTGGGTGTTTTTGTTATTGTTATTGCTATTGTGATTTTGCTTTCTGCTCCCCTAGCCACCCACCCTCATTATATTTTCTAATTGGTTATTGCTAGTTGATGAGGAAGCTATTGAATTTCGCATGTAGCCACTTTATTAAATTCACCTGTTAGTTCTAATAGCTTTTCAATTTATTCTTATAGGCTCTCTGGAGCCTTTTGCACAAACCAATTCAAGTGAATAATTAACTCTCCAGCTGAATCAATGACCTTCCCTAAATCAGGTCTCATATATTTAGGAGTTTGGCTGAAGGAGAACGCTGTGTAAATACAGTGTGAATAGGGGCCTTGGAAAGTTCTGGTAGCCTCAAGAATGCTCATATTCTTTAATTCATAATTTCATTGCTCAAAATCTTTCCTAAAAAAAGTGATCAGAACTGTGGACAAAAGAATGTAGGGATCAAAACATGTATTGCAATATTTTTTATTTATAACAATGGAAATTGGAGACAACCTAATGATTAACATTCACGGATTGGTTAGGTCGATATTTACTTTGTTTTCACGTCAGTCTTCTGATCCTCTCATTCTACTAATCCATCACAGCTCAGCCTCTCCCTCAAACTGCAGCCTCACAAATCCTGCTGCCTGTGGAAGGCTCTGATTACATTTCAGAGGCTGTCTACACCGCTACATGGCCCAGTCAGAGCTCAGCCCCTTCTTCCTCTCACTAGGTTAGGCGCCTGGGAAACTGTGAGACAGAGTGGGAGGACTTTGAGAGCTGCATCTGTGAAGGATGAGGGAAGAGGAGTGGGCAGGAGAAGTCGAACTGTGGTATAGTTACAACAAAGTCATAAGCTGATCCCATGGGGAGATCTCAAGCTGGGATGGCCCTTCAGAGTTGTCTCAAATAGAGGTAAGGTGGCTGGGCTCTGATATGCCCCACATGCCCCAGTCATTGGGTGGGGGCAGTGCTTTGAGGGGGGTGTTACTTTGGAGGAGGACAGTTCCTGGAGAGAGACCCAGCTGTGAGCAGCCAACATTCCCAGCAGGGAAGCAAATGCCTCCACCTGGAAGGGGGAACTGGATGGCTGTGATGCTTCATTTTATGTGTCAACTTGACTCAGCCACGGGGTGCCCAGATATTTGGTTAAATATCATTCTGAGTGTGCCTGTGAGGGTTTCTGGATGAGATTAACATTTGAATCTGTAGATTCAATTCAAGACTGAGTAAAGCAGATTTCCCTCCCTAGCGTGGGTGGGCCTCGTCCGATCTGTTGAAAGTGTGAATAGAATAAAAGGCTGAGTGATAAAGACTTCTTTCTCTCTGCCTGTCTTTGAGCTGGGGCATAGGTTTTCTCCTGCCTTCGGAGTCAGACTAGGACTGGAACTTACACCGTCAGCTCTCCTGGTTCTCAGGCCTTTGGACTCAGACTGGAACTATCCCACTGGGTCTCCTGGGTCTCCAGCTTGCTAACTGCAGATCATGAACTTCTCAGCCTCCATAATGGTGTGAGCCAATTCCTTATGGTAAATATAAAAGAGGTAGATATCTATACCTGTATCTATATCTAAATCTATATCTATATTATCTGTATCTGTAGCTCTCCTGTTGGTTCTGTTTCTCTGGAGAACACAGACTAATACAGCAGCACACGACAGCCTTCACTACACCTGCTGTGGTGGATTACTGATGGCTGCAAATTCTTTGCTACTCCTTCCATTGAAAAGTTGAATGTGTTTCTCCTTCTTTAAATATGAGATGGCTTAGTGACTTCTTTTAGCCAATAGAATGTGGCAGACGTGGCAGTGTGTAATTTCTGAGCCGGAGACTTGGAAGGTATACAACACCTGCTTTTGACTCTTAGAATACACCCTTAGAAGCCAGCCACCATGAAGAAGTCCAACTATCCAAAGACCACTGTGCTGTGAGGAAGCCCAAGCTAGCCACATGGAGAGAGAGAGGTCGTGTGGAGGAGCACCAAGGTGCCAGACATGAGTGAAACCATGGACCTTCTAGCACAGCCAATGGCTGAATGTAGCCAAAGGAATGGTCCCAAGTGAAAGTGTGTGAAGCAGAACTACCCAGCCGAGTCCTGCCTATTTCTTAGCCCACTGCGTGCCATGGATTCCAGACTGGTCATCTCAAACTCCATCCTTGGCTGGGATCATCTCCCTAACATGCGCGTCACCCTCTCCCATGCTTAATCCTCGTGACAGCTCCCCATCAGCTGCAGGATAACGACCAACTTAGCCTGAATACTAAGGACTCTTCCTAATTGGGTCCATGGTTGCTTGACCAAATTTTCCTGCTCTTCAAACTAAACTTCAGACTCAGCAACATAGAACTCTTGTAGTTTTGCCACTCACATGCTGTTTCTTCCTACCACACCTTCCCTCCAGAATGCCCACTTTCTCCCTCCTCCTCCCAGCTGATTCTCAGCCCAGAAATCACCTCTTTCCGGAAGCCTTTCTCCTTTCCACCCCCAACAGCCACCACATACGTTGGACTGGGCGCCCTTCCTGGGGTTCACTGCTATCATTATACTTACCGCATATCATTATGTGTTATCTGTGGTCTATTTCCTCAACTAGACTGTGACCTCCTGGAGAGCAGGTATTACCCTAAATCCTCTTTTGTCTCCAGCAGAGTACTAATTTAAAAATAATAGTGATAATAAAATTAATAATAATAATAGCAGCTAACACTTTCTAAGTGCTTATTCTGGGCCAGGCGCTTTCTAAATCCTTCTATGTGCATTAACTCATTGCATCCTCACCCTAAGAGGTAAACTATATCAATATCTCCTATGTTTGGTTTACAGATGAGGAAATGGAAGCACAGAGAAGTTAAGTCACCTACCTATGGCCTTTCAGTTGATAAGTAACAGAGCCAAGATTTGGGCCCAGAGTCTGCTGCAGAGTCTGGGTACTTAGCACTATGCCGCGGGCACTCAGTACATCATTTTGAAAAATATGTGGGTAGATATATGATATAACTTTTGTATTAGTCAAGGTTCTCCAGGGGAGATATCTGTCTGTCTGTCTGTCTGTCTATCTATCTATCTATCTATCTATCTATCCAGATTTATTAAGAAGAATTGGCTCATGCTATTATGGAGGCTGAGAAGTCCTATAATCTGCCGTCTGCAAGTTGGAGACCCAGGAAAGCCAGTGGTTTAATTCAGTCCAAGTCCAAAGGCCTGAGAACCAGGGGAGCCAATGGTGTAAATCCCAGTCTGAGGGCAGAAGATGAGATGAGATGTCCTAGTTCATGCAGTGAGGCAGAAAAAAGAGGAGGATTCCTCCTTCCTCGCCTTTCGTTCTATTTAGACCCTCAACAGATTGGATGATGCCCACCCATATTGGGGAGGGCAATCTACTTTACCAGTCCACGATTCAAATACTAATCCCATCCAGAAACACCCTTACAGACACACCCAGAAATAATGTTTAATCTGGGCCAGTCAAGTTGATACATAAAATTAAATTAACCATCACATTCAGCCTTTAAAACAACATTTATGAAATGTTTACTATCATAGGGAATAGCTTGTCATCTACTGTTAAGAGGAGCAAGCACAAAATTAAGAGTACAGTATGATCTCAACTATGTAAAGGAAAAGAAAACAGCAGAGAAGACTGGAAGACAATATGCCAAAGTTTACTAGTGGTTGCCTCTGGATGATGGACCATCAGTCATTGTTTTTCGACTTCTTTATATTTTTCTGCACTTTTCATATTTTCTATAATGAGTATGTATCATTATGATAAGGAAAAGACTTACAAAAGCAAACCCTGAGGGCTTAGACAGTACTGGAATCTCTTTGTTTCCCAGAAGAGTCTGTTCAGGGGGTGCTTCAGAGCTTCCGGAGACCCTCAGCTGAGCAAGCAACCACATCCCCCTCCTCAGTGTGGAACAGCCCCCTCAAACGGGAGAATCAGGCTGCTGCAGGGCTGGAATTCAGCTCATAGAGTTCCCCCCTGACCGTGACCCACCCCAAGAGCACTGGGTGAGACAAAAAGGAGCGGTGTGGGGGAAAGGTCAGGCCCATGAGATCGGGGCCTTGGCTCCCTCTGCAGCACCTCCCCCCTGCCCTTCCTCTCCACACAGCCTGAGGCGTGTGCCTGGAGCTGCCAGGTCCCCTCTGTGAAAGCACCTGTGGACACAGCGAGGAGGTACAGCCTGGTCCTGTCCTCCTGTGGGAGACTGGAGGAGAGCAGAGGGAGGTGTGAGGACAGAGAAAGGCTGACTCCGCAGGGAGGCCTTGCAGGCTGTTTCCCTGCGAGGCCCTTGCCTGTGGTGAGTTCCTGTGGCTACCACATTAAGATCCAGGCTTCTTCCACCTCCTGGAGTCTCTCTGGATAGCCACGGGAACTGGCAGGGAAAACCATAGGTGACAGGACCCCCTGGCTGCCCAGGAGAAAGGCCAAGAGATAAAATCTAAATGAATTAGAACTCCATACCCCCTCCTTTCCAAATCCCCAAACACAGTTAAAAACCAAACGCCTCTTGGCCGTAAACATCCACCTTGACAGAAAAAAATGTGTGAGCAATTTTAGAGTCACCTGGTTCCTACTCTCATCAATGAGTAAAAGTAGAAATGGTTTTGTGAGCCAAAGGAGCAGCCAAATGGGAAAGAAACTTCATTTCCCTCAAGCTAGGTTGGGGTGGGGGCTGTGGCAAGATCCTCTCTTGGGCCAATTCCAGCCCTGGGACAGGGGAGAGTAAGCTGGCTTCCACACCTGGAAGGAGGACTCACATTCAGAGGAAGCATTGCTGGGCCTGCCCAGGTTGGAGAGGGAGGCTTCTGGCCTTTCGTGGAAGTGAATTAATACCTCTCTCCTTTTCCCCTCCCTCCAGTCCCAACCTGCCGTCAGGCTATTGTCATTCTACCTTGGCCACCCAGACAATGGGGCCAAAGAGTGAATTCAGGGGCCCCAAGACCGTGATTCTTTTAACAAACATTATTGATCTTCCGTAGGCCCAGTCTGTTGGAGAGTAATACTGGTATTTTCTGTCTGAGGTGTAGCATTCAGTCACTGCAGTATTAGTGGCTACAGAATTAGTGCCCATAGTATTTAGTATCTGTAATATTTAGTACCTATAGTATTTAGCATCTATAGTATTTAGTGCCCATAGTATTTAGTATCTATAGTATTTAGTGCCTGTAGTATTTAGCATCTATAATATTTAGTGCCTGTAATATTTAGTGCCTCTGGTATTTAGCATCTATGGTACTTAGTGCCTGTAGTATTTAGTATTTGTAGTATTTAGTGCCTGTAGTATTTAGCATCTTTAGTATTTAGTGCCTGTAGTATTTAGTGCCTGTAACATTTAGTGTCTGCAGTAATTAGCAACTGTAGTAGTTAGTATTTGTAGTAGTTAGTGTCTGTAGTATTTAGTGGCCATAGTACTTAGTGGCTGTCATAGTTGGTACCTGTCATATTTAGTGGTCATACTATCGAGTGGCTATAGAATTGGGTGACCTCCTAGAATTCAGTGATTAAGAATGTGCTCTGAGTTTCCTTTGCTGCTCTGAACAAACTGCCCTCCCAGCAGTTATTCTATCTGCCCTGTCAGTTCAGCTGCTCCCTGGGCCGCTGTCCTCTGCTCATAAGCAATTTTTCAGTCCCTTGGCACAGCTTCATTTAAAAAGGCACTTCTCTGCAGTGCCTGAGAGATTTTTCTGCTGTTTTTCAAAGTTCAGCTGTTTCTGAATCATTTCCTATACCTCTCTCCTCTTTCCACTCCTCCCTTGCCCCCAAATTGAAGTTCTTTTCAAAGTGGAATCTGTGGATTTTTCCATCCCCTGCCTCTACCTACAGAATAAGAATGTGATTTGGCATAAGCTTTGGGACCAGACGGGGCAGGTGTTTGTCCAAAGGGATCACTGGGAGCGAGCTCCGAGCCGGTGAGAAGAGGGCTACTTGCTGTGACTTCAGTCCCAGGGTCTGGGGGCGGTCAGGTTCTGAGAGCAGAAGGAGGTTTTGTGGCCCAGACCCACCCCCTGGCCACTGGTGTCGCCCAGGGGCCTCTCTGAACAGGAAGGTCCTGATTGATACACTGGATGTAACAGTCCCTCCCTCCGTGGGCTGTGGTGAGGCTGCGATGGGTCAGCCACTTGAAAGGGCTCAGCTCACTGCAGCCCTTACTAGCCACAGAGTTAACTGAGAGCAACGATGATAAGCATGGCTGACTGTACTGACTGGTGGAGCAGCGGTGCCTCAGGGCGATTTCAGAAGCACAGGGAAGGCTCTTCACACCTTTTTTGTTCCACCAAGAAGAAAACCTTCCACTGAGAGCTGGAAATCCACTATTGGAGAGTTAATTGTGCTAATATCTTCTTCCTTCTCCTTTCTTAAATTTAAGATCTGGCTGGAAGGGAAACATATCAGGTCCCTAACCCATTGGTTGAAATTGTCTCTCTCTCTTTAAATAAATTCCAGTTAATTCTACAAACACTTACTGAGCACCTACTAACCTACTATATGCAGGACACTGGGCTGGGTACTGCAAATCCATATCTGAGTAACAAGATGTGGTTTCTGCAACTTGAGGGAACTTCCCACCATCCTTTCACTCCCAGAGCGTGAGCAGGGGTTTTCCTTTGTCCCCATCGGGGTCTTTGGAGGAATCAGACTTGTCTAGTTGAAGTCTGGTCCCGCCTCCTGCCTTCTGGGTGGTGCCCCCTTTGCCTTTGAAGCCGCCTCCTCATATGAGCCCAGTGAGGAGCGGCTCGCCTGGGAGCTGTGGTCGGCTGCTAGCAGGGCTGGTCCCCTGAACTGAGAGCATGTTCCCAGCCACTCTTCTTTTTCTTGCTTACCCTTTGTCCTGTGATTTGGGATGCACTCTGAAGCATCTGATAATTCCAGACTCTTATGACAATTTAAGAATTGCAAAAGCAGGAATTAGCCTGGTCCCTGGGGTAATGTAGATTCTCAGTCAAGCCCTTTAGCCTTTTTGATTAAAATAGAAACATCTATTTTAAACCACCATTAAACCATCATTAAATGATGCTCCCAAACACCCTCCAGCTTTACACATTAGTCTCCTTTCTTGCCTCCGCTAAGAATACTTCCCTTTTTTTCCCTCTTGGATCTTTTTTCTCTCTCCCTCCCTCCCTCCCCTATTTCCCCGTCTCCCTCTCCCAGTGTTTCCTCTACTCCAAGTCCTGTCACAATCCCAGGAGACAGCAGCCTCCATGGAAATGACCTGTCCAACTCTGGGCCTCTCACATCCTGGGCTCCTTATCCTCAGGGCCTCTCCTCCACTCCAGTCCATGCCCGTGGACTTTCCATAATGCCAGTCAGGCTGGGTCACTGTAACGTCAACTGGGCCTGCAACAGTGCCCAGCAGTCCTACTACCCCTGTGTCTCTAGTCAGTTCTTGCTTCTGTCCTCTGCAAAGACTACTCCACTCCCTCAGCCTCTGACAAGCAGGCCAGCCCAGTGGTGAGCTGGCAGATGCTTAACAATGGGCTCTGAATGGGGTGGGGAAAGCCTTGATTGTAGTGTTTGCTAAGTCTTGGTATAAGAACTCCCATTGTGGCCAATTTCAAGCTACCAACGTGACCCCACGAGCTCTCCCCCTGTATCACTTCTCCCCTTCACAAACTTGTTTCCACTTCTTTCTCCTCCATTCACCCACCTCAGTCTACTCCAGTCTCCCTTCAGTCCAGCCACAGTGCTGACCCTGCCCCTCAGAGTCACCAGTGACTGACCTGTCCCTGAATCCAGTGGACACATGTGTGTCCCTACCTGCTTGACTCTCAGTGGTATTCCACATGGCTAACCACGCCATTTTTCTTAAGACACCCCCTCCTTTGGGTCCCCACATGCCCCTCTTTTCTAGTTGGTTCCTGCTTTCTGCTTCTTAGGTTCCATGAGGGCCCTGTTCCTCTTCCTGTCCTCATGTACTGGGGTTCCCAGGGGCTCTGCCCGGCCCTCTCCCACACGCTTCTGGGGCAGCTCCCTCATTCCCAATGCCGCAGTGACTAAACGTGCTGGTACCTTCTAGATCTTTCCACCTGCCCTGCCTGTCTCCTGAGCGCTGTCCCCTGGAGCCAACCACCTCCTCCACAAGTCCCCTTGAGTATTTTGCAGGCACCTGGACCTCAACCTGCCCCAGGTGGGTGGAATGCAGCTCCTCTCCTCCACTCCTTCCCTAGGCTTCCTCATCTCAGTAAGTGACCCCAGTCTCATTTGGCCCTGGCACCCTCAGTGCCGTTTGCCTCATCACCCTGCCCTCTCCTTCTTCTCACCCCTCCCTCCACATCCAGCAATCTCCAGCTCTGTCAATTCTGCCTCCTGTTTCTCCCTTGAATCCTACTTTTCTCCTTCCCTGCTGCCCTGGTTCAGGTCCCCAGCATCCCTCATCTGGACTATGGCAGCAGCCTCCTAACTGGTCTTTCTGTCCTCCATTCAATGCATCCTCCACACTGCAGCCAAAAGTGCCAATCTGACCATGTGGCTCCCTAGCTTCAAACCTTCCACTGGTTTCCATAGCCCTCAGATCCAGACCATCTGAAGGTGGTCCTGCATGATCTGGCCCGGCCCAACTTTCCCTTTCATCCCATGTGAGTGGAGCTTCATTCAGTTGCTCAGTGGGCCTCAGGGCTCTCCTCTCTCTCTCTCTCTTTTTTTTTGTGTGAGGAAGATCAGCCCTGTGCTAACATCTGCCAATCCTCTTTTTTTGCTGAAGAAGACTGGCCCTGGGCTAACATCCATGCCCATCTTCCTCCACTTTATATGGGACGCCACCACAGCATGGCTTGCCAATCGGTGCGTGGGTGCGCGCCTGGGATCCGAACAAGTAAACTCCGGGCCGCAGCGGAGCACGCGCACTTAACCGCTTGCGCCACCGGGCCGGCCCCCTTCTCTCTCTTTTTTAAAAATTGAGATATAATTCACATACCATACAAGTCACCATTTTAAAGTGTAAAATTCAGTGGTTTTTAGTACATTCACAACTTTGTGCAACCATCACCACTATCTAAATCTGCAACATTTTTATCACCCCCAAAATAAACCCAAACCCATTAGCCATCACTCCTCACTTGCCCCTCCCACTCCTGGCAACCGCTAATCTACTTTCTTCCTCTGTGGATTGACTGATTCTGAACATTTCACATAAATGGAATCATACAATATGTGGCCTTTGGTGTCTGGCTTTTTTCGCTTAGCATAATGTTTCCAAGGTTCCAGAGCCTCTCTCTTGCCCTGGGAACTGCAAAAACACTGTTACTGTATCCCCCAGCACCCCACAACCCTCCCCCTGGAGAACCCTTGCTCAGCCCTGAGGTCTCGGCTCACCTCGACTCTGGGGAGCCCTTTTCTGACCCAGACTCCTGACTCCTAGGCTTGGCTGGGACCCCTGTTTCATGCCACAGCAGCTTCGCTTCTCTGAACATAGCCCTCCTCACATTATTACTTATCTAAGTGTTATTACTTATATTGTTATTATTATCTAATTTGTTATTGGGTTGTTATTACTTATCTAATTTGTTCTCCTGCTAGACTGTAAGCTCCATCAGGGCAAGGACCCGTTGTCCTGTTCGCTCCTGTGTCCCTGGGGCCTGGCACATAAAGGCCGTCAACAGACATGCGCTGCCTGAAAAAAAAGTCCAGATTGATTGGCTCTTGGGCAGAGTCCACAGCATAGATACCCCGAAGCCTTGCTGTGCATCCTCTTGTTCTTTCTCCTCTCTGACATTAGGATGAAGTAGGGGTGTGTAGGGAAGGGCTTTGGACAAAATCCTGTATCTCAGAGAATCTGGGACAGTGGGAGGGGAAGCTGCCAGCCCAGAGCTGTGGCGGGGATTTTGTGGAGAGGCATTCGAGAGAGGCAAAGCATGAGGGACCTGGCTCTAAGCTCCTGAGTGCTGGCCAGGCTGCATTTGTCCTTGTCTCCCCATCTGCAGTTCTGGGGGAGAAGGAAGTGCCCCATGTGTGTCTGGTGAATGAACTGACGGAGACAAGCCTCAGCTTTGGGATTTTCAGCTAAGAGCACCCTGATTCCCAATGTGCTTCTGCAGTGCCAGGACGAGGTTCTACCCAGGGCCTGGCACACTGCACAATTTCTGTCCTTCCTGTACATGCTGGCACCACGGGGTGCCTGGCTGTGCCTAGGAGGGAGCTGTGCCCCAAGAGAGAGCTGTGCTGGGCCCAAGGAGGAGAGGATGGAATCCTAGAGGCTGGGCTAAGGACTCCCCAAGTCCTCTGCCAAAAAGGCAGCCTCCACCTTGGGGAGGTTTGTGGGATGTAGTCAACCCCGAGGGCTCCCCTACAGGCTGAGGCATCTGCCTTCTGAGTCAGCAGTGGATCAGAAAGCAAAGCGGGGGGCCTTGTTTCCAGAAGGTTTAGTTGTTTGGCCCATTTGGACCTTGATGATTGTCGTTTAAGGCTCAAATGATCACTGGGGATCTTTCTAACCAAGGTATAAATGCTGCCCAAGCAGTCCCTGACTTGGAGGGAGGGGGTGAGGGAGCAGGAATGTTGAGGATCTGTATGTTTTGCCCATTATTCATTCTGGAGGCATTTACTTTCTCTCTTCTAACTCTCACTATACTGGGCTGAGCTGAATATTACTATCCCTATTTTGCAGATGAGGAAATGGAAGCTCCAAATGTTTGGAGCTGTCTGAGAACACTGGAGCAGTGTTCAGCTGGGGGCAGAATCAAGTCCTTTTCACTGCTCTCCAGCTCCCCCCATGTTGGTTATGGGGGCAGTGGTGTACATTTCAGGCAGGACCCCTTGTCTCCCTGGTGGGGCAAGAAAGAGGACCTTGGGAAGAAGCCCAAGCTGCATCAGTCCTAGCTGAAGGGCTTGGCTCACTCAGCCCCCATACCAAGGGGTCTCTCTTTGCACATCCTAGATTGCCGCCTGCGGGGCAAGTTGCTCACCTGGGCAAGGGTGGGGTGGGGGCTTGTGAACTAAGGAACAGTCTGCAGCACTGGGGAGGAGGAAGAAGAGAGCCTGGTGAGTGCAATCAGTAGAATGGAGAAGAAACGGGTGACTGGAGCTCCCCCACAGCTGGGGGTTCTGTAGTAGTGTCTGCAGAGGGCATTTCTAGGGAGGTGAGGCCTCTCTGTAGCCTCAGCACAGGGCTCACAGGGCTAGGATTGCCAGATTTAGCAAATAAAAATATAGGGTGCCCAGTTAAATTTGTATTTCAGATAAACAATGGATCATTTTTTAGTATGTCCCAGATAAACAAAGGATAGATTTTAAGTGTATGTCCCAAACTGCATGGGACAGACTTATACTAAGTACATAGACTGGTATACTTTTAGACCTGAGTGTAGGGGAATATTTTTGTGGTCAGGCACCTTCCAAATATCCCTTCAAATCTTAATGCTCAGATGAAAAATTACTAGTTTGCTACACTCTGATTATTATACGATTAATATTGCTTGGTTTGGCTGCTGATAGTAACAATGTGGGATAATAATCGGACCTACTCACAGAGTGATGGTGAGAATGAAATGAGTTGAATGTAGAGCACTTATTATAAGATCTGAAGTCACCGAGGTTCAGTGAGCTGGGGAGAAAGGAGGAGCCGTTGCAGGCAAGGGAGCCGCAGGCAGGGGGGTGCCCATGGGACCACAGGTGACTGGCGCCTGCCCTCCCCCGCCAGTGCCCTTTGACCGGCTCTCGAGGGGCGGACATTCAGCTGCCTGGGCAGAAGAGAGTGCCAGAAGCGCGGGTCTCTGTAGCGCAGGGCAGGCGAGGGGCGAGGCAAAGGGACCTGCAGGCGCCCGGGGCGCGTCTCGCCGCCTTCGCCCCATTTGCTTCGCTGGGCTCGGCATTGCTGACTCAAGGGAAGAAAGGAAAAAGAGAAAGGGGGGAAAAGCCAACACACAAAACCAACAATAAAGGGAAATTTGCTGAGCGGGTGGAATTCTCTCCGCAGACCCAGCAAGTTAGCGCGCGACTGGGAACCAGCGGGTCCGGGCGGCAGCGCGTTTTGCTCCCAGGTCGGGGGCGCGTGGTAAACTCGGCCGCACCCGCGCCTCCTGAGGCCGGGACGGGAATCCGGGAGGAAGACGGGTACCCTCCTGGGAGAGGCCCGAGCCCCTCCGGGACCGGGTTGGAGGAGGGGCGACCGCGACCGGGCTCCTGGCCGTCGGCCAGAGAAAGGGGCACAGTGTGGGCTCCGTGAAGAGCAGGGGGCGGGGGTCGTAAAGGCATTTCTGGAAAGATAAATCCCCTCCAAAGGGAGCAACTCAGCGTTTTCACGAGGATTTGGGGGTGGGCGTTCTCCTCTGACTCAATTCTATCCCCGAGAGAGTCCTATTCCCCTTTCTGGAAGAAACAGGACGAACAGCCAGGGTGATCCGTGGGATGAGAGGAACAAGAGAGTAACGTGACGGGCAGGCCCCTGTGCTGGCACGCCTCCCTTCCGGCCCTCCCACGCCCACCCCAGCAGCCCTGGCTCCTTGCCGAGGTTGATTACGCGCCAGACCCAGTGCAAGGATTTTACATGCGTTATCTCATTCCTCATCACAGCCAACCCCCAGAGACAGGCAGTTACCATCCCCAGAGCTGGGAGAGATTGAGTAACTTGCCCAAATCACACAGCTGGTAAGTACCCAGCGTCTGCCTCTGAGCCCAGCTTTTAACCCTAAGCCATCCTGTCTCCTGATGGACCCAGATAAGGCCTCAGATTCCTTCTCAACACAGCACTCCGGATAGCTACTACCCACAGACTTGAGTTGGCACATGAAATAAAACTTGTTTTCCGAACGTGTTATATTGGCGTCTTGGCTCAGAGGCAAATTATTGTGGCTGCTGGATGATTTCACCGGGTGTCCTCCCACCTAACGCATTTGTTTGTGGAATCATAGAATAGTGAGTCTAGAATAGACCTAAGAAGTGGAGTCCAGCACGCAGATTTTTCAGATGAGGAAACTAAGGCCCAGAGAAGTGAACGCGTTTGCCTAGGGCCGCCCAGCTCAGGATTAGAATCCAGGTATCTGGGATACCAGTGGGGACCCCTGTGAACCCTCCCACATGGCTGCTCTGCTCCCTCCAGGCCCAGCCGGGGACCCTGAGGCCCGGTGCTCGGTCCTCGCTTCCTGTCCGCCCCTTTCGGCTGGGCTCGGGAGTCCGGAGGCAGAGCGGGAACCCAGCGCCTCGGCCCCGCAGCGGCGCGGTTTCCGAGTCGGGCAGGGGCGGCCGCAGAGGTGAATCCGCGATCCCGAGCGTGACCGCGGGACGCGGAGGACCAAGCAGCTGAGAGCCGCCTGGGGGTGGAAGCCGGGCGAGGGCGTGAGGAATCGTGGCCCCGACAGGGCATCAGGGCGGTGTTGGGGAGAGGAGGATCTGCCAGCGTTTGCTGGGCACAAATCGGGGTTAAATCAGCTTAAAGGATTGGCAGCCAGGCATCGGAGACCCACGGTCTCCCCTGCCCAGGTCCCAGGGCAACCTGGTTCCCGACTAGTCTGTTTTAGATGGCCTTGAATCTACCTTTTCAGATGCTTGGCCTCTTCAGGCGGGCAAGGTCGTGAAATGTGGCAGTCACAGAGACACCCCCTCCACACACACACACACACACACTTCAGCATAAAGGCCCTTTCTCTGCCGTTTACCCTCATTAAATAAAGTCTTCTTTCAACAACGATTTACATATAAACGAATCTCAACAGTGATCCGTATAAAAATCAGCAGCAAGCTCACACCTAGGCACGTGAGGAGGCGGTGCATCACCACTGTGGGGTGAGGACAGGAAGGCTCCCACCAGTGGAGCCCGCCAGTGGTGCCCAGGTTCTGCGCTTTCCCCTTTCCTGTCCCATGCATCAGGCCGTCTAAACAGCCAGAAACCCCGAGATGTAGGAGGGAGGCTTCGGTGACTTGCCCCAGCTCACCAGCTAGAGTGACAGGGCATAGATCGCCCCAGATGTCCCGACTCAGGCCAAGGTGTGGTTTATTGAGGATCACACAAACTCCTCCCCTCCCCAGATCAGTCAGGATTTCTAAAACTTTACCTTTATAGTCCCTCAATCCCTTGTACCATTGGAGGGTTTGGGGGTTCAAGAATTTCCTCTTCAAACAAATCACGCTGGAAGGAGCCCGTCATTAGTCACTATGACTGTAAAAGGATTCTGGCACCTGCAGAGGAGAGGGAGTAGGGGAGAGCATGGCAGAGGCACCAGGACCCCAAAGACCACCTTTGTGTATTTCCCACAGCTCTGGGAGCCTCCTCTGCCCACTGGGCTATGAGCTCTTCTATTTGCTCCTAATTGCTTTTGTTTCTATGTGCCTGGCACCTAATAGGCACTCAAGAAACGTTTGTCAGACAACTGTCTTTACTCCAGCTCCTCCCATGCCAGACTTTAATCAGCCTGACCCAGGACCTGCCAGGCTTGGCCAAAGGGCTGCCCTTTGCACTCCTCCCCTAACCCTCCCACCCCCTGGCTGCCCCAGGATGAGCATAGTGGCAAGGGAGGCCACAGGATTCCTCTAGAAATGTTTTTCATAATCTAGGCTCCAGTGAGGGATTTAGGAATTCCTTAAACAGCCAATGTGCATTTGGGCGTAAACACTTGGTCTGCCAGCTCCCCAACATGTCTGTTAAAGGCATCCATCAACCAGCCCTCCTGGCCAGGCAGGGCCGGGCAGGCAGCTCCAGACCTCCAGGATGCTGTGTGGAACCCTTGGGGCTGCCCGTTCTGGGCCAGCGCCACCTTCTTCTCCCTGGGCCCCCCTGCAGGCCGCAGCTGGCCCCTGAGACAGCAGCTGCTCATCATTCCTCCTGGACTGGGGACACATCTGCACTTGGCAGTGCCCACATTAATCTCTATTGCCTTCCCTGCTGACTGTGCAGGAGCTGAGCAATTTCTCCGGCCCCCACCCCCATCCCCTGGGAAAACAGCCGAATGTTCCCACAGCCAATGCCCTCACTAACCAAGGAGATTATGGCTGTGTCGGGTTCTAGGAAGAGCAAGGCCAGCGTGTGTTCTTAGGAGGGCAGGCAGGCACCAAGGGATCTTGTAGCTCCCCAAACAGGGCAAGTGGAGAGAGGCTGTGAGACCAAGCGATGCAATATGAACAAGTGGAGACTGGGGAGGAAATTAGAGAGAGAAAGGGGTGAGGGAGGAGGCAGAAAGGCTCTTTTGCAAGAGATTTTATTTATTTCTATTATCTTTGAAGTTAGACTTCAAGTGGAATCAGGAGTGGAAAAGCAGTAAAGAAGTAGGGAAGAAAAAAAGGCAAGATGTCAGGCAGCTGGTTTGTGCTTCGGGGACCTGCATGGGGACTTGCTCCATGCCCAACCCCACACCAAAGGCAGAATGCCAGGAGTCACCCGACCCTTAGGGACACGAGCAGGTAACCATAGGAGAGTGCTTCCTGGGCAACATTTTGCTAGGAGACAATAACATCCTGAAGAGCAGAGACCATGACTCTCCCACTCATTTCTGTATCTACGATGCCTAGTACAGAGCCTGGCATACTACATACAGTAGTTGCTCAATAAATAATTGCTATGTGCTAGGAGCTACTGAAAACCCTTTGCACATGTACATTCATCTTATCCTTTCACAAGGTTATGAGATAGATGCCATTATCTTCATTTTACAGAAGAGAAAACAGAAGCACAGAGAGGTTTAGTTACTTGCTCAAGGTCACAGAGTTAGAAAGCAGCAGAGCTGAGATTTGGAGCCACGTGGACTGATTTGAAAGATTGTGCTCTTACTCACCATGCTCTGCAGACTCCTGCAAGAAACAGCAAAAAGAAATAAAAATATCTTAGTCATGAAATTGAAAGAGACTCTGGATATCATTTAAATTCAACTCTTTGTTTTATCAGCTGAGGATTAGAGAGGGGAAGAGACTGGTCCAAGACCCTTGGCACTAGCCAGCTACTGGATTAGAACCCTAGATCTCTTGACTTTCAGTCCTTGGAGCTTTCTACTCTACCAGCTTGTCTTGGAAGAGAACAACCAGTGCCCTCCAGGGTTTGTAAACTGGCTTTTTCATAGCATCAGTGTCCACTAGGGTTGAGAAACCAGTGGAAACTGGACCTCTTCTCTCCCTCCCCAACCCTCCCCAACCACCTTGCTCTGGCCAGCAGACTCAAGTTCTTCAGGCCTTGGCAACCCAGCCCAGCAGGAAGATGTTGAAGCTGCAGGTTCCAGGAGGTGGGCAGGAGGTGTCTCTGAAGGGAGCTGCCCAGGCCGGCCCTCAGGAACCAGGGCTCTGTCTGAGGCACTTGGCCCTCCGGGGCCCAGTTTGGGACATGTGGGTGTCCAGTGCGGACTTTCCGTTCTTGGATTGTGGCATAAATTCCCAGTTCTTTGGCAACCTGAATACTTCAAATTTTCAGGGTAATTTTTCTCCCAAGGCGATTGTTCTGGATCACTAACGTCTGACACATAAAATATCATTTTTGATTCAACGTATTTAAAACTCATTTTTCCCCTAGACAAGACAAATTGAATTTATGTCTTCCCGTATGGGGCTTTTCAAAAAGATTGGTGCCAGGATGCATTGGGTTTCCAGAGTGATGTCACTTGATTAGTCCTGACATTCTTTCTCCACTTATGGGGGTGGGTGGGTAATTGCAGATATTCCAACTGGGAGAAGGTGTGATTGAGTTTTTCTCCTATGGGGGAAAAACAAATCTTTTCAGATGGATGAGTTATTTTCCTCTGCTACCTGGAAGAACCTTCGAGAATAGAAGCCTCCCAGCAGCACACAGCCTGATCATCTAGGGAAGACTTTGCCCAGACTGGGGAGGGCAGGGTAAGCTGACTGGGCCCCTTCTCTTCTGGCCACACAGGCTTTAAGTCCTGTCCCATTCACCTCAGACAATGCTGGCAAGGTGCTCTGATCTGCCTGAACCCCGGTGTGGGGTCTGGGGCCAACACAGTAGGTTTTCCAGAGTGCCTCTGGGGCTAGGTCACTTCCCCTCCAGTCAGTCTGTCCTGCTGAGCTCTCAGGACTTCCACAATGAGGCCCAGGGACAGGGCTGGAAGGGCAGGGACAGGGCCCACTTTGTAGGGGGCGCCATTTACCTCATCACCCTGTGGTTTGCTCAGGACACAGGCAGAGTGTTTGCATGAGGGAAGATCCCTGGAGGTTTCTAGGGGCAGGACCAGGAATGGGGGGCGTCCCCAGTTTCACAGAGGCTCTTCCTCTCACAACAGAAGACACTGTCTCCTCTGGCCACCCTGGCTCGTTTCTTTTCTTTGGTAACGAGCAGAATTTGTGAGTTGCGTGGAAACCCAGGAGGACCGCCAGCTGTCTCTCTGACCAGGTTTTTCAGTGTGGAGGACGGACACAGAGGGAAAAGGAGGGAGGTGGGTGGGAGAGAGAGTCCTTGGAAGGGAACCCCCAGCATATCAGGCTGGAATTTCCACATGGGCTTGAGATTTCCCCAGCACTCCAGGCCTTACCAGACTTGTCCCCTCCCTCTCAGTGACCAAAGTCCCAGTCCCATCCATGCCCCAGCTACCAGCCCGTTTGAGGAGAGAAGGAGCTGGGGAGGGGCGGAGGAGTTACACAGCAGGGCTGAACCGCAGGTGTGAGCTCCTGGGTGCTTGTCCTGAGCCACGAACTGCTCTCCAGAGGGCCGGGCTGGGGCTGCGTGTCTTGAACCTGCCTGTGGGTGAGCCCAAGTGCCGACATGCTGGGCTGGGCTATAGTCATGGCTGTTGGTGGCTCCGTGGCCCTATGTTTGCATTTTGGTCCTTCTGAGCTACTGTAGTTTGCATACCACAAACTAAGTGTGGAGTTAACTCTGATTAGCTTTGCAGCAATAAAGTCTAATCTTGTTAAATAAACGAAACCTTGAATAAATGCCTGCTTATTCCTTGCCAATATTTTTCTGCTACCCAAGGCAACATCGCTCTGTAACCTTTAGCCAGTCACTTAACCTCTCTCTTTTTTCCGGTGAGGAAGATTGGCCCTGTGCTAACATCTGTTGCCAATCTTCCTCTTTTTGTTGAGGAAGATTGTTGCTGAGCTAACATCTGTGCCAGTCTTCCTGTATTTTTTGTATGTGGGATGCTGCCACAGCTTGGCTTGATGAGCAGTGTGTAGGTCTGTGCCTGGGATCCCAGCTGTGAACTCCAGGCTGCCGAAGCGGAGCTCACGAACATAACGACTACGCCACCGGGCCGGCCCCTCACTTAACCTCTCTGAGTCTATTTCCACATCTAAAGGAAATGAGTATAATACTGTACTCCTCCACCCTGGTTATTGTGGGGATCAAATATAATAATGTGTGTGAAAGTCCTTTCTAGATGGCAAGGTGCTATTCCACTGTAAGGGATCGTTGTGATCATCACACTTATTGAAAAGCACCCAGAACCGCCAGGCCTTACAATATAAAGTGTCAGCAGCATGAGCTCCATTATAAGGGAGGAAAAAAGGAAGCAATTTTCCCAACGGAACAGAGTGACCCCAGACAAAGCAGAGAGATCAATAAAATAACCCCAACAAAAGCAATGCCAATTTAGATGATTTCATATCAAGGCCCACTCCATTATGCCCAATAACAAAAATGTTCCCCATTCTTATCAGAAGACATTCTTAGACCCAAGGACAATTGCTCCACCCTCTTCTAAGCCTGGGGTCAAATGTTATTTTTTATTTGATGCTGTGTGGTTGAATTTAAGAGCCAGTCGGAGTTGGGTTTGGTTCTTAGTATAAAAAAAGTAAAAGGTCAAAGTGAGTCTCCTTTCTTCCCTCTCTTAGAAAGAAATCTAGGCTGGAACAAGGCTCTGTACAGCTGTCAGGAATCAGAGAGGCCAGGACAGAGAAGCTCAGAGCATTCCGGGAGGGCTCCTCTGTTGTTGCTGCCTTCCCAGAATCCATCCCTCCCTCTTTTTGATAATAGAACTCTCTTTTCCTTTGGGAAATTACCCCTTCCCCATTCTCATTCCAAGTGGGATTGATCCCTTCCCCAGTTTCTGGGATGACTCCAAGCTGACCAGTCAGAGTGCTGCATCCTCCTGGCCACAGTCACTGGTTCAGCAAGAGACATGTGATCTGAGCCAGGCCAATGAGAGTCAGCCCTGGGACTTTGGCTGGAACAATTAGGGACGAGAGGTTCTCTTTTCTAGGGAGTTGCCAAGCTGGAAAGTGGAAGCCTGGAGTTGGTGGTGGTCACCTTTGTCACCACCTAAGGATGATGCCAATGTTGAAGAAGCAGAGCTGAGAGATAGAGAATGATTCCTGTTGACATGGTTTGAGCACTGGTTCAACCACACAGGAAAGGCAAAGCAAGGCAGGGTAAGCAGGTTTAGGATTGGTTAGTTTGAATAATTTCAGGGGGCTCTGGGCTACAGAGACTGTTGAAGTGTCTGCTACCTGGCCCTGGGGTGATTAGGGCAGAGGGATAGTGGCCCTGGGTGTGAAAGCCCAATAGAGGAGGAGGTGGTTGGTGGTGTGGGCTCTGGGATGGTTGGTTTGCATTTGAAGGGCATGCTCCCTAGAGAGCTGTTTGCTATCTCTAGGAATTAGCTAACCCTGGGAGGGGCAGTCCCTCCAACATCAACAAGGCCCCAAGATGTCAAAGCATCAGTAAGTACAGAAAATTAGAAACATGCTTAATATAGCTGGGATGACCAGGGCCTCTCTGCACACGGCGGCTCATCCTCTTGGAGGCTAGTCTGGGCTTGCTCCATGATGGCCAAAGGCTTCCCAGCAGCAGGAGAGGACAAGCCTCGGAGTGCAAGCACTTTTCCAGCCTCTACTTGTGTATTGTTTGTCTTTGTTCCATGGGGCAAAGCACATCACATGGCCAAGCCCAGAATCAGTGCGGGCGGAGACTACCCAAGGGGGTGGACACCAGAAGGCATGACTGATAGCAGCCATCACTGCAGTAATTCACCCACAGCCCGACCATAGGGCAGCTCTAACTGTGAGATTAAGCCGAAGTTTGCCTTCTGCTAAATTCTACCTGTTGATCTCCAATCTTCCTCCCGGGCCCTCCACAGAACAAGGCTTTAGCAACCGTGTCTGATTTGGGATCATCTAAGTGGACAGACTGCTCAGAATTCCACCTCCTCTCATGGTTCTTCTTTTGCTCCTAAACTTATTGGTGCAAATGCAAAGTGTACATGCGGGTCCAGCTCTTGAAGTCAGACACCCATTCAGCCAACAAATACTTGTTTTGTACCTACTCTGTGCCAGGATCTGGCCAAGGTGCTGGAGATATGGTAGTAAACAAAACCAACCCAAAAACCACCCCTGCCTGTCAGGAGCTTACAATTGTGTGTGTGTGTGTGTTGGGGGGGGGGATAATAATAAACAAATGTATAAGTAAAATACATAGAAATGAGGGAGAGGGGATGGATGAAGAGAGTGAAGCGATGACTGTGATTTAAAGAGTTCTTCACCCAAGAAAAGTAGTGGGACAGGTGGCTAATGGAGGGAGCTTCAGGTGATGCTGATGGGGAAGGGAAGCAGAGCTGTGGGTGAACCCCAGAGACATCTGTGCACACATCTACTTACATTGTGTGTGTGTGTGTGCGCGTGTGTACAACCAACCCAGCCTGTAAGCTCCTCAACATTAGGACAGTGACATGGCCAGCAAGTGTTTTTCCTGACTGCTGTCCCTCCGATGGGGAGAGGTGGGCATGGGATGGCAAACAGAAGATAGTTGGAAATCTGTTTGTGTGTGTCTGGGGCAGGGATCGGGTGGGTAAAGAGAGATGCATGTATATATCCAGCCTGGGTGTTGCAAATCCGAAGGGTCAGGTTCTAATCCTCAGATGTGAGTCTTTGGGCAAGTCTTGTACGACCTCTTAGCCTACATGGAATAAATAAGGAACCCCCTGCCATGCTCCCCCAAGGATAGCAAGGGTCATAAATCCTTCCATCCTGAAGTACAGAGGGGGTTCCTGGACCGTTTCTGCAATCTCCAAATAATTACTGGACTGTAAAGACCAGTTCCAGGTTTTGAGTCAGATGCAAAGTCCAAGCCCAAGGGAGGAAGGGAGAGGGGACTTCCCCTTCCGCGACTGTCTCGGGGCTGGCGGGGTGGGAGGAAGGCCCTGCTTCCTATGACTCACGCTGCACCTGTTGGTTCTCCCTCAGATAAATACACACATTTTATAACAGAAAAGGGGAAGCTGTGAGAGTTAGCATGTCCTCAGGAATTATGGCAAAGAAAAAGGGTGAGATAGTCGAGACAACTTCAGGGTTGGTTTTCTGATCCGTGACATTTCTTGGGGACATCTGCCTGAGATGAAACACTGGCCTTCAAGAGGAAGGCCCAGTCTGAGGGTCAGCAGCATTCAGTGCTGAGAAGGGGGAAACCTCATGCACCTTCTGAGCAGTTTCCTTGGCCCCATTCTGCACTCTCTGAACCTCCTGGAGCTTATGTAGAGCGTGTGTGGGTGGGTGAGTGGGGGTGAATGGTGGTCTGCTCCTGCACTGAGAGGGGTCTGAAGTAAGCCAGTAGAGAAATGGGATGGGCCTGCCCTTGGCTGGGGCCAGATCCAGAGCCCCAGGGCCAAAGTTTTAAAGGTAGGGATGCAGTACTTTCTTTTTTTATTTAACTTAAGTGGGACAAAGAGACAGGAGTCTCGTTTTCCTTCACAAATGGTCTGAGGGCTTCTTTCCCTATACAGTATATTTAATATGGAGGGATAACTGCAAAGTGGGGACACCACGATTTCCCTTGGGGAGGGAAGGGGAGTTTCAGGCACCCGGAGCCAGTCGAGGCCCAGCAGGGATGGGGCAGAGCTGGAGGGCCTGATTTCCGCTCCTCTGCTTTTTCCTCAGAGCATTGAGACTTGCCTTTCCAGTATCTTGCAGCTGGCTCCTACCTCTCTCTGCTTGTTTAATTTGCTAAATCTCTGTTTAGTTCACTGTTTCATGCCCACACCGACAGTCGGTCATGCCCCCCACAGCCCTGGGACATCTGCCAGGAGTGAAATCAAATGTGAAGTTAAATACAGCTCGGCTCCACGTCGTGTTCTCCTTCCCCCTCTTCCCTGCACCCTCCTCCTTCCTGCCCGAAAACACAGAGTGCCCGGGCAGTGGACAAACCTCCCCCAAAAATGTCTATTTTGGAAATTTCACCCAAAAGTAGAGGGCCTGGCATAGTGAACTCTTGTGTACCTCTCACCCAGCTTTAACAATTATCACCATTTTGCTGAACTTATTTATCTAGACTCATACATATATATTTTTATTAAAAAAATATTTTTCCTGAAGTGTTTTAAGATAAATCCCAAATATCATTGCATTTCACCCTAAACTACTTCGGTTTGAATCTCTAATGAATAAGGAAGCATTTAAAAATAATCACCATGCCATCATCACAGCTAATAAAATTAACAATAATTCCTTACCATAATCTAAAACAGAATCCATATTCAAATTTCCATCGTTGTCTTAAAGCTGTCTTTCACAGTTGGTGTGGACCTATATCTTTGAACCCAAAAAGAAGTTGGCCAAGCAAGTTAAGGGTGAACAGAATTCTAATAAGAAGGTTAACCTTCAATGGTTAGGACTGTTTTCAGGCTTTTTGCAGAATTTGCTTACATGTAAATAATGGGCTTGTTATACAAGAGTCTTAATTCCTTTGGTCCCCAAATAGGAACAGAGGGCCTGCATTGTGGCAGACACTACTAGCCGGGCACTGGGTGAGGTATCCCTGCCGCAGAGGCTCACAGCCCAGGGTGGCAGGGGTGTGGTGGTGGAACCCCGATGGAAATGATCCCCTGTGCGCTAGTGTACAGGATTGAGCGGGGGCTGTGGGTGCTCAGGGAAGGAAAAAAATGGCAATGTTAGGTCTTATTATTGTAAAAAGACATTTTATACAGAAAACATTCAATAATTGTGTCTCCTTTGATTTGGCCTGATCTTTCTTCCAATCAGTTATCATAAGTTGATGCCATGGATCCATTGTTCATGTTCCCCAAATTCATGTGTTCAATCCTAACATCCAGTGTGATGGTATTTGGAGGTGGGCCTTTGGGAGGTGATTAGGTGATGAGGATGGAGCCCTCATGAGTGGGATTAGTGCCCTTGTAAAAGAGACCCAGAGAGCTACCTCGCCCCTTCCACTATGTGAGAACACAGCAAAAGATGTGGTCTCTGAACCAGGAGGTGGGTCCTCATCAGACACAGAATCGGCTGGCACCTTGATCTTGGATTTCCAGCCTCCAGAACTGTGAGAAGTAAATTTCTGTTGTTTATAAGCCACCCAGTCAATGGCTTTCTGTTATAGCAGCCCAAACGGGCTAAGACAGGTGATGTTTAACTCTCTCTATATTTCTTCTCTTTTCATTCCCCTGTTTCCTTTTCTTTCTTCCTCCCTCCCTCCCTCCCTTTCTCGCTCTCTCTTTATTTTCCTTACTAATCTTATAATTCTTCCATCTTAGTAGATTCTTCCTCCTGTCCTTGCTCTCTTTCCCACGTCAAGCTTTCCACAAAGGATTCCCTTCTTCCTGAGGACCCCTCTCTTCCTTCCTCTCTTAGGCCTTGTTCCTTAGGACGGCCCAGGGGTTCTCTGAGTTCTGCTGTGTGGTTCCTGCACCTCTCCAGAACCTTGCTTCACAGTTGTCCCAGCATCCAAAGCCATCTCCATTTGCTTTGCAGTTGTCTTACTTGAGTTCCTCCAAGAGCAGCGCCTGAGACAGGGTTCTGGTGCAGGAGGTGTCTTTGGGAGGTGACCCTAGGAGGCAGGAGTGAGGAGCAGGGACAGTGAGATGGGAAAGGAGGAAAAGCCGGTCGAGAGTGTCTTATTGATGTGGTGACTGGTGAGGGCAACCACGGCTCAATTCATGTAGGGCACAGAATAGCCCCTGTGGGGGGTGGGAGACTGGGGCATTTATCCACAGACTCCCACTCCCTACTGGTTGAAACTTGCTCCTCTGGGGCCTTCACTCTCCCCCTCACTTTTGGGCTGCCCTGTGTGGGCTGTGAGGGCTCCCTAAGGCATCAAAGTGGAGAGATGGGGGGAATGCTGTGCAAGGGAACTGCACATCACAGCTGCAGCTGATCTCAGAGGTGGGCCAAGGGCCTCAAAATCATCTGCTACAGCAATTCTCATTCCTTTTACTTCCCTGACTCATTATTTCTAATAACAACAGCATGATTTATTGAGTGCTTTTTATATATCAGTCATTGGGCTAGTAGCTTCCCAAACATTTACTCATCTAATCTTCTAAAGACCCCATGAGGACAGTGCTATTATACTCCCATTGTACAGATGACAAACTGAGGCTAAGAGAGGTTAAGTAACTTGTCTAGGTGTTATGCATCCTCTAGGCTGGGAGCTGGGGTTGAGATGAGGGCTGGGCATGGGGGCTCCATTACCTTCTTTACATCCTTGATTCTACCATCCTTGGTTTTGAGATTATGAGTTCCCAGGGTGAGGACCCCTTGGGGCTGAGGATGACAATGTACCAGTGAACTTAACCAGGCGGATTTGTGTGGTCAGGCATCACTAGACTTAGATTCTGATGTCAAAAGCCTGGAATAAATTGCTCTAAATTCGTTTTGGAAAAATGAGGTGTCATTTTTTTTTTGGTTGTGTGTTGCTGTGCAGCAAGCTTCTGGGGTGGGGTCTTCTGAAAGGTCCTGCTGGGTTGACCTGACATTTTTCTCACTAGACTCTGCAAAAGTCCTGCCTTTGGAGGTTGAACATGGCCAGACACTGCCCCCAGACTCTGCCAGCTATTTGGCACATGTGAGCTGCTGCCTCAGGGGAGCACAGGAGAACACCTGAAGGTGGAAAAGGATCTGGAAGGACAACTTGAAGAACACGCCCTTCACGCTGACCCTGGGAGTCACCTCACAGAGGAGGGAATGACATCTCCAAGCCTCTGCTCTGAGACGCCTCTTACTGTGGGCTGGCTTCCCGAGCCACTGTTGGAGGGGGTGCTTCGCAGGCTTGTAGACTGCTGAGAAACAAGACCACTCAGACAGTCCCAGATGGCTACCAAGGGGCAAACATATTGTCCCCAAGCCCCCATTACCCACCCTGGGCAAGCGGGACTGGGGTGGATCATGGCACCGCCAGGCTCTAAGTCCCTGGGGACGAGTGCAGAGGAAAGTGTTGTAAGAGATGGATCATGGCCTGGACTTCTCAGCAACATGGGCCAAAAATTTCTCTTTTTTATTTACTAAAAGTTGAGTTGCCTTGGGTTTCTGTCACTTGCAGCTAAAGGAATCTTGACTGGTACAGAGGCCAGCCACTTCCCCGAACCTACCACTTAGGCTGCTGCAGCCACATCTGATTGCCCTCCTTCTTCAGTTTCCTCTCATTCAGGAGCTCGGTCCCCCCTCACTCCCCCACCTAAGCTAGTATGTGGGAAAGCATCGGCCTCTGTCTTCCATACTGAGGGTGCGTTTGCACCCATGTGCTCCCTGGTCTGGGATCACTGACATTTCAAGCCTGTTGCTAATTGTGATGTGAAGGGAAAGAGGTTCTCTTACATCTTCTGTAGCCAGACACTGTATTGGGTCATTATCTCATCTAATCCCCAGAGCAATCAGCAACTTTTTGAGGGGACAGATGTCCTTGAAATCACCCATGGAAGAGATTGCCTTTGATGGGCCAGTCCCCTGAGTCCTCCCCCAGACTTGGGTTGAAACCACCAGGTCCTGACTGTCCTGCAGAGATGACTGTCTGTGCTCTGCGCCTGCAACAAGAAAAGTCCTGTCTTTTAGAGTCTATGCACCTGGTGGGGTCTGTTATTGGGCTGCACGCTTTTGTTTGTTTATTTGCTTGCTTGGGGTTATTTGTTGTTGTTTTTGTTCTTTAAATAATTTAGTGCTTCTCAAGGTTGATTTGCAGATCCACAGTGACTCTGGTGCAAAATGTCCTCATGTTGCCAGCTCTGTGCTTTGGGGGAATCCTTTAGCCTGGATAACTGGCGGCCAGCTGTGGCCAAGCCGGGGCAGAGCTGACCCCAGCAATGGAGGGAGGCCAGCCAGGCCTTGCCCTGTCACATACAAACAGCTCTTCTGAAGCCCCTCCACAAAAGGCGACAGAAAACAAAGGGGGTAAAGGTGATTTATTTGGATTCTTTTTAACAACAACAAAATTCTTTTTTAAGTTGCCACAAAAGACAATCATTTAAATTTTGTAGATTTCACACTCTGGGAATGAGCCATAGTGCCAGGTTTTGTGAGCAAAAGGCTTAAAACATGCCAGCCAGACTGGGTGGCCATGGTTATCTAGGTCATATTTTCCAGAGCAGGTCTGACTCTGCCCACCACAAGAGTCTCTGCTCTAGAACTTTCGAATCTTAACCCTTTCAATATCAAACTTCTTTGCTCCTCCAGTCCTCTTCAACACTTCTCTTTCCCTCCCATCGTTCCTTTCTGTGCCTTTCTTTGTGACCTGCTCCTCACACCTTCACCTTGGCGTCTCAGGACACCAAGGCTTCAAACAAAACAGCCTCCTCCCTCCAGGCAATTCACTTCCCTCACCTCCTGCAAAATAGGCCTTGAAATTCCTCTCTTCCTGAAAGCATTCCTGGTCTCCCCTGCCCAACCCTATTTGCACCTCCAGAGAGCATTACCTGGCTCAGGGAACACTCTGGGGGTCAGAGGACCTGGGTTCTAGTCCCTGTCCTGCCACCTGTCTGCTGTTATGGTCTTAGGTATTGTCTTATTTTTAAATTCTCAGCTATTCTGCTTCAAAGGCATGTGGCTAAATGGTAGAGGCTGACATGCCCTGAAAAGTAAAAATGCTACCAAGTGCAAGCAGGGTTAGCCTGTGGGCCCCTGGGCACTACCACCCGCAGCTCAGCATTTCCCACCTGCGGAAGATTGCACTGTATTTCAGCGGCTCAGTTCCCATGATGAAACAGTGAAACGGCAGCCTTTGCATGCTGGTGAGTGGGGTTTTTACCATCTGGAATGCAACGTCCCTGAGGGCAGGACTGGATTTTAATGTTTATTTGGTGAGCTGCTCTAGCCCATAGCACCAATTGAGGCTGAGCACAAAGTAGGCGCTCAGTTTTAAAGTTGATTGCTCTGATTCAAATTTCCTTGGACAGATCCACCACTCACAGTGTGATGGCTGCATCATGGGGGCAGGATGGTGGAAAATCCAACCTTCCTTGTTAGTCCTACTGAACATGACCTCCAGTGGGAAGGGTGAGTCTGGCCACCTGGTCTGGGGTCCTGGCACTCAGCAGTGCTGCCAGGTCTTGGGACTATCCGCTAAATCCCACAGACCTCCTGTGGATTTCGCCTTTCCACTGGAATAAAAATCTTCCCTGAATGAGCGGGGAACATAGCCATGCTTTGGGTGAGCCAGTCAGATGAGAACCACAATTGGGCATGCAAAGCCCAAAAGGGACACTGCCATGTTATAAACCCAGCGTGGGATCAAGCCTGGACCATTCAGAGGGCCACATCAAGGACCCCTGATCTGTCAATCACTGACTCCACTGCAGGACCCTCACTCTCTGATAAGAAAGACCACTCTCTAGCAGTCAGAGAGGGCCAGAGCTCACCACTGCCCCAACAAACAGTGGCATCAGCCCCACTCCTCCATGGGCAGCTGGCAAAACCCCACAACCCCCGTGAAGGAGTCACTTCCATCTACTTATTTTCAAGAAAACCACACTAAGTGGTTGCAGAAGATGAGAAAATGACTCCACCCCATCCAAAGAGCCCATCACACAAATGTTACTCAGAAAATACATTCTGGATCCTTCCTCCTCCATCAACACATTTCCTACCTCCAGGTGCACACAGCTATACTTGACAAAACTCATCTTCTTCTTTTTAAAATAACCTGGCCCTTGGAGATCCACTCAGGGCAATGCCATTGCAAACACTGTAGTTTAAAGTCACAGTAGAAACAAAGCCAGTTATGAGAGAACTTACTGGAGAGCCCTCAAGTCACTTGAAGTGGATTTGCCTTGGCCAGGCCTATTGATGGGACTGGTAACAGCACCCCAGGAGCATCCCTAGCCCTGGCCAACCCCAAAGAGCCTGGAAAAGGTAACGTTTGGCTTCAAATCCATCCAGAATAAAATGCATAATAAATAAATGTTTCCAACTTGTGTTGCTTGAGAGTTTCCAGCTAAGCGTGGATGTAGCCTTCATGGTGCTCCCCAGAGTTCTCAGACGGAACCTTGCTTGATCGTCCAAAGGCTCTGCAGCCCACCTCCTGAGATCATCCCAGGTCACACTGAAGCATGCAGTGAGAGGGGAGGTAGAACAGAGAGGAAGACTGGTGAGAATCCCAGATCCAGTCCACTGTTTGCTGGATGGGTGAGCATGGAATCAGGTATTTATATCTTTGGTTTCAAGCAACTTGCCTTGAAGTCTTATGCCTTTGGAAGGGCGGCTTAGAGGAGTGACAGAGAAACAGACTGGAGTCCTGGATGAAGGATGTCCACACGGGCTCTCTTCTCTTGGAGACACCTGGGAGCCCAGGTTTCTTCCTTTGACTTTGGTCCTTGGGGGAAGAGAGGCCTTCAGGACATCAGCACCCAGGGGTGAGGTCCAGCTGCTGCAGCATGTCCTGCAGAGACCCCTGCAGCCTGCTCAGGGCCACCACCTCTGTGGAGTAGAGGGAGGCTTCCAGGACACCGCCCAGGCTCACCAACGTCTCCAGGCCCCTAGCCTGAGGCAAGGGGCAGCTCTTGGAGGAGGCCAGCAGGTGGAGAAGGTCCCGGAGGTTCTCCAGGTCATTAGATATTTGGATCACATTTCTGGAAGGCAGACTCGTAAGGATCTGTTGGTAGATCGCCAATGTCTGGTCCATCTTGGACAAACTTAGGACAGGGTGAAGCCCAGGAATGAAGTCCAAACCAGTGACCCTCTGTTTGGAGGAGACTGACTGCTGTGCAGGAGGAAGAGGGAGAGCAAGAGCTTAGCGAGGCGGGAGAGAGTGAATTCTGCAAAGCCCTCAGTATTTCCCACGAGCACGGAGGCTCACTTTCTTGGTTGCCTCCTTTCCCTCTTTGGCACCATCCTGGCCTAGGCCTTACTTCTTATGCCCAGGTGGCTGCCAAGCCTCCAAGCTGGCCTCCTGGCCTTCTGTCTTCCCGTCTTTCCCAAACCACCCTGCCTCCCACCTCCAGACCAAACTTCTCAGGTCGTTTCCTTCTCCAAATGGCCTCTGCTATAGAACCAGCCAGAGCTCCCTATTTCTTACTTAGTTTAGTCTCTACCTCAGGCATCTGAAGTCCTCTATAGCGCCCCCTCCCCAGCCATCCTCGTTCCCTTCCACCCCCTGCGGACTCCTCCCTCCCAATCAGGATCTCCATGGAGTCTCACCCCCTTAGGGGTCAAGGCTGTCCCCCCAGCAAGTGCCCCACCTCACTCCTCTGCTCCAGTAACTCTGGTTACCAGGAGGGTAACTCCCCTTCCCCCCTGCCCGCAGCACTCACTCCCTGCACCACACAGGTTGGGATGCTCTGGATCTATCACGTGCAGCCTTTCGGATGACTATTTTTAAAGCAAGGAGACTTAAGGGTTTCTCTGTATGAAATTCCCAAGACTATCTAGCTCTGAGCTGTCCCTGCTTCTGGCCACCTAACTTCTTCCTGGCTGCACAAGGCCACTGTGAGTCATCCACAGTAGCCAGGAGATGTGGAAGTCTCCAGATTGCTCCATGCAGGGTGAACAAGCAGGCTTTTAAGGCTGGGGGCTACCAAAAAACACAACTGCAAACCTTTAATGAGGGCACACTCTCTTCTGATTCTGCAGGGTGGGGCGGGGGTGGTGGGAGGTGTTTTCACTTGCTTTATCTAATTTAATCTCATAGCAACCTTGTGAGGACCTTACGATAGTCTCAATATCTTGATGATGAAACCAGGGCTTAAAGACATTGAGGATCCAGCTTAAGGTTTTACAGACAGAGAACAGAAGTGTGAAGATTCACACTTAGTCTCCCTAATTCCAAATACAGAACTCACCTGGGAAACGGCTGAAGGTCTAGATCTGTCAGCCCCAGAGCAAAGACCCAGGGGGCATTGACAGCTGTTTGCAGATACACAGAAGGTTGTATGTGAAAGAGGGTAGACTTGCTTTTCTGTGTGGCCTGACAGGCAGGACTAGCAGTAATCGGGGAAGCGGCACAGGGCCAGAGTTCAGCTCAACCAGGAAGACCGCCTACTGATAAGCACGTTCTAGAGATGGGATAGGCCCAGAGAGGATGCTGCTGGGGGTCTGGTCACCTACCAATGGAACACAAGGACTTTTATGTATCCTCTGGTTCTAGGCACTAGGATTCAAGGAAGTGAATCCTGGGATTCAGGTCGGGGAGGAAGGAGAGTAAGGAGGTGGCGGGAGACAGAGGGGAGAGGAAGAAAAGAGGCAGCTGCTCATGCAGTAGGGAGAAGTCAAGGCCACCATGGCCCCTACATGTTGCTGCACAGGCCTCAGCTAACCTCTGAGGTCCTGGTGTCCCCGTGGGCCAGCCACAGTTCTACTTCATCTCCCCAGACCCTCCCTACCGTGTGTGAAATGTCATTGATCCTGGTGACAATCGTCTTGATGAGGGTTTTGGTGTCATCCTGGACTTTTTGGATGGGCACAGCTTCAATGTAGAACAGATAGGGCCAAAGCCACAGGAATTGGTACAGCGGTCCACAATGCATTTTCCTTCCAGAATGTGCTTCTTGGTCCTGAAAACAGAAGGAACTATACATTGAAAATTGCTGATATCTCAGAAAACACCCCTATGCCATGACCAACCACATTACCAGATGTGGATAAAAATGAGATTTCTTTCTGCCCTGGCTATCATCTCCTCAGAGTCAAAGACAATTCATTATCTAGAAATACATTAATGAAATGCATTCTCTTGGGGAGATGCAAGGCTTGATCAATAAAACCACGATGAGGTGTGCTGTAGACCACAAAGCAATAAGCCAGGGTGTGAGCAAAGGGACATTGTGATGATGAAGTGACGCACTGTGTGCTTTAAGGAGGAGAATGGGCTTTTAAGGTCTGGTTTGAATCCAGCCCTTTACTAGCTGCATGACTTTAGGCATATCACATAGCTGCTAAAAACTCTACCTTCCACCCCTGCAACATACCTATCTCCAGGCTTCTACGAGGATCAAATTAGATAATGCACGTGAAAGAGCTTGAGAGGTGTTGTGAGACATACTCTATCACCACCCTCTTGTTAGAGATTATGTTACTTGTCCTCTCCATTACTCTCCCACAGCAGCCTGCTGATATCTCCATGATGGCATTTATCATTGCCTTTATTACTTCCTTTCTCTCTCACCGGGAGTGTGAAGCCAACCAGTACTTATGGGAGATCTGATAATATGTCAGATGCAGTGCTAGGCACCAAGGACATAATAGTGAACAACAGATGTTCTTAAGTTGCTTACAATTTAATAGGAGAGAGAAACAGGTAAACAGGCCATTCCAATACAGGAAGAAAGAGCTTTGCAAGAAAGACAAGTACAGGATATCACGGGTGTACAAAGGGGGCTCCCTGGAAGAGGTGTCGCCTGAGCAGGGTATTAAATACCGAGTAGGGCCGGCTCCGTGGCTTAGAGGTTAAGTGCGCGTGATCTGCTGCTGGTGGCCCAGGTTCGATCCCGGGCGCGCACCGATGCACCGCTTCTCCGGCCATGCTGAGGCCGCGCCCCACATGCAGCAACTAGAAGGATGTGCAGCTATGACATACAACTATGTAGTGGGGCTTTGGGGGAAAAAATAAATTAATTAAATTAAAAAAAAAAAAATTAAATACCGAGTAGGAGTTAGTAAGAGTAGAAAGTGGTTGCCATGACGGCCAAGAAAGCAGCTGGTGCAAAGGCATGGAGGCAGGAGAGAATGTATAACATGTCACTCAGAATATTTGAAACTTCCAAAGTCATGGAACCATGAATTCTAACATTAATAATACGCAGATCCTTGATTAAGCAGCAAATTTTTAATGAGATTCATGAGGCAAAAAGTAATACAGTTAAACGTACACGAGTCTGTGGCCAATGATCCACGCTAAGTATGTGTGGATGGGCCTGAAGCAATAATCAAATGTAAGTAAATATTGGCATGAAGGTTCTGGAGATGGCAAAAAGCTAATCTCTGCTTTTTGTGTTTTACCTGATCTAGGTCTTGATAAAAATAGGTAATACATTTTCTGTCCATAGGTGGCAATAGTAGTATAATCCATATAATGGCAATATAATAGAAATAAGCAGTCTGCTTATATATTATTTATAATGCTTGATCAAAGGTATGATTTTTATCTGAATTTTATAGAAAGGGAAAAATGAGACTCAAGAAGATGTGTTAATTGCCCGAAGTCAAACGGGTGAGTGGTAGAGCCGGATTCACACCCAGACATCCCAGGGGTGAATCCTGGGATTCAGAAGGGCTAGGTTGCTTCCTACTTGCCCCCCTCCCCCCAGTTTCTCTGGCCTTTAAGGCAAAGCCCGAGTTACAAACCACTCCAATGCCCGACTGAGGGTACGTCTTGGGACCATGGCACTTGGGAACTAATACCTGCTCTAGGAGGAAGCTATGAGATGGCACCCCCATATCAACTTCAAATATGAAAAATACTAAGGAGTTTGGGAGGGGGCACTTCAGATGTTTTTGTGCTTGTTTTTTCTCTTAAAAGTTAAAACTCCCTCTATTAACTACTCATTACCTGAGTGAACATTTCCACCATGTGTTTGTGGAATGCAGTTAAATAGTGCTAACTCCCTAGTAGGATTCCATGAAACCCTAGCAAAGGTGGAAAGCATAGTGGTTAGGCCCCAAGGCTTCAGCAGCGGGCTCTGCCCTCATTAGCTGTGTCTCTGGGCAAGACACTTAACTTCCCTAAAGCATCTGTTCCCATCAGTAAAATGGAACTCATAACACCACCCGGCTCTAAAAAGTAAACGAGATGAACCAGTAGAGCCCCTGCCCATTGAGTGTGTGGGCCAAAGTGTGGAGGTAATGTCAGATTTTTTTTAGTTGTGTAATTACTGGGCAGGGCTTGAAACACTCAGGCAACACTACCTGTAGCCAACCCTGAATCTAGCATTTGGCCTTTTGCCTCTCCTGGACCATCTCAACAGGGTGCCTGGTATTTCTGGGCCTTCCTCCTGCAGCAAAAGCTTGAGCAATATCCTTTTCTAGGATTCATGAGTTAATGACACCCTCCTTCCTAAGAGAATTTATTACCAGGTTAACTCTGGTCATAGTCACTCTCACATAATGGCCACCCTGTAATACCTAAATGGAAAAACAGTTTTATAAGCCCCCTCTATCACCACTGATAATATGCTTCAGTGGATGCTGAAAATGAATTGCAGTTCCTTGAAACACGGGATTGAGAAGCTGCTGCTGTCTGCCTAAGAGGAGAGGCCAGGTTTAGGGGAGCCCCATGGGAGACTGCCGAGAGAACGTGTAACAGGTCCATCTGAGACAAAAGTGATGGAGACAACCTGGCCCACCAACACACACAACACATAACACACATGCTCACACAACACCCACATCATACATGCACATACACACACACACCAACACACCTAACCCTTTCAGTAGAGGCTGCCTGCTAGTTGTCCCCAATATGTATTCTTCCCAAGTAATAGAACATCCAAGTTCAGATAGGGATGTGGCCTCCAGAATAAATACTATATTTCCCAGTTTCTCCCAACTAGGTATGGCCACGTGACTAAATTCTAGCCAATTAAATAAAAGCAGAAGTGCCATGCGGCAGCTCTCATGTTGGATGACTTTGCCTCTTCCTTTTTCATCCCTTCCTCCATCCTGATGCCTGCGGTAGCCAGCATTCTGGCGCCATCTTGGATCATGAGGATGTGGGCCTCACCTTATGAATGGAAGAGTAAGGAGCTGGAGGAGCCCAGGTCCCAGAGGACTTCGTGGAGCCGAGATGCCATACTGGTCTGGACTGCCTATCTCTGGACTTGTGCTGTGTGTGTGAGAGACATAACCTCCGTCTTGACTAAGCCACTGTTATTTTGGGTCTCTGCTAAATGCAGGCAAACTTAATGCTAACCAATTTATACAGCCGGACACGGGCATCAGAAAAGAGTGATCATCAAGTCTTCCTTGGTTCACCTGAGTGTCAGTACCTGACGTGGCCTGGGCATGGCTGGAGAAGGTGGGCGGGATGACTGGTAAGAGCCAGGGTTTAGGGACCAGGGAGGAGGGATAATTCAAGACAGCAACTACAACTTCATTGAGCAGCACCTGGCACATGACAGTTACTACGTATTTGATGGCTAACAGCTAACATGTATTGATCGCCCACTGTGGGCCAAGTACAGAGATGAAAGAGACATGGAACCACAGGAAATTGGAAATCAGGAGTGAGGAGGGCTGGGCTGAAGACTGGTGGCTTTCCCAGGAAGCCCAGATAGAATACCACAGTATTTGACGTTGTCAGCTACTTATATATATTATTTGTTGAAAATAAGAGTAAAGAACAAAACCGTGCTCTTAAACAACTGATTTAAGAACTTACCTAGTTAACTACAATGCAAGGAAGAGCATTTAAACAGATAAAATAGGGGCCGGCCCTGTGGCTTAGCGGTTAAGTGCGTGCGCTCCACTGCTGGCGGCCCGGGTTCGGATCCCGGGCGCGCACTGACGCACCGCTTCTCCGGCCATGCTGAGGCTGCGTCCCACATACAGCAACTAGAAGGATGTGGAACTATGACATACAACTATCTACTGGGGCTTTGGGGGGAAAATAAATAAATAAAGTTTAAAAAAAAAACTGCTACAATTCAATAATAAAAAAAGGCAAACAATTCAGTTAAAAAAAACAGATAAAATGTCTTGGGTAACTCAGGGGAGAGAGTCGTGCATAAAATCATGAGTTCTAGAGTTTAGCAGAGCTATGTTTGAGGTGGAGTATAGGACTTTGGAAAGTTTGCTAACCTCTCTGAGACTCAGTTTTCTTAGCTGTAAAACAGGGATGATACAAATCATAATTTCCACCCACAGCTGTTAAGCGGATGAAATGAGATAATGCATGTGAAGTGCTAGCTCTGTGCCTGGCACGTGGCCATCACCAATGCATGTTAGCTGTTATCATTGTTATTTCCAGCTAAGGAATCAAGGAGGCATCTTGGAGGAGGTGGCATTTGATAAGGGCCTGGGGAATGGGGAGAAATTGGGTTTGTGAAGGTGGAGGAGACAGGCAGTCCCGGTAGTCAGTGAAGAGGACAGTGGGCTCCAGAGACGGCGGCACACAGCTGGCATGGGAGGTGTGATGGGCGAGGAGGTGGGGAGGCATTGGGCTGTGAGGGCCAGGTAGAGAGGCTAGGCTTCTTTCTGCGGAAGTGAGGAGCTCTGACTGCTTCCAGGCAAACGATTTCAGCCCAGGTGACAAGAAGAATGGTGATGAAAATTGGGAAAAGCACTTGGAGATGTCTGGGAATGAGGGTTTGAAACGTGCTGCTTTGCTGGTCCTAGTGGGACCTCAGGTGGACCCATCCAGTTGACAGTTGGGATCAAGGGTCTCAGTTCAGGAAGAAAAGGCTGCAGAGGTAGACCCAGGAGTGTTGGAGCTGCCGGCAGGGGTGAGTGGAGAGAGCTGAAGAGGGAGGAATGGGGAGGGAGAAAGGCAGCTGTCAGCCACCTGCCTGGGCCGCAAAAGCCTTTTCTCTCTAGAAGTTTCCAAAGAGGTTTTAAACATTTAGGAGCTGTCATTTTCTAAGCTGAACCACTGGAATGTTGATACGACATCCTATCGCTTTCATTTTCCTCTGACCCTCGTTCAAGCGGAGCTTGGAGAGGGAGACAGGTACCACTGGGGGAGGGCGGGGGGCCGATGGACCATGTGCACACACCGCCTGGTGGGCTTGCCTCAGGGCACTGCCCTCCACTCTGTTGGCTCCCCTGCAACTCCCCTCTGCTCATCCTCTGGGCCACCTGCTCACTGGCTTTTGCCTCAAAGCCTTCCCTCTCCTTTCATTAAGACCCTGCCACTCCCCATCATCTCTACCATCATCCCCTGCCATGGATGCACTAGAGAAGAAAACAGAAAAAACAGAAAATGGAGCCCCCCAGGGCAGCACTGGATAATGAAATGTAATCACAGAAAACAGGCTCCAGGCCAGCGGGAGAGGACACAGTTTCCCCCTCTCTGACTTCATCTGGGTCCTGGGGGAAGGCCCACCTCTACTCATCCCTAGTTGAGCCCCCAACCCCATCCCCACTTGGTAGTTTCCCACTGCCCACCCCCACTTCTGCCTTCTCCACAGACAAGCTCGCCTCCTACTTCCCCATGAAGATGGTGGCCTCCAGACGGGAGCTCCCTCACCTTCCCTCCCGTCCCAGGGGATGAGGCAGACCACGTAAGGGTCCTCTGTGTCAAGGTAGGGGGGCGCTTCTCTAGATCCAGGTTAGAGGGTTTGCTGGGCCAAGGTCAGGCCTGCCCTCAGCCTTCTGATGACAGCAGTGGGGGAAGGTGGAGAGAGCTCTGGCTTACAGAGGCATGCCCTGGAGGAGGCTGCTAGACTTCAGCTATCCAAACTCCTCTGTCTTCTCCTGGTTGAAAGGAGCAGAGGTTAACAAGGGGCCCAGCACACTCTTCTCTCTTCCTTCTTTTCTCCAGCCTTTAGGTTTTCTACACCCCTCTCTCTGGTAATTTTTGGTATGCTAGTGTGAATTAAATTCAGGTAATGTGGTGTTTGCTTTTAATTATGAGGAAAAAGCTTCGGATAATCTAAGCCCTCTCCCTGCAGAAATTCTTCCTGTGGGCTCCCGCCTATTCTTCCCTCTCTCCCTTCCTTCCTTCCTTTTTCCCTAACTTCAAGTTGGAAGGGGAGGATGGGGAAAGGACAAATAGAGAGAAGATTGGATCCTGGTCCTTCAAGTTACTCAGAATCCAGTGGAACAGAAGCTTAAACAACTTATTTTGACACAACCTGGTGAAGGTTATGAGGGGAGGAGCATAGGACCCGGGAACAATAGAGGAAGGGGGTGACTCTGGGGAGGTGAGGACAGCCTGGCAAAGAAGGCAATATTAGAACTGAGACCTGAAAGACAGGAGCTCCGCAGGGGGAAGAGGGCAAGCAGAGCATTCCAGGCCAAGAGGACAGTGTGGAGTTGGGGAAAATGTGGTGGGTTTGGGAGAATTCAATATGGTAGAAGGTGGGGCTGGAGAGCTAGAATGTCCCGGCTTTGATTCTTTGTGTGGTAGGGACCTCGGGGAGAATCCGCCCTACTCAAGACACACACACACACACACACACACACACACACACACACACACACGCCCTGGAGGCCATGTTTGCATGACCAGTGGTAGGCAGGAGACCCTACTCTTTTCTCCTCCCTTTCCTTGTCCCTTCCTCCTCCAATCCCTGATTGGGTCAGTTGCCTCTCTCCCAGGAAGTTAAAGTAGGGCTTCAGAGAGCCTAGTTTGTCTCTGTTGAGGGCTCAGATGCTCTGGGGTAGCCACGGTTGGCCTCTTGTGCATGGAGTAGCTGAGAGAGACCAGGGTCCATCCAGCCACTGAGAGGTGGGTTACGGTCACTAGCAGTGCTCCTTCCTGACTTTCTTTCTGGCTCCTGACCTTGTTGGTTCTGGGCCCTCTCTGTCCTTAGCCTCCAGTGTGAGATACTCTTTTCCAAGTATACTCACCTGAGTAGCTTTCAACTTGATGAATATATTTTTCATCTGGGAGACATATAGATATACATATGTAAGAGAAACAAATGTCAGGAAATAAATTCACCCTATGGGTGACACACTTTTGAGAGTCTGTGTTCTGTTTTTTAAATTTTGGTCACAATATACAGGTTGAAAAAAACTGAGCTAGCATGAGTGCAACCAAGAGGCTCGTTTGAGAAATCATGTTAACCTACTTAACCAGTAGCCAGAGCATGGGTGTACGGGGTTATATTCGTCCTGTTCACCAGAAATTACTCTTAGATCTGATCCCATCAGGGATAAATAGGTTTCCATTCCTGTGTCAACTCCGATCAATTCTGGAGCGTTGTGTGGAGGGGAATCTGAAGCTCCATCCAGACTCAGAGGGAGAGGGTGCTGTGATCAATTAATGATGTCTGCCAGATGCAGGAGTGGTGGATATGCCACTTGTTCCAGCATCTCTTGAGGGCCTGGCTCAGAGCATTTGCTCATTAAATATTTGTTGAATGAATAAGTGAAATATTTTCCATCCCTGATCTTCATTTTCTAACCAGGTTAACCTACCTCAATGATGGTTCACCTGTCCCCGTCTTAAAGTCACATCCTAGAATTCACTTTTGCCCAGCAGGAATTCCTAAGAAGCTTTCTAAATGAAGATAGGAAGTGCTTCAGTGTCCAGGTCTCCCTTTCATGGGGACCTTGGTCAGCTTCCTGCACCTCATATGTGTCCTCTAGCACCACGTGGGCCCTGATTCCCTTCAGCTTCCTGAGTTCTGCTCCGTCTTGACTCCCTGCCTTGGTCCCACTCATCGGCCTGGCTCTTGCTGCTGTGCTCTGGGCCTCCTGCCCTTCTCAGAGACCTCTGCTCTGCCCCTCCTGTCTTCCCTATGGCTTCTCCCCTCTTCCTTGGCACCCTCCAGCCTGGGGCACCCCAGAGTACAAACGCAATGTGTGCACAGATGGGGATGAAATCTTCTACGGAATCGGTAAGAGGTCAGCATTGACACTGATCATGGATTCGCTGCCAGAGAGCTGGCAAACCAAGCAGGAAAGGCTGTAAAACGCAGTTTGCTGAGAGGCAAGGCACATCTGTTATCAAGCATTGGAATAAGTGTAAAGGATTCCATGGGCCCAGGTATCAGGTGTTGTTTTTAAGCAGCAACAACCTCTCTTTCTATTTCTCTGAGACAACTGTGTGGACAAAGGAGAATTTCAAGGCTCACAGCTGGCAGGCCAGAATGGAGCTGCTGCCACACAGGGCCTACTGATTGACTGATTGCAGGAGAATTTGGCTCGATTTTCCTTTAAATTACATGCATGCTGTTCAAGGACTCCACTTCCCTAGAGCCCCTTCTCTCTCCCTGACCTCCACATTCCCTTGGGTGGCATCTAGGCTGGAGCGGGGACAATGACTGGGGTTCTGAGAGGAGAGCTCTCCCAAGCAGCCACCTCCGTACCCTGCACGGGCCACTCAGACACAAGAGGCATCTGCCTGGGGGCTGATGGGCAAGAATTCATTGCAATCTCCCCGGCTCGCTCCTTGGCACTTGGGGCCATTTCCTGGAACGGAGCAGGGTCGGGGTGGGGGATATTTTCCCCAAATACCAAGAAGAGTTATTTTGGGCATAAGATATACAAAATATGAGAAGGACGCTCCTTTGGCCAACATGGTAACGTTCCCCTCAGCCCAGTGTCCACAACTGCTTGAAAAAGAAAGAACCTGAAAACATCCACTGTTTTTCTCTTGCCTACCCCCTCTACTTAAATGAGAGAAGTGATCAGCATGGCCTTTCTGCTCATGAGGGCGTTAGAATGGGAGCGACTGTGGTTCTGCAGACTATCCCAGTGGGAAAGAGATTGGGAACACGCTCTCCCACCAGCCTCAGCTGACCGCTGCCACCTCAGAACTCTACAGAACAAACACAAGGGAGCTGATAGAGGTCAGATCCTACAAAGGCGAGTCAAAGGCTTGTGATCCTGGGGCAGTGCCTTCAAGTCCCTGCCCTGTGCCCCACCTCCCCTGAAGACCACCCTTCCAGCAGAAAGGAATCATCTTGTCTTTCCAAAGCTGCTATTCTCAAATGACAACCAGGCTACTTGTCACACTTGGATCTAAATGTATTTAAGGAGTCACTTTTCCAAAGTGCCGCCGTCTTTAAGTTATAGAAACTGGAGCGTAAAGGTGACCACACGCACAAGGAAATCTAAACCAAGCCAGGAGAGAAGGGAGGCCATCAGCAGGCCGGGTAGGTCTCACCTGGGGCCCACCTGCCAACAGCGTGTTATTTGGTGGTCTTGGCTAGAGGGGTGGCAACAGTGAGAAACATGTCACAGGCCTTTCCCCTGACCTGCTGTTCTGTCACCCCAGAGAAACCCTATTTTATCCATTGTAGAAGGCGGCAATTTGCACGGCTTTGAGAGCAGAAATGGTAAGACCCAGCACAGTTTCTCCAGAGATTTGGGTTCTTCCTGACAGTTTTTCTCCCCATCTCTACTCCACCTTGTCCTAACCCTAGGCCTCAGCCTTGTAGGCCACTCCCATTCAGAGGTCAGGACCCCTGCTGGAAAATAATCTCCGCTGAAAAATAATGCCTGAATTCTTGCGAGCAGAGCGGGGCTATATCTAGTTCTCAGAAACTGAACGCTCCTACCTGTGTCCCCCAAACCCTCAATTTTATCCCCCTCGGATAGGGACAGGTTACCCTGATCTTTGAGAACGTGCTCAAGGCAATTTCTAAAGCACCTCATCTCCCTCGAGGGAGCTGGGGCTGGCAGCTCTGAAGTCCCCTGGGGCCCTGGCTGGCTCCCTGAGCAGATTCCTGCCCGGTGGAAATGGGCACAGCCCAGCCCAGAATCCAAAGCGCCGCGGCTCCCAGCCGCTTTCCCTCTGGTGCGAAGCTACGGTAGTCCAGAACCAAGCCATTCGCCCTGCCCCTCGCCCACCTCAGTTTCCCCAGGGACCGGGGTGGCGTGGGGTGCTGTGGCCTGCCAAGAAAGACCGGCGGTGAAGGAGAAAGGAGCGCGCCCGAGCCTTACCTCGCAGCTGCTGGCACCGCGATTCCTCCGGGGCTCCATGCCTGCCTGCCCCTCTTATAGCCGCCCAAGCACAACTTGCGCAACTGCCCGGCAGGCCCCGGCGCACCCTAAGCGCCAGCTCCCGCCCCGTCCCGCCGGGCAGCGTCGGGCTGGGCAGCTGCGGGCCCGGGGCCTCGAGGGAGGGACTCCGCTGCGCTAGGAGCCACGCGCGCACCCTCGGGTACGCCCCGAAAGTTTGGGGGCGGCTGGCAGGCGCGAGAAATCCTCGAGGTCCGCCAGAGGCTCCGGCGTGGCTCTGGTGCCAGGATCGGCCTCTCGCGCTGCGAGGAGCGGCCGGGAACCAGGCGGCGGCGAAGGGCTCGGACCGCACCCTCGCTGGCCCGTGGCGCGCCGACGGCGAGGCCTGCGCTGCCGGCTCTGCGGGGCGCCGGCCCTGAGCCGCCCCTACCCGGGGCTCCGCCGGCGCTGCCTCCCCGGCGCTCAGACCCGAGGGCCCTGGGCGCCCTGGAAGCTCCGGGATAGCGGGAGAGGGCCGCCATGCGCCCCGCGTTCCCACTCAGAATGGGGGTTCTGCTCTCATCCCACCCTGCTCTGGCGCGCCGAGAACCCGGGTTCCAAGGCTCAGGGCGGGTGGTCTCGGGTTGGCATCCCGGGGAGACTATGAGTCCCCTAGTTATGAAAAGTGAGCTCGCTCCAGGGGGCTGTGAGGAGAACCCAGCTCTGCGGCCTTTGGGGAGGCTCTGGACTCGCCACGAGGCCATCCTCAACCCAATATTTCCTGTGTACAAAGGGGCGCGTCCCAGACGGAGCGCTGCCTCCCTCACCACAGCCTGTGAGTATTACCCTCAGGCTTCAGGGACGAGGAAACTGAGGTCCAGGAGGGTTGTGACATTCTTCAGAAACCCCAGCTGGGAAGGAGTAGAGACGGGCCAGGAACCCAGGGGCCAACAACTAGATCAGGTCCTTTCCCGTCCCCACAGCAAAGAGCAGCTCTGAAAACAAGCCGTTCAGTTAAGAAGCGGCCCATCATGTAAGGTAGGGGGTGGCAAACTATGCGGGTGGGCCAAATCTTGCCACCACCTGTTTGGGTATGGCCCCTGAGCTAAGAGTGGTTTTTGCATTTTTAAATAGTTTAAAAGGGATAAAACGAAGAATAGTTAAGGCGTGAAAATTATATGAATTTACATTTCCGTGTCCATAAATAAAGTGTTGAATTTTCTCAAAAATTTTTTTGGAAAATTTTCTCTCTTGTACCTACATGATATCCTTGATGTTCCCTCTTGGTCTGAAAAGCCTAGAATGTTTACTATCTGGACCTTTAGAAAGAAAGTTCGCCAACCGCTGAACTAGGGAATACACTGCACGTTGGGTCCTCTGGGTCTTTATTTCTGCCAGTCCTAGGAGGGTGTGCAGGACTGCTCATCCTTCCCTTCTCCAAGTGGAAGCTCCCCATGCCGCTGGGGGCTCTTTCTCCCTCATTGAAGAAGCTTGTTCTGGTTGTCTTTCCAGCCAGCTCCCCTCCCTCTGGCTGGCTTGGTGACCTGTTCCACTTCCTCCTCTAGGTTGTAAGTAGGTAGGAGGGCAGGAATCGGGCCATCCACTTTTTAAGTCCTGGTACCTTCACAGTGCCAGGCACTTGTGGGTGCTCAGGAAAAGTTTGCTGAAGTGAAGGGCACCATGCACCATAGAGCTGATTTTCGACATGCAATATCAGGGCACCTCAGTTTGGAGATTCCTCTAGACTCAAGGCTCCTGGGAGTGTAGGATTTTAAAACTTGGGAAAACACACCTGCAGTGATGATGCTGTAGAGGGGACAAGGAAAGCCAGGCTCGCACAGGTCCTAGAGGCACCAGTCGTATTGCACTGGAGAATTCCTAATGGAAACACGCTCCCCACAGGCTGTGTGCTCCGCCAGGACTGCAGGGGTTGGTTTCGTTCTGCTATATCCTCAGTTCATAGCCCAGTGCCTAGCACAAAGTATTTCATTTTCAAGACATTATTTTTAAATGAAAATTTCAAAGTACAGAAAAGTAGGCGATATACTCGTTGCCTAGATTTAACAATTATTATTTTTCCATATTCACTTCATTTATTTTTTGGCTAAAATATTTTAAAGCAAATTACAAACATCACGATATTTTATCCTTAAACGCTTCAGTAGGTATCTCTAAAAAATAAGGAAGCATTTCTACATGACCGCAAGACCATTATCACACAACAATAATTCCTTAACATCATGGAAGATTCAAATTTACCTAGCTATCTCAAAAAATGTCTTTTATAGTTGCTTTGTTTGATCCTGGTTGTTTTGCTCTTAATTAATAACTATTTATTGAGGGAAGGAAGAAAGGAAATAGAGCTATGTATTTGTGGAAGTGAGAAATTGTTAGCATTGACTATGATTTATAATTATATTGCTACCTGTCCAACATAGGAAATTGGTAAGATAACTGAAAAGCCACATTACAGCAATATACACACATTTAAAATTATGTTGTAAAATAATATTTAATGATGTAGAAAAAATAATTATATTTCGTGAAGTGGAAAGAATCAGATTACAAAATGGTATGTGTCTTCTGATTATACATGTGTCAACACACACACATTCACATCAGTATACCTTGTCACTATGGGGGGTGAGATTAGGAATGATTTTTAATCTCTCTGTACTTTTCTGCTTTTAAAAAACGTCTGCAAAGGAATTATGTTTTAAAGAGAAATCTTTTACCTCCCACGGAAATGGTGTTTTGTGTTGTTTTTCATACATGGTCTGTAGCACTCACTACAATCAAGTTTTCCTTGAACCCAACATCTTTGTAACTTGGCTCTAAGTGAGACCTTAGCTTATTTGCAGGGGCCTTGGCAGCCACAGGTTACTTGTCTCAGTATCACCTTCTTTAGGGTCGCAGGGTGGATTGGACCAGAGTTATTGCCTGAACATCAAGGAGCACTTGAGACCACATCGCAAGGATGTGGACTGCTTGTCTGTCTGTCTGTCTCTCTATCTCTCCATTACCTACCTGATTTTTGCATTGACTGATTAATAAATTATTAATTTATAAAAGAATATCCAGTTTCTGGAGTGTCCTTCCATGGATATTCTTTTTCTCTCCTTCATACATCTATTTTCTTAAAAAAAAAAAAAACCCACACAAATGATATCATATTATCCACACTACTGTTCCTGCCCCTTGCCTTTAAATTTTTTTATTTTGGAAAATTTCTAATCTCCATAACACATTTATAAGAAAACATGGCATAACAAATCTCCATGTAACCATCATCCAGCTTCAACCATTATTAATCTCACTTTTTTCACTTAATATATCTGGAATATCATTTCTTACCAGCATACATATATCTTAGCAGATCTAGAATATCATTTCTTACCAGTATATATAGAGCTACACCAATCTTTTTATTTATTTTTTCATATGTAAAAATCCTTTACTGTTGAGGAGTAGAGAGAGACGTCATATTTTTAATGTAGGACATACAGAAATTCCAGGAGAATCTATAGTCAATGCCCGCTGGGATTGGGGATGATCACTGTGCAGTTTCCATGTCAGGATGGGGTGGAGAGATGGGGAAAGAGTCAAAGCACAGGAGTGTTACAAGGATGGAGAAGAGAAAGGGAATGGGAGTGCATGCACCTGGGGACTGGGAGAGTGTGACAGAGTGTCTTCATGACGCAGCCCAGGAGTCCAGAAGTGATGCTCATTCCACATTGGGGGGATACTTGAGGGTGCCAAAGCTGGGGATGTTCTCTTGGTTCACATCAATAGGAGTGTCTGGCTGGATGTTCCTCTTGCCCATAAGTCTCGCAAAGAAGTCACGCATGTCATATTTCTGGGGAAGTAATGATTCCTTAGGATCCACGCTAGCCTTGCTCAGCAATTTTCTTTTTTCCTGATTCGCTCCGAGCTAACATCTGCTGCCAACCTTCTTCTTTTTGCTTGAGAAAGATTCACCCTGAGCTAACATCTGGCCAATCTTCCTCTATTTCGTATGTGGGTTGCTGCCACAGCATGGTCGCCAACAAGCAGTGTAGATCCGTGCCCAGGAACCAAACTCGGGCTGCCGAAGTGGAGTATACTGAACTTAACTACTAGGCCATGGGGTGGCCCCTTGCTCAGCATTTTGAGCAATCCATCCAGAGAGACTGAGGAGCTGTCATAGAGTCTCTGGAGCAACGATGGGGGCAGCTGGTAGAGATCTGAGTCTTTCCAGAGGAGAGAAACAAAGAGGGCTGAGGCAGGAAGCTCACATCCAATCCACTCCTGCACTAATCTTTTTAAAGTCAGCGTTTATTTCATTTTATGGATGTGCCGTAATCAATCTAACCATATTGTTACATACATAATGATGTGACTCATATATTTAGATATACCATATATTTAAATATACCTGTATGAATATATCTGTGGGAGAAATTCTAATGAGTAGATTTATTGAGTCAAAAAGTATACACATTCAAAACAGAAATATAATCGCCAAGTTACATTCCTTAGAGATTACACCAATTTACATATGCAGTTGGCTGCAAGTAACAGTGACTCAAGCGATAACAGCATTTAGTCATCTCTTAAAACCAGAAGCCTGGAGGAGGGCAGGTGCAGTAGCTCCAGGGCACCAACAAGAATCCTGCTCCTTCTGATCTTCTATTCTTCTATTGTGTCCTTGCGCTATTGCTTCATGGATGCCACCCCTTCAGCATCACGTTCTCACACCAGTGCCAAGTAGGAAGGACAGGGCAGAGGCCAAAGGTTTTCTCTTCTTGAAATTCTGTTTCAGGTTGGGGAAAGGAAGTCAGACTTTCCCTTATTTCTCATTAACCAGAGCTGGGACATATGCCCACCTCCAGACCGATCACTGGCAAAATGGAATGTGATGGCCGTGACTGATTTAGACCAATCACAATCCTTCCCTTGGGGCTGGGGTAGATCAAGGTAGATGAAGAGAAGCTCTGTCCTTACCTGAAGGAATTGGGGTTCTGTGAGCTTGAAAGAAGGAGAGGAGAAATGGCTCTTAGGTACATGACAAATAGTGCTCGCTCTACTCATCTGTGGTGTATTATCAAACTTCCAACAGACTTCAGTTTATTATTAAGTAGTCAGACTTAAAAATCCTTTTTGTTTGAACCCTGACAACCTTCATAATTAAAAAAACAGAAAGGTAATTCTAGCGCTTTGGATTTGAATACTGCTTTTACTTTTTCAAAGCATTTTCATGATCTCATTTGATTTTGACAGTAACCCACAGAAAGAGGTAGAGCAGGTCTAGAACCATGTTACAGATGAGAGCCTGAGATTCAGAGTGGTCAAGGGACTTGCCCAGCAAGTTAGTGGTAGAGCCAGACTCTAGAGCCTAAGTTTTTGTTTTCCTAGTCTGTCCTCATCTTTAAACAAATTTCCTTCTTCCAGGTCCCAGATCATTAGATCCCACAGTCCTCAGACACAGTGGCCCCTGCAGTTCTGGCTGATGGCAGCCATGAGCTGATGCATGGTGCACGCGGATGCACTGGGGTCTGATGGTGGCCTCACAGAGCCTCTGCTTGTGGAGCAACTGGTGGTGCCCTGTTGAGGGAGAAGAAAGGCATACAAAGGTTGAATCTCTGTTCTGATTTTAGGCAATCCCAAGCAGTTTCTCTTGTGTGAAATATGCCTTTCAACCCATATTTGGTAGTAGGAGTCTACACAGGCCTATAGACTGGACTTAAAAAGTAACTGGATAATTCAGTCAAATAATGGGTCTATTATTTTCCCAAATTAAATATTTGTGTGTGTGTGTGTGTGTGTGTGTGTGTGGACTGGATTGCTTCTTTTCTTATGTACGTGGCCTCTTAGGGGTGAGCTCCCCAAGGGCAAAGACCATGTCTACTCACCTCACTGTTCCCAGCCCCTGGCACAGTGCTAGTCAGATGCGTGAATGGTCTGGGTTCTTTCTGCTGCTGACTGATGTTCTCCCTGTTGTTATCTGTCAGAGCACCTTGTGTATTTCCACATAGCACCAATCAAAAACTATAATCAATCAATTAGTTGATTTCTAATTTGTCTGTTTTTTGGTTTCCATCATGAGAATGTAAGTTCCATGAGGGTCAAGACTGGGTCTGCCCAGTCCCAGCCCAGGGCCTGAGACTTAGTGAGGGCTTTATAAACTGGTAAATGAAGCTTTGTCCAAACGTTTCTATTCCTAGCTTTCAGCAGTACCCAGCATATAGTGGACCCTCACTAAATATCCGTGGAATAAATGCCTGACTAAATATGACAGTGACTTCTTGTTAACACACTTCTGGCAGGCCAGGGTGAAGACTGCAGCTTGACAAAGTGGAGCAGGGCCAGGGACTCAGGCCACCCAGCAATGACCTAGATGGACAGAGAGCTCACCGTGAGGTCCGCTGGCTTCCACGGGATCACACTCACACTTGCAAGTCCTCCCACTCTTGGGTCTAACCTATTTATCGACTTCCTCTAGTTCTGCCTGACGATTTTTTTCATTAATACATGATCCATTGTATTAATTCAACTCTCGAAGAAACTGACTTTCACTTCATTTTGCTTCATGTTGGTGATTCTGGCTCAGGCTCTGAGCTTCCAACAGGCCTTCTTAGTGGAGGATGGTGGAAGGTGGACAGACTCAGCCATAACCAAACGCTGACTCATTCATACCTGCTCTTTCTTAGAGAGGGGCTGCTCCTTATGGTGGAGGACTCTAAATGTCCCCGCTTTCTAAAGGCTCAGCAAATGAAAGCATGTTAGATTTTGCTCCCCAGCCCCCAGGCTGGATGTTCTCAATTGGTGAATAGAGCCCAGGGCTAGCTAAGGAGGCGGGGGTTTCGTTTGATCTCTGGGTGGGTAAGTCAGCTTTGCTGTACATCTGTTCCACAGACTGATTGAATGCTAGAGTCGGTGGCATTATAAAAAGGAGAAAGCCAGGGGCCGTGTCTTTAGGGTGTAGATAGTTACAGGCCATGCGCTAGTCCTGGAAAAGTCTTGCAAGGCGTGTGTTTTCACATGTATTGGAGGAAGTGGGTGAGAGAATCCAGAAGTCCCTTGGACAAATGTGTCCAGCCTCCTTCAGCCAGGCCACCACTGGTGCTTCAGGCTGACCACTGTCCTGGCTGGGCTTTGTACAAGCAGGAAGGATCCATGCTGGTTACGTTACATTGTCTTTTTTTTCTTGCCTTTCTTCTCTTGACTTTTCCTTGTCTCCTTTTCTCCTACCCCTCTCCCTCCTCCACTATGGACCTTCTTAAACAAAATAATAAAAAATAAACCAACATTTTTAGTGGATGTTTTCAAACCTCTATTAGGATGTCAGTAGTTGTACCTGGGAGTGTCAAAAGGTGATCTTTACAGCATTCTTCCTCCAGTCAACAAACACGAAGTCTTACAGATTCAGTGAGCTACATAACGAACTACCCCTAAAACTTAGTGGCTTAAAGCAACCACCATTTATTTAGCTTATAGTTCTATGGGTTAGCAACTTGGGCTGGGTTCAGCTGGGTGGTTCTTCTGCTAGTCTTGGCTAGGCTCACTCAGTGACTGCAGTCAGCTTGGGGTCTAGAGGGGTCTACAGGGGTCTACAGCCTTGCTCATGTCTTGTGATTGGCTGGCTGTCAGCTTAGATGATGCAGGTAACTGGGATAGCTTGCGTTTGTTTACGTTGTGACAGTTCCTGGGTTCCCAGGAGCAGCAAAAGAGGGAAAACCCCAATGTGCAAGCACTTTTCAAGTCTCTGCTAACTCATATTTGCTGTGTTCCCATTGACCGAAATAAGTCACATGGTCAAGCCCGGAGTCACTGTGGGAGGAGATTACAATAAGGGGAGGCATGAAGAGATTGGGACTATTACCATAATCAGTTCACCACAGGAGAGGACACCACATTGAACTCATAAAAAAACTAGTCAGTAGTAAGCATCAGCACAGGAGGCTAAGTTGTTGAGCAGAGAAAAGGAAAAGGCGACCAGACGAGGGCCATGAGAGGATCCTGAGGGGCCAGGTCGGCTGGTGGGGAGCCCCAGGGGGCAAGAGAACAAATTCTTTACAAAGAAAGGCAAAGAGAGCCTGGATTTTGAAAGTCCTTGACAGAGAGCGGGAGCCATTAAAGTCACTAGAGGGGATTCACATGGTCAAGTCACCATTTTGGGACATTCAACTGGCAGAGAAATATAAGAAGGATTGCAGGGAAAAAACTAAAATCAAGGAGAAAAATTATAAAAGATTATTTTTTGCACCCATTTTTTCGTTCATTCTTTCAAAGAAGCAGCATACATCGAGGGCATACTATGTTCCGGGCACTCTGCTAGATCCTGGAGATGCAAAAACAAGTAGGCTTTAGTCCTGGCGCTCAGCAATGGTTCAGCAGCATGAGTGAGGGGGAGTGGGGAGACAGAGGAAGGAAAGACCTGAGAGATATTTTGAAGAAAAGAACACCAACCCTGTTAACTGAATGACCAACCCTAGGAGGAAAAAGCGGTTATAGTTCTATAAACTTTCCCACCTAGAACTCAATGATGGTGCTGCTGGAAGGGACAAAGAAACTGGAAGGGGGCGAGGTGTGACTGGATGTGGAGGGAAGCAAGAAGGAGGGGACTGAGATGCTTGTCGTCAGCGTGGTTGTTTAGGACGTCTGGTTGCAGATGTCCTGCAGTTAATTGGGGCTGAAGTCCAGGTGAGGGGCCAAGGATGGAGATGTAGTTCCAGGCAGCAACTTCAAAGACAGGAGAATGACTTCTCATGAAATCAGGGTTGTGGGGACCAGCAGGCTCAAGCCTGTGAAACGCTGTGTAATCTGCAAGGTTTTGAGTAGATTAGTGTGCGCTGGAGGGTGTGAAAGAAGAAGGTGGGGATGGGAGCTTGAGGTGTAAAGGTCAGGAGGAGCTCTGAGGAAGCCACATGAAATAGAAGACACCCTGGAGTTCAGCAGTCTACAGAAGGTTCAGGAAAGAGCCTTGTGAAGAACAGAGCAACTGTTTTTCAACAGAGCAACAGTCAGCAACTAACTTTCCCTCCCTCTAATTATTTAATTGCCCAAATAATCATGTTCATTGCAGAAAATTAGAAAATGCAAAGAAGCAAAGCCATGAAGAAAGTCATCCCTAATCCTACCACGCTGAGATAACCCTCGTTAATATGGTTGGGCTGATTTGCCCAGACTTGGTAACGGCCTCTTACATCCCCGGTTGGAATCCAGCCTGGAAACTCTGAAGAAAGAAATGACAGCCAAGAGGTCGACTCCAACAGGCTCACCCTCAGGGCTGCATGCTCTTCCTCTCACCTAATCTCTCTTCTCTGTTGGAGTGGAAGGACTCGGGCCATGATCCTGTGCAGAGCTGGACCCTTCCCAGGTACCCGGGGGGCTAAACAGGCATTTGAGAAGATGCTGTGGAGAAGCAGCCTACGGAAGGCTCAGATCTAATGCACCATGAGGCTTCCAGAGTCTCCAGCCCCATGTTTGGCCCTCACAGAGGTGTTTTACCAGACGACTTGCACAATCCCCTGTAGACACGCCTCCAGCAGCTAGAGTCTAGCTCAGTAGGATGCACCCGCTTCTCCTGCAGTTGGAATAGTAGCTGTGCTGGGTATGCAGCACCTTCTCAGTGACCCTCCAGAAAAATCTGGGAAGAACTCAAAATCACCATGGAAACACGACTGTGACATGAATTGTCTGCCAGAGAGGCTGTATGGCATGGTGTCTCTGAGGGCTGGCCCTGGGGCCGCACTGCCTGATTTTGAATTTGGCTCTGCCACTCATAAGCGTATGATTTTGGGTAAGTTACTGACGCTCTCTCTGCCTCCATTTCCTCATCCGTAATGAGAGCATTACAGCACCACCTTATAGGGCTGCTGTGAGGATAATTCGGGTTGTTATAAGTAAAAATGTAGCCACTCTACAAATGTTAATTATTACTTAGAGAAGGGGCATTCTGAGCACATTGCAGGATAGGGTTAGTCTGGAAGGTTCTCTCAAGAAGGTGCCTGGTTTGTATGAGCTGAGCAGTCAGGGAGGGAAGGAGTTCAAGTGTGCCTGCCTAGCTGAGTGGGCACTGTCAGGCCTGAGTCCTGGTTTGTCCCATCACGACCTGTAACGGGGCCAAGGAGTGGGAAGATCTGTATGCCCAGAGCTGAGGGAAGTCCGCCAAGCGCATTTCTCCTGCAGCACGTTGCATAAGCGGGGTTGCTGCATGGCACCCTGCATGGTTAAGCAGCAGGCCCCAGCACCCAGGAGCTCTGGAGGACCTGCCTAGGCCCAGCCTGTGCCCAACAGTGTGGCTCCCCAGCACCCAGCACCCAGCTCCTGCCTAGGCGTGTCTTAGATGGGAGACATCGTCCTGTGCCTGGGGAGATGTCACTTTAAAAAATAGAGTATCTTTTATTCTGATTATACAAGTAATGAATACTTCTTGTAGAAAACATCCCGAGAAGATAATTTAAATTTCTTATAATCCCACTACCCTGAAATCACTAATGTTTTATGTTTTTTATGCATGACTTTCCTCTTCTTCCTTGTGTCTCTAGATAAGTGTATACATACTTTTTTCCACCATAAATAGAATTATACAGTAATACTGTTTTGCAATGTGATATTTTCAATTCTCTTAAACTTGCTTTTCATGTCATTAAATAGTCTTCCATGATGTAATTTATAATACTGGCATTGTGTGAATATGCCATAAATTATTTAACTAATCTCCCATGGCTGAAAATGTAGATCATTTTCAACGATTTTTTTTCTTCTCATGAACAATGCTGTCATGCATAATCTTATAGATAAAGCTCTGCAAATATTCCTGCTTACTTCCTTAGGATCATTTCTAAAAGCGGGGTCAGCAGGTTTGCGTATTTTAAGGCCTTGAATGCCTCCTGCAAGGGCTCCCTGGATGAGGTTTCCATGGCGGCTTTCCCACCTGCAGGCCTGAGAAGGCTGAGCTATACCACTTGCAGGGAGCTGGCCAGATGCCACCAAGCGCCTTGGAAATTCCCTCAATGCTGAAGGACAGTGGCTGGAATAAGGACTTCGGCAGAAAGTGGGGTGCAGCTGGGAAATTTAGCTGTCCCTTGGAGAGCCAGGTAACCTGACCAGAATCGGCAGAGCTGTGTAAGTAACTCTGCGGAGGTGAGTGAGGTGCCTCAAAGAGGAAAAACCCAGAAAGAACACTCTTTCCAGCTCACAAAACTACTTGTAGCTTTCAAGGGAGCCCCAGCTTTGCCCACACTGCTGGACCCTGGGCTGTCTTTCCCACCAGACTGGGCTCCCCAAGGGCAGGAATATGTCTGTTCATCTCTGCACCACCACACCCAACCCAGTGACTGGTAAATGTTTGTTGAACTGACCACCCCAACGCACAACCCCTGCATGTCCTTGTCCCACATTTTCAGGTCGAGGCTGCTGGCATCTTCCTGCCTGCGAAGTGCACATTGGAACATCCTTCCTGGAGGCCACTTGAGCAATGTGTCCCAAGCGCCTTAAAATATGCACTCCTTTCCACCAGCGATTTCACCTCTAGGAATACCCTAAAGTAACCTGAGACCCCCAGGAGCTACCTGCCCGCCTGTCACGTGTATTTCCCATCAATTCTCTTTATACCCCCTGCTCTCAAACCACTTCTCCCTTCACATCTGGGCTCCTTTGCATCCTTGACATTGGGAGGAAGGCATTTCCTGCCCCATTATCTAAACTCCGTTCTTCCCCAAGGCACAGTTAAAACACTACCTCCTCTAACAAGCCTGCCCTGACTCCCAGCTGGACACCTTGTCTACTGTGCTTTAGAGTTAGTTACATGTATGACTTACCTGAACTTCCAAACCACAATCTATTTGAGGGCAGGCAGGCAGAATCCACATCCGTTTTCTCTTCATCCTTCTCTACACCTGGCAGAGTGTGGTACCAATAGCAGGTTGAGAACGTCTGATGGGAGGGCGCTCTTGGGAAAAGGAGGTTCTTTGAAGACCTCTTGGTCACAGCCTGCAGCGCTGTGAAACCGCGTCTTTGCCTGCTGATGTCGGCATCAGGCACGAGCTATGAAATCACACACCCTGCATAGCAGCAGCAGTATTTTCAACCCCATTTGTCAGAATCTCAGTCTGAAATTTCGTTGAGCAAACAGAGGCTAGGAGAGGTGAGGGGCATTGGCCGAAGGCACACGAATGGTCCAGAACCCATGTGATCCGATTTTAAGTTTGAGACTCATTTCCTGAGACAAATTACTTCATCTTTATATTGTGATACAAATGTGATTATTTCTAACAGAAAAGAATTAATTTATTTACAGTAAGATCAAGCATGCAGGACTTTAAATCTATGCAAAGAGTTTCCCTAGTGAATTTCAGAGAGGGTTTAATTAACTGAAATTTGATTCAAAAGTATCAGCACCCTGAAATAGGGTTTTATGAGTTAAGGAGCTGCTGTCATGACACTTCACAAAGACTGGGAGGACAGGCAGGCACTGGCATCCTCTTTTCCTTGTCCCAAAAAGAAGCACCTTTTTATTGAAAAAACCTGAATTTTTATTGGTAGCAGTTAATTATTGATATAAATTTGCACGAGGGAGAGTAATTGAGACATTTAACCCATGCTGTGCCAGGAGAGTGGAGGAAGCCACCAGGTGTGTCAGCTGCAGTCAACCCTGCAAGGTGGGTAACACCATTCCTATGTTGGAAATGAGACAGTTGAGGATCAGAGAGGTTAATTAACCTGCTCAAAGTCACCCAGCAGAGTCCTGATTCTAGTTCTGGTCAGTCTGACTGAGAAGTCAGGGCTCCTTCTCCCATCCGGGTGGTTCTCACCCTGGCTGCACATCAGAGGCTTTGGTGCCCAGTTCTCAGCCCAGCCTAATAAAATCAGACTCGCTATGCTTGGTGCCAGGCATCAGTACTTTTTTTTTTTTTGGTGAGGAAGATCAGCCCTGAACTAATGTCCATTACCAATCTTCCTCTTTTTTGCTGAAGAAGATCAGCCCTGAGCTAACATCTGTGCCCATCTTCCTCTATTTTGTATACGGGACACCGCCACAGCATGGCTTGATAAGCGGTGCATAGGTCCGCGCCCAGGATCCGGGCCTGCAAACCCTGGGCTGCTGAAGCTGAGCACGCGAACTTAACCACTACACCACCGACCGGCCCCGGCACGTATCCTCTTAAAGCTCCCCAGGCAATGAAAGAGCAGCCAGCGTTCAGAATTAGACTCCAGAGGCTTAAACCAAATGGCCCCTCCGGGCCAAGCCCTTAGGCAGCCCACCAGCCCCAGCCTGACGAGGGCAGAGACCAGGTGAGGAGAGGCCTGTCCTTTGCTGGATTCCTAACTACCTGTGGGGAGGGAGAATGGAGGAGAAAAAGAATCAACATCCAGCAATTCAGTATGCAAAGTAGTCGTTACATGCTCAAAAAATTCCTACTCTCAAGTCAATTAAACGCTTCCCAGCAAATTCGTTGACAGATTTACTTGACATAATCTTTCTTCAAAGAAAAAGCAAAATGCACTTTAGTGTTTGCCTACAAAGGTAAAAAATATTGTCATAAATGGGGTCCAGATGAATGAGGTTCACTGTGGGAACAAAAAAGACTCAGTAGATAGAGAGAAACAGAATCTGCAAACCTCCATTGGACATCTATTACGTGTGGGCTTTGTACGCAAAGTAGAAAAGAATTGCTGAATAGGATTACTATTCTGGAAGGGGAAAACAAAAGAAGTTTAATGATCAATGCATGAAAGAGAGCCAGGTGAACCCAGGGCAAATAGCCCTGTAAGGAGGGCAGGCTGGGTGCTGGGAGACCCGGGCCAGCGCTGAGGCTGCCCCCAGTCCAGGGTGGAATTGAGCTTGTTTCTTCCAGGTGATGCCCAGGCTCCGTTATCCTTGCAGGATCTGGCCTCATCAGGGCCTGCATGCTTCTCCCCGCTCTACTCTGGGGCCTCCTTCCTCCTGAAGGGCCTGGGCAGGGCATAGCTGTGAACTCTCTTTAGGAGAGCATGGGATTGGTGGGGAATAGAATTTAAAACAAACTCTTCTCCCATCCAGCAAACCTTTCCATGGAGGTAGAAGAGGAAGAAAACAGTTTCTCACTGAATAAGCATTAAACTGGAATGTGATGCACATCACAGGCCATCTGCTAAGAGATTGCAAAGACAGAAAGAAATCTCCCTCTTCTATAGATAAGCAGCTACTACCCACCAGGTAGGAGAACTTGACAGCACATTTGTCATGCACAGTTCATCCTAGATTCACCTGGTTATTGGGGTGGCCGTCTGTGTTTGCTTATTGCTTTCACCCAAAGGAAAAATAAACTTCTCACCTCTTGATGACAAGAGCTAGTTTTGCAACGTGGAGCTGAAGTTAGGGTCCTACCCTCCCACAGAAACTAGGAGATGGGGCATGGCTTCCCCGATGATTACATTTCAAAGAAGTAGTTCTCAGGTCCTTGAGAAAGACACACCTGGGTAAAAGCTGGCAAGAGGCTTATTTAGCTTTTGAAAAGATTTACATACATTTCAAAGAGACAGAGAAAGCACTTCCAATTTTAAGTTTTCTAAAGTAAATGCTCTAAGAAGGGAGTGGGGTGGGGGTGGGGAAGTCTCTTCCATTATTTTCACCAGGGAGAGTTAAGCCTCTGACTTTTGATTTCTCTCTGCCCTTACAGAATTCCTCTTTGGCCCTCATGGAGTGCCTGCTGGGGAAGGGATGTGAATGTTTGACCCCAGGGTGGACGTTGGCCCAGGACGTGAGAAAGATGGAGGGTAGAGTAGACTTAGGCTGGACTTGATCTTGTGACCTTGGGAGCCTCCAGAGCTTGGGGAGTTTTTGGATTTGGCTAGAATGTTAGCAATGATGAGTGGTCACTCGAACCACAGATCTTCTGACCCCGCTGCCTTCCTGGACTCATCCTCTGCCCTGTGTCACCCACATACACACACACGTACACACACACTCTGGGTGTCTCTCAGCTCCCTGCCGGGGAGGAAGGCGGTTTGGGGACCCTGGCCTGGTGTGGCTCCCGGGCTGTGGCTCCTTCCCTCCCTCACCCTCCCCAGCACAGCTCCTGGCTTCTGCTCTACTCCAATTAGACTCTAACCCACTAGAAGCTGCAGCCAATTCTGCAGAAAGTTCAAATCTTTAGGGACTTCATAAATCAGGCTTTACTGCTAAGTGTCCTCCAGAAAAAAAGAATTAGAGAGTGAGGGGCGGGTTGCAAAGCACAGCAGAACTGCTACTTACTCTTCCCAAGCTCTGAGTGTTCACCTTGCAAATAACCCAGCACAGCCGTCCCAGGAGCGGAGTGATGGGGCTGGGGGCGTGGATGCAGGGAGAGCTGGCTGGCTGAGGAGGCATTGGGTGCCCCTGGGCAGATCAGGGATACAGTTCTGAGGTGCAGGTGCTATGACAGCACTTGTTTTGTGTTGGCAAATTCTGAGCAGGACCTTGCATTTTTCGTGTGTGTTTGTGAGTGTGTGGTGTGTGTGCTCTTTTATATTTGTTAGGAAATTCAGGCAAGATCCTAAATTTGTGCACCCGTGTGTATCTCTGAGCATGTTTTGCTGTGTATCTGTGTCTGAGTGTCACATGTGTGTGCACATCCTTGCATGCGGTGCAGGGGGAGAAGTTTCCATGGGGTTCCTCCTTGTGACTTGTGGCCAGGGCAAGTCTGGTAGTTTCTTGGTCCTAGGCAGTGTCAGCAGAGAGGAAGAGACACTGATGCTGGGATGATGTGTTGACAGGGCGTGGTCCTCATGGAAGCTGGGAGCAGGCTCCACCTGCCTCCCCACATCCTCTGAGTTATACCTTTGTCCACTATTCCTCATTCTCTGGCCCAAAACTTGGCTGCTGGTGGCTGCAAGCCATAGCTTCAAACGTGTAAACCCTCTCACACCTCCAACATTTGCACTTGCAGGTCCTTCTGCCTGGACACCCTCCCCCTCTTTCTTCATCTGGCTAAATTCTGCTCATCCTTCAGGGACGTCCCCTCCTGCAGGAAGCCTTCCCCCACCCCTTTAGGATGAGGAAGGAGTCCCTCCCTGTGCTCCAGTTTCACCTGGGAATGCCTTTATTTTAGCACTCACCACACCCCACTGTAATCCCTCGTTTGTCTGTCTCACCCACTAGACTGAGAACTCCTTGAGAACAGATTGCATCTTTCAGCCTGGCTTTCCACTCGCAGCACAGTTCTTGGCAGAAAGCGTGTTTGTGAAATGAATGACTGTTGGGTAACAGCACCTCGTATCTGCATAGCTCTTGTCCACTCACCAGGCACTTTCGCATACATCGTTCTCTGCTCATCCTCCCGGCATCCCCGCGCGCAGGAGAGGCTGATGCGGTTTTCCCCTTCTATAGGAGAGGGTCCTGAGGTTGTACTGGGTAACAACTTGTCCATGTCTCCTGACCACCTAAGTCCCTGCTCTCCAGCCCAGGAGCTGTCTCCACCATGGAGGCTGGACCCACAGAGCAAAGGTGGCTGTGACCTGGGGCGGGCAGGCTTGGGGGAGTTTGCCCTAAAGCCCCAAGCCTCTAACATCTGGTTGCTGGAAGGTGTGTGTGGGGGGGTAATGTTGTGGAAAGTGGATGGAGGGGGCAGCATGTGGATCTGGGTTTCTGGTCCCTTTGAGATGCCCGTGTCTTGGCTCCCATCCGTTCTCCACACTCGGGCCCAGAGATCCGCTCTACTTTTCTCTGGGCAAGTGTATTAGTCAGGGTTCTCCAGAGAAATAGAACCAATTGAAAATATAGATATATTAAGGAATTGAAGAAGGTGGTTATGGAGGCTGACAAGCCCAAAATCTGCAGGGTGGGCTGACAGCCTGGAGACCCAGAAGGGCAGATGTTCCAGTCTGAGTCCGAAGGCTGTCTGCTGGAGAATTCTCTCTCATTCAGGGGAGGGGTCAGTCTTTTTGTTCTCTTCAGGCCTTCAACTGATTAGACAAGATTCACCATTATCACTTCTGCTATCAGCCACACGGCCCCCAACCAATAAGAGGGCTGAGAATGTGGGTGAGCACAGGGATATTTGGTGAGAAATATGTGTTTCTGCCACAGGGCAGTTTGCCCTCTCTTTGTTGGGATCCCAGTGTCTCCTGTTCTACATCTTTGAGCCAAAAGAGTTGCCCTAGGATATCTCAGAACCCCAAGGATCTCCCTTGGCTCTTGGAACCTCCAAGGGGTCTGACTTGACATTGTGCAGAAGGCCTTCACTAGTGCAGAACTTGCAGTGCTTTGTGTGTGTGTGAGGATTGGGGGAGCATTCCTTTCATCCCTTCCATCCAAGCAAATGGAGCCGGAGGAGCAGGGGCTGGCAGAAGTCCTGGGCCTCCCTCTGGCCATATTGCCTGAATCATTTGCTCCCATTTTTGCCTAAAGCACAGAAGCATCACCCCAGGGAAATGCCGTGTCTGATCCCCATCTCACTGTTATTACTTATCATTAGCACATTGGCTATGGGTATTTTCAGGCTTTTAAATCTTGTCCTTCTAGGTGGGGTTTATTAATAAGTATGGATCAAGCATTATGACAGTTACTAGAACTTTATAGATTCACATCACTAGTACCCCACAGATTGTTATTTCCTTTGAGGTTCCTTGCCTGTGCTTAGAACAAACTGCCAAGAGATAGTTAGCTGGGCTTGAATTGCTAAGTTCCCCAAAGGCATTAGTAACTGAAGCATGCTTTTCTAGTGGCATGGTGTTCTTTAAATAAATTAAAATAGAGCTTTTTATTAAAATAATCAAGAACAAAGAATTTAAAAAATCAGTTTAAAATAGGATATGTAGTTAGAGTTAGATCCAAAGAAATGCAAGCACCTAGGCATAAACCAGTATCTTCATTATTAGTGCTGCCATCCTTTATTTAGTATAATCCTGGCTTGGATAGAATTAATTGACTCTGAATCTTTTAACTTTCTCAGATGTGTGCCAACTCTGGTCAGATTTGTCAAGAGTCCTGGTCTGCAGCTTTTCTCAGCTTTGATCTCTGATGTTTAATTAAGGACCCCTTCCTGAACCCTTACAACTTCTCAGTAGAGAAGTTTCTTTGTCTCAGTCCTGCTTCCTTGTAGTGTTCATAAAGTGAGTAAATTATGTTCGATGTTTCCAGAATGTTTGAAACCTGTGACTGCTTTTTCTGAATCAGCAGGAGGATTTTCCTCACCTGAATTTCTTTCTTAGTCTCAGCTCTTTGCCAAGTTTGTTATCACTAATCTCCATTGAAAGGTCCCTCCCTGATAACGTTAGATTGTAAACTGACCCCATTGTCGCCTGACTCTGCAAAGCCTGCTTTCTTGTGGGTACAAAGCAGGCCATCCCAGAACATGGCTTTTAAAGTACTTTTAACCAGAAGATGACACAGAGACACAAAATGGCTTCTACCTGAGCATCCTGTGAGCTCAGCATGATCCCAGGGGATACAAAAATAGAAATTGCTGAAGGAGCCTGCAGTCACTTTAGGGGGAGCCCCTTGGGAGTCAGATACAAAGCACCGTGGCCGGAATGTCACAGCTCATCAAGTTTGACTCAGTGAGGCAAACTCCCCTAGGTTCAGACCACCAGTAAGTGGAACCGTTTCCTGCAGCTCAAGTCCCTGATACAAGTCTAACTCTCCTGCCAGGGGTCAGGGCAGGTGTTGGTTTCTATTCTCTCCCAGGTCACAAGTGGTCTCATTCCTGGTGGAGGACTTGAGAGCTCGGAGGGCAGCGGGTTGGAGTCCAGTGAAGCCACAGAGCCAAGTTGTCAATCAGCAGACATGGCGAGGAGGACCAGGGTGTCAGGGAGGACCACTGCTGGGCTTTGCTGTGTCCTGGCAGGGGTCATCCTTGGGGGAATTCAGCCTGTTCAATTCCGGGAGTTTGGGAAGGGCTCAGAGAAGCCTTTGGCACGAACAGAGCTTTTCCTCTTAGAAAGGATGAACTGAGTTGGTTAATAAAGTTACCCAATGTCGTTCCCATTGAAAGGATCCAAATTAGGTCTCAGTCCTGTGGCCACAGCTGCACTGAAGGGTGGCGTGAAGCTGCTTGTGGGAGGCGTGTAGATAGAATCGTTACCATTTATTGAGTGCTTGCTGAGAGCCAGGCTCTCAGTGGAACCTTTGCTTCATTATCTTATTTATTAAGACTCACAGTATTCTCCAGAGGAAGAAGGTCTCATCCTGTTTGGGAACAATCAGAAGAGTGAAAAATTCAACTGGGGGCGGGTTTTAGTGCCAAGAGGAGCTGTCTTAGTAGGATGACTTACTCCTCTGCACTGTAGGTCGCCTGGAGAGGAAAGACCCTGCCCTCACAGGCAGCCCACCCCCTCGGTCTCCTCCACCCACCCAGTGCCAGGGAAGTCAATCTGTCTCCAACCCAGGCTGCACCCAGGCTGCCCTTGCTTTAGGAGGGATTGTTCACTGAGCACTGTGCTATGAGCTTATTGTCACATTATCTCGTTTATCCTGATCATAATCCTACAAGGGAGGATAGTATTTTTGCCCCCATTTTACAGCTGAGGACACTGAGGCACAGAGGTGATGAGGATTTGCCCAGGATCCTACAACTAGAGGCTGACAGAGCCAAGTTCTACCCATGTTCAATCTTAGTTTCCCTGCTATGGTAACCTGCCAAGGATCTGACTCAATTTACATGGTTTCACACTTTGGCTTCACAGTTGGGTGACTGGGACCGTGGAGAACCTCAGGCAGGGTTAAGAGGCTGTGAAGAATTGTGGAAAGGTGTCTTATCCTGCAAAACTGATCCATAAACAGACTAAAACAGAAAACAAGCAATCTGGATTGTAGATTGTATTAGTCAGCTAGGCCTGCCATAACAGACCAGGTGGCTTAAATAACAGAAACTTGTATTCTTACAATTCTGGAGGCTGAAAGTCTAAAATCAAGGTGCCAGCAGGGTAAATGTCTGGCAGATGCCGCCTTCTTGCTGTGTCCTCACGTGGCCTTTCCCCTGTGCACACACATCCCTGATGTCTCTTCCTCTTCCTATAAAGACTCCAGTTCTATTGGATTAGGGCCCCACCCTTATGACTTTACTTAACCTAAATTACCTCCTCAAAGGCCCTGTCTCCAAATACAGTTACATTGTGGGTTAGGGCTTCAACCTGTGAATTTGTAGGGGGGACACAATTCAGATTAAACATAGATTATTCAAAGCTCTGTGTCCCTCCTACAGCAGCCCCCACAGCATGGGGCACAGTCAGCTGAATCCCAGGTGGCAGCCTCTCTCTGCAAGACTCGGGGGCTAGAGACTGCTCCCTGGAAGCCACATCACTGGGAGACCCCTGCTCCACGGAGAATTCCATAAAGGCTTTTTATAGAGCATGACTACAGGCTCCTGCAGCTCTATAAAACCCAATATTTGCATGTAATTTTCACTTCAGCTAAAGCTTTTACATTTACTATCTCAGCATGGGGACTGAAGCCACAGTCCCCCATCTGGTCAAACTTTCTATCAATATTACATTTTTTTTAGAGTCCTCATAGCTGTCTAAGGTTCCAGAGGGCTATGTTCTTCCCATATACAAAACTGATTCCTCTGATCTTATCCCTGGAATCGTTTTTCCAGTGAAAGGAATGGCTTTGCTAGAAGCCATGCATACCCTGGTAAAGTAGCTCTAAAAAATACACACACAAAAGCCCTGGTGTGTAGAGTTTGCCAATTTCCATGGTGTAAATACACCCACCATAATAGATTTCAAGTTACGAATGGTTTAGAAACTGGCTCACAGAGTTCTTGACTGTTTTACACTTGGCTCTCATAAGCCAGTATGAGTCTGCTCCAGCAGACCACTGCTTGTCCCGATCGTGGTCACGGAAGCCACTCTGTAGATTTTAATCTGGATCAGGGGTATAATCTGAGATCTTGATCAAAATGAGGTTGACTGGCCCTCTAGGACTCAATCCTACAATCTTATTTCTGTTCTCATCATGCTATAAACTCCTGAGAACAAACCCATGTGCATCTAATACTTGCTTCTGTTTAACCTTCCTAACCTAGGAGAATCACCCATTTGCTGGAGATCAATCACCCCACTTGCCATGGGAATTCTCATGGGCCTTGGTCTACATGAGAAAAGTCAAAAGTTAATCAAGAGCAAGTCAGGGTGAGATTGATGGCAGGTGTAAAATCTGCCCAAGCATGTGGTGCTTTGTACCACACGGAACTGGACATCTCTATTTCTCATTCAACAAAGGCTGTGGGGGCCTCACCCAACATTTCCTGTGTGACCTACTGCTGATGGCAGGGTGGTCAACGTGGTGGTCAAGTTCTCCGTGGGCCCTGAGTGACAGTCTGCACTCCACACGTGTGAATACGTCCAGGGAGCTTCCATCCCAATGGGAGAATAGAGGAGTTCCATGGGGTGGGCCATTGAATGTTCATAATTCCAAGTTCATGGTCAAGATGTGGCATTTCAGAAGAAAACAGAGATCTGGGGCAGATCTTAGAGAAAACTGGGCTTGGAGGTGACATACTCCACCACATTAAATATATGTGGGAACCGCAGCAAGCTTTGGCCCTGGACTGTGATGGTTTTCAGAGCGACCAGCATCGGGAGAGAAGGAATGGTTCCCCCACCTTCTTCCCTGGCCATGCTCCTGCTGCTCTATCAGGTCAGGCGTGGTGGGGAGGGTAGAAGATGCAGTGGGGAGCAGGAGGAGACAAAGGGCCCCTCAATCCCCCCTGTCCCATGCATTATCTTTTCCTCTCCCTTCCTGTGTAGTCTGCTCTCCAGATTATTCCCGGGTCCCAGGCGAGCCAGCTGAAGTGGGCAAGGTAATACTAATAAGCTGATTTAAGAGAAGAGTTTAGCTCATTGGACCTTTGGGAAAGATCTCGGCCGGCACTTTGCTTGGTAGGATAACAAGCTTCAGTGAAACTAACAGGAATACTAACCCACTCCACTGCCATATTCTTATTTTATCTGCTGAAGGTATTGGTAATCACTCCCATAAGTGGAATCTGCCTTTCCTCTGGCAATGGAAAGACAAAATTGTAAATGGTATCCTTGGGGCCTCCTCTCCTTTCTAGAGCTCTCTGAGCTCAGGGGAGGGTGGGCACAGATGACTTCACACTTCCACTTACCCTTGGGGTCCCTGGCCAGGGTTCTCCAGAACGTATGATGGCATTTGAAATATCAATAATGAGTTATCTTTTCTCTTATACTCTCATGATCTCTATTTATTCATAAGCCTATTTTAAGGAATAAATTAAATTAAAATAATTACTATTGAAGACCTACTATGAGCCAAATCCTGTGCTAGGTATTTTACAAATACTATTTCCAAACCTAATAACAATATCATGAGATAGGAATTATAACTACCATTTTATAGTTGAAGAAGCTGAGGCCCAGAGGAGTTACAAATTTGCTCAAGGTCGCTAAGTGTTAAGATTCCAGCCTAGGTCTTTTGACTCTAAAGCTCACAATTTCCCACTATGTTATTATGATATATAAAACATACATATATATATATAAAACACATATAGTAACATCAGTCAACACAAAATTAGGTTGTGCTGCAGTAATGAGTGACCTCAAAATCTTAGTGGCTTATAACAACCGTGTCTTACTTCATCCTCACATGTAATGCGTTACTCACGTGCATCACAGTTGGCTGGGGGCTCTGCTCCAGGACTCAGGCTAAGGATGGAACAGCCACTGGACTGTTGCCAGTCCCCATAGTTGAGGGAGAGGGAGCACTAGAGGATTTAAAACTAGTGATTAAATGCCCTGGCATTGAATTGACACACAACACTTCTACTCACGACTCACTGGCCAGAATACAGGTTTCCCCCTGCTATGCAAAAGTTAGCTTTATGCACTTTGCTTTTACGAATGACCTACATTAGTACTGCTCCTGTTCTCGCTAACTGAAAGAAATCCAAAGAGGGTTTTCACTTTTACGAAAATAGCGTTCAGCGTTTGTTTTGCAGCGAGCTGTTACAGAGGTTAAGCAGTCAAGCATACTGTCCGTTTGCAAGCCTTCCCCTTGAGCCACATCAGCCACGGCAGACGGACAACAAACCTAGACATTCGACATCAAGGCCGGCAGACATACAAGAAGGCGTAGACTTCAGTGACCTGCCTGCCCTGATGGATTCAGATGTTGACGATGAGATGTTCATAGATGACCTCTTCCTCTCCCCCCTACACCCCAGTCTCCTGTACCTCCCACCACCCCAACCTCCGACAGCTCAGCCGAACACCCCATCACCACCACCACCTCTCAGCCTTCCAGTGTGCTCGCTGCCTTCCTCATTCAGGTAAGTGAAACTACACCACGCGTACATTATTTCTACTTTATACAGGCTGTGTATTTATCACATCATTCCTGCTTTTACTATACAGTAGTGTTATGTTAGGTTTTATGTGTTATTTGGTATGATTTGGTAGGTTATTTTTTGGGTCTGGGAACACTAAAAAATTGTTCCCATATAAATTAATGGTACTTGCTTCTTTGATTTACGCCATTTCTGCTTACGAAAGGTTTTCATAGAAACGCTCTATTTTCGGAGAGTGGAAGAAAGCTGTATTCCATACTCCAAACCACGAGGGGGAGGAAGTACGATCCCACTGGAAGGCTGAGAAGAGAAAGTACGCGGTGAGAAGGATTGAAACCTGCCATGAGTGTCTGGCATAGGATTTGGCACCTAAATGCTCAATAAGCACTATTTCACACCTTCTCCTCTTCCTCACCTATGAAGAAATTAGAGTGAAATAATGCTTTTTGGGCCAAGAGACAGGCATAATGAACAGGCCCTTCATTTCGTACCCTGTTTAACACTTTCTTTTTTTATTGGCTTGTGGCTGGATCATAGGATGTTGGCAGCAGTCCACATCTGGGTCACATTCTTCCAGGGCCTGGGTCTCCAGTGACTTGATGTCTGACCATGATCAGGGTCTCTATCAGTCATCCTCAAATGCCATGTTGCAGGTGATGGACCACATTCACATGTACGACTCATGGCATTCTGCCATGGGCGTCCCCAACAGGCTCAGAGATACAGGCAAGCCCTGGCTGGTGGCTGTAACTCTACCTCCTTCTTCTTCCACACGGAGAGGCATACGGAATGCAAGTGAGTGACAGGGGCATTATCACAGGGATACATTGAATCTGTTCTAATTGATAAAAAATTCATCAATCATTTGAAAACCTCAATAGTTTATTATTAACAGCAAATTGCCTATGACACATCTTATAAATTCTCCAGACATGCAGCATGTCAGGACACCTCTATGGAGGAACTGCTGGTCAAGATGAGACCAGAACAACCAGTTGTGAAATGAAAAATTGTGCCAATTAACTGGTTGTTTTATCTACACTGAGTCAAAGAATTGATTGGAGAGAACATTTTGTCCACACCAACTGAATTGGCCAGTGGTCTTGGCGTTGTGTAGACCTAGCCTGGGCATTAAGAATGTGAACATAACATCAAGTCAAAGAATGTTAGACTGGAAGGACTCTCCAGAGACATTTTTCATACATTCCCATCACGTTACAGATGAGGACACTAAGGGACAGCTGGGTTAAGGATTTGCCTAGGGACACACAGCACAATTGCTAACTATTGTTCTAGAAAAGAAGTAAATGCGGGCACATCTTCAGCCACAGCATTTTTAACATTTTCTGTAGCTATTTCAGAATCAAGACGCTATATGAAAAGCATTGCATACTTTCTAAAAGTAGACAAGAATTTGAGAAACACCCCATGGTGCAATTGTTCGTTGCTTAAACTTGCTGCTGACTCATTTGCCTTCCACCACTTCTTTACCAACATGGTCGTGGCATCCGTCACTTACATTGGCTCTTTTCCTCAACTGGTCCCATCCTCCCCGCTGGGCTGGGAAACAGGATGTAGTGATGTCATCTCTGCACGTCCTCATTGGCTGGTGGGTGGGAGTCAGAGGTGAGGTCTCTGGTGGGATGTCTTTGGCACGTGGGTAGGCCTCCTGTCCTCTGACCTGAGGTAAGCCACCTGTTGCCCCTGAGGACAGACTGTTTAGGGCCAAAAAGACCCTGTGGAACAAGGAAGCCAAGGGTTTCAGCCTTCATCTTTTTAAGAAAGGACAAAAACCTCCTACAAATAAACAACTGCTACCCAAACTTAAGGTGTTGGGGAAAAAAGTCCCATCCAAAACCAATCCTTGGATCAGGGCCCTCCATGCTCCCACTTAACTATGAATTGTACTTTGGGTTGCTGCCTCTTGAAATGTCTTTAGTTTGGGACAGGTGATTTTGTGGTGGTCTCTTTAATCTACCCCTCTTTCTCAAGGCTACTTCAGAGGCCTTGAAGGCTCCCTGACTCAGGGCCTGGGAGGGAAGGAACTCCAGATCAGTTCTTTGTGGCCCTGGGGCTAAGGGACAGGGTCAGTGGCCAAGATCTAGGCTGTCCACTGTCACTGCCCAGTCTTGGATTTTGGCAGCTCTCCCAACCCCACAGGCCCAGAGGCAGCCCTTGGCATGGACAGAGAGCTCTTAGGCTCAGGGCCAAAAAGTCAGCCCTTTCCCCCAGATGGAGCACATGGGACTGCCCCTCCCCTGCACGGCACACTTCTTTCCCTCTCCCATGGGTTTACACAGCTTAGAGAAGTATTTGGAGTTTGGTGGGGGTAGGGGAGCAGGGAATATGGAACAGTAGGGTGACATCCTGGGACAACTCTCCCTCTAACCCACACCCAACAAGAGATGGAGAGGAAAGGGACTCTCCATCATGAGAATGGGTTTTGGGTCACACTGGGTACCCCTTTCTTTCCTGGTTTTGATGGGATTGTTGAAAAGATGTTGTGGAAAGTCTTGCCTTTCCCAGTCCTTCTTGTTGGCTTTGGTAAAAGCTACAAACACAGACACAGAGTCACACACATACCACTCCACCCTGTAACACACAAACTGGTCGTCCCTTCTTGGCCAGGTTCAGATTCTGGAAAACCCTACTGGTAGAAAAATTCATGGCTGAAGAATTTAAGACCTTAAAGGGAAGTAGAGTTAGGAGAAGAAAGGTCTGGACTGAACTAGAGAAAACCCTTATAATTGGTTTTACATTCAGGAAAAAACACAATCCAAGAGCACACTGAATGAAGAACACTTTAGGACGTATCATATCCACACTGGTACAAGTGTGAACTGGTTCAGCCCAGCTAGTGAGCGATTTGGCAATGTGCATATAACTGGGAATACACACTCCCAAGGGAGAGCAGCACCACTTCCAGGGAAACAGAGAAACAAGTTCAAGGATGTTCACTGCAGAATCATTCGTGACAGTGACAAATTGGAAACAACTTAAATGTCCATCAGCAGGTAAATGGATGAATTGTGGTCTATTTGTACAGTTTAATGTTATTCATTAGTTGAAATGAAGGAGCTAGATCTCCATCCATCCACATGGGTAGATCTTGGAAACATAATGTTAGGTGAAAAAAAGCAAGTTCGAGAATGATACCACATGTGTAAATTAAGAAGCATTTCTAGGTATAATTTATGAGTAATTCACATGTGGTGAAGTAGGAACACATGTATGAGAATAATAGCCATCAGTTTCAGGATAGTTGCTGCATCTTTGGAGAGAGGAAAAGGGACACAAAGGGGACTTCACCTGTGCCTATAAGGTTTTACTACTTTTTAAAAATAATGTGACCAAAATGCAGCAAAATGTTAACATTCACTATTTCTGGTGGTAGGTACAAGGCTTTTGCTATATTATTCCTTATATTTTTCTGTATGTTTGAAATATTTCAAAATTGGACAAAGGAAAGACCATTCCCATGGCATTCTGTACACATTTGCATGAGCAGTAACAGGTATGGTACTGTGATTTTCCATTTTCATCTCGTCCCTGAAAGAAACTTTTCAAGATTTCCCTTCTTTGTATCTCCAATGAAACGCTTGCAAATATGCTGTTTTTGTTGTTGCAGAAATATCATTGAAAGGGGCATTTTTCCAGCCAATTATTCTGTGCCCTCCTGATCGCATGACTAAGAGTAATTGATTTTTGTCTCCCTCCTCCAGATACCTGGAAAAACCAGAGCACTCCAGGCAGGCTGCACCCGACCTCCTCGGCACCTCTTCCCAGACCCTGGAGACCCACCTCTGTCAGGAGGGCTTCCTGCCAAATGCCCAGCTGGAAGGGAAGGCCCAGGGTCTGGTTTACTTTCTCTCTCCTTTCTTTACCCTTCCCAAAGTTTCCTTGCAAAACCCTACTCCTTGGCCACCCCAGCATCTTCTTTTTCCATCCCCAACCCCTAGATTCCTTTTTTTCTCTTGATTTCACCAGTGCTGACTCACTGGAACAGTGGTTCTCCAACTTGAGTGTGCATCTGAATCACCTGGAAAGCTTATTAAATTACAGATTCATGGGCCCCACTGCCAGAGTCTCTGGTTCAGTGGGACTGGATAGAGCCCAGTGGTGTGCTGGAAACTGTTCTCTGAAAGAAAAATAAGCACCGATTCGTAGTGTTTGCCAATTTCCATGGTGTAAATATTCCCACCATGGCTGACTTCAAGCCCCCAGTGTGACTGTCACTAAATGTGGAGTTGGGGAGGGGATGCACACAATTGCTTTTCCCGAGGTGATACAAACCATCTCAGCACACTCTTGGCACTGGGACCTAAGGATGTGCATTTCTAATAAGATCCCAGGTGATGCTGAAGCTGCTGGGGGACCACACTCCCAGAACCACTGTCCTAGAAGGCTGAGCACGGGCAAGTGGGGTTTGGGAAGAGATTCCTGGATTGTGTGAATGACTCTGCAACCCTGACCTTAAAAATTCCACCTCTTGGGCTGGCCCCATGGCTTAGCGGTTAAGTGCGCGCGCTCCGCTGCTGGCGGCCCTGGTTCAGATCCGGGGCGCGCACTGATGCACCGCTTCTCTGGCCATGCTGAGGCCGCGTCCCACATACAGCAACTAGAAGGATGAGCAGCTATGACATACAACTATCTACTGGGGCTTTGGGGGAAAAATAAATAAATAAAATTATTTAAAAAAAAAATTTAAAAAAAAAATTCCACCTCTTTAAAAGAAGCCCAGAAGGAGATTTCCTGTGCTAACAGCAAAGGTGACTTCATGTCCTGGGGACTGGCACAGGCTATACTATACATAAAACAAGCCCAGGGTCCATCCTGAGGTGGTGTGCTGGCCTGGACCTTCTGTCCCCTATCCTGAGAGCCCCCTGCCCACAGACCACTAACCATGCGGCTCTCACCTCATGCAACGGTCTGCCCCCCTTCCCAGTCCCAAGCCCTGCAGCTAGGAGCACAGCCCAACAGCATGAAGGGGATCTCTAAGGAAAGAACCATGTCTGAGGGTGTCCCTGGCAGAACAAGGCGTAGATGCTGGGAAAGAAAGAAGGGAAGGAAATGGGAAAGGAGGAATGAGAGAGGGAAGGATAGAGAGGGAGGGTGGGAGAGAAGAGAGTCGGGAACAGAGAGGCTGACGGTGGGGCTCAGTAGCTTCCGGGGACTCAGGTTACACCCCAGATTAGGCAAAAATTAAAGCACTGAATGACAACTGTCCATTTCCCTACTAGTGACATGACAGCTCCCTTCCAGGACTGCTTTGGTCACTGTCACCTCCCCAGGCCCAGCCTGGATGAGGCTACCTCTGGGAAGAACAAAGGAGGCTCTGTTGGCTCTGCTGGGAGGAGAGAGCTCATCCGGGGAGAAAGGCAGCTTTAACACGCGGCAGTATTGCCAGACAGACTCGCGATATTATCAGGTTGGTATATAGGATTATATGCCATTAGGATTACAGGGTGTCATAACTCCAGGTACGTTTGACATTTCTATTCAAATCGTACTTTGAGGAAACCTATAGGTTTTCATTGCTGGTAATTTCTCTGACTCCTTCCTCCCAGAGCCTGGTGTTCCCGTCTCAGCCTGCCTCCTCCCACGCTGGCACGCCTACATGCTCCTCGGTGCCCTCACAGCAGCCCCTCAAGGACAGCGGCTGGGACCCCAGTCCTCGTCTGCCTGGGAGGTGGGCCCGGTGTGGATGGAGATGATAGCTGAGAGAAGGAATCCAGCATGTGCCTCTCATTGTACAGAGGCAGAAGCTGAGGCCCGAGAAGGAAGGAGACGGGTGCAAGGACATTTCTATAGCTTGGCCCAGCATGGGTCAGAAGGGACACTTTGTCCAGGTACTGCTGGGGGCGCACACAGGGGGACACCAGGCACCTGGAGAGACTTCCATTTTGCCTTGTACTCTCTCCTTTCTTCCGTTCCTTTCTAAACTTTCTTTCACCCTTTCTGTGCCACCTTCCCTTCTCCTTCCTCCCTCCTCCAAAGGCTCAGCCTTTACCCTGCCACCTCTGGCCGCTGTGCCCCTCCCTCCCTCTCATCTAGCTCCCCGGGGCCTTGTTGACTTGCCTCAACTCTCTCAGTGCTGGCCACATGTTCTCAGCTCTCAGCACCCTCCTGTCCATCTGGGTGAGTTAGGAAGGGGGCATGCAACCACAGCTGGTTTCAATCAGACAATTCATGGCCATATGGACACATTCACACAAGTGCAGAAAAACAGCCATGCACAGCAGCAAAGCAGGCACCTCCCCAGAGCTGCCACCCCTGGACTCAGGGTCAGAGGCCTTCCTTTCTATGGTAGTGACACTCACCGTACTGACAGTGACTACTCTCTATGTCCCTGCAAGGCGGGCCTTATTGTCCCCACTTTACAGATGAGGACACTGAAGCACAGAGGGTAAAGGACCTTCCTGAGGCTACACAGCTAGTACAGTGAGGATGTGAGATTTGAAACCAGATCTGATTGATTCTGAAGTGCAGGCTCTTTCCATTAACACAGGAAACAGGAGCCGTTTCTGAATAATGCCCTCTCCCCAGGCCCCACTCTCTTTCCTACGGTGGCAGGGATTTGAGTTGCAGTTTCAGGGGCTCAAGTGAAGGGCTCAGCACAGTCAAATGCCTGGGATGTGCACCCAGAAACTCACTTGGAAGGTGGCCTAGACCCAGGAGAGCAACCCGGGGTATAGACACCCTCACCAAGGGGTGCCATCCCTCCAGCAGCTTTCCCTCCCACCTCCCCTCCCTCTCAGCCTCCATCTCTCTCTCTCTTCTCTCCACCACCCCTCTTAGGCTCTGTGCCCCTCAGGACTGCTCCACACAGAAACTCCGGTCCTGTTGGGCAAGATCGGCAGGCCTTGCCCTCCTAGAACAGAGTCCATCACAGAGTTGGACTCAGCACTCACGAGACTTGTGAATGGAGCTCTTTGGAGGCTGTGGGGTGCACTACCCCATTACTACCACACGATGCCACCCTTGAGCTGTATACGCATTCCCCACCCGCATACCTGTGGGCAGGTGGCAGAGCAAGACCTGCTTTGCAGTTGGGTGGGATTGGGAGGTCAGGGTCGCATCAGGAGCAGGAGCTCTGGCAGGCACAACAGCCCCACAGCCTTTGTCACCATCCTGCCTCTCCGATATCTGACTGTGTCCAGGAGAGAGCTCAGTTTAGCTCACACATCTACAGTAACTGCTCCCAGCCCTCCTTCCTGAACTCCCACAGTGAACCCCTAGCCCCACTCAGGATCCGTCAGCACCTTTGAACTCTGTGTGGGCCAGCTCCCGTGTTGGCGTAGACTTGCCTCTATCAGCTTCTGCATAGGGAAGGAACTTTCCAGCAGCCTTGTTTCTTGCAGGCTGTGGTTCTGGTGTGCCCTGTAACAGGTGAAGGGCTTGGAGAGGCCTGACACGGTGCCCCTCACCTTGGGCTGCCAGGCATAGCAGCTTCCCAGAGCTGGGCGAGAGGATTCCAGCTAAGGAGGAGCCCGCCTTTCCAGGCAGAGGGCATCGACGCACTTGGGTCCTCTCTGAGGTGGAAAGTGAGATGGAGACCCGTGTGGCCATCCCTGACCTGCCGTGGCCTTGCTGCGGCTGCAGTGGTGATCTCCCAGACACCCGGCACCTGGCAGGAAGGACAGGCACTCCACAGCCACCTGCAGCTGTCCTAACCCAGCCCCTCCCCACTTTAGAAAATGAGGAGCCTATCTGCCTGTATTTCCCATCGCTCCGTATTATGAAGGTCCTCCTCTGTCCTTCTCCCCAGTGTTGTTCTTACCTTTGGGAACGTTTCGGTGGGCCCTGCCCCAAGCCTTGTGTGTGACCCCTGCCCTCTGCTCTGTCCCCGGGGGCTGACACTGTGTGGGCCTCCCTCGAGGATGGTCACTTAGCCCTCCGAGGCTAGCCCCTCCCCTCTTCTCCAGGGTAAGCAATCCCACCTCCTCCCTCTAGAGGGCTCAGTATCCGATTAAGCAACAGTATCGACTCTGCTTCACCCAAGCAATAAAGGATTTCATCTGAAGGATTCGGGGGTGGCTCACGAAATGAAGGGGGCAGCTGAAGGTCCAGGTTACAGAAGGGCAGACGCCAGGCAATTCAGGAGACGCAGATGGCACAGCTTCTAGGATCAATCAGCATTGATCATTTTCTTCCCAATCTCCACACAAGATTCCAGTTCCCAGACTCTTCTTGCGTCTGGTATCCAAGTGCGCAGGGGAAGGCACGATGCCTTGAGTGATGATTCGACCAGGAATGCCACCACGTGGGAGAGGCAATTCCCCCAAGAGAAGGCCAGAGGGAGGTCACGCAGAGCGAAGAGAGAAGGCTGGGAGCCAAGCCACCGACACCACACCTTTAGTTGAGCCGCTCGGCTTTCTTCCTTACCTTGTGGAATCTCCCACTAGCCACTGCAACCACTGAATGATTAAAGGGCACAGTGCTTGCCCTCTGGCCACCCAGCAGCTCTAAGGGAAAGCCAGGAGGTCCCAGCTGCACTCATTGTTGCTGGGTTTGGTGTGTGACCCACCTGGAGCCCTTGGGGCATCTCCCCTGCAGACAAGGCCTCCTGCAGATACTTTTTGGGGTAAGGGCTTCCTGACTACTGTTGTGAGGAACAGCAAGCCCAGACCGCAAAAAGATCCAAAGGAGACAGCAGCCTTGCTCTGGTAGGAGGGCAGGAGGTGAAGGTGTGCCCTCCAGGGCTCAGCTTGGGCTCCAGGCAGACCAGGTCAAGGAGGCAGAGCCAGGACCTGGGGAGAGGAGAGAGGAGGGGAGGGGAGGGAGTGGAGCAGAGGGAGCTGAGAGCCCCAGGAAGTAGGCCAGCAGCAGGAATCCCAGTGTAATCCCTTCTTCCACCCACCCACCCAGGTTTCTTACCTGGTCCTTTTGTAGGGGAGGCTGCAAAGCTGGGAGAACTGGGATGCACCCCCAGCCCCTTGGCTGTTTGCATCTGCATGGCACCCCTTCCATGTCCACGCCTCCCTGCACTCTCTTCAACCCTGAAATATTTTAGTCTCCTGTGCAACAGGGGTTCAGTCAGACAGTCTGGCCTGGGGGTCTTCACGCAGCCTCTGTGCTTGCTGGGGGGAGGGCCCACACTGACCTAAGCACCCTCCTTGGTTCATAGTGTCAGAGCAGCCACTTCCCGTTGGGGACTCTCCCAGAGTCACAAAACGTCAAGAGCCCCCAAGAAGAAGAAGTCATGGTTGGATGAGACCTGTGGGGACAGACACCTTTGAACTTGCAGGCGTGGATCTCTGGTCTGTTCTGACAATGCCTTCTGCTTTCAGCAGACGCAATCGTTAAGGTGAAGACAGGGGTCAAGTGTGAGGCCCGACTTAGCCTTAGCGTTGAAACCTCCCTAGCCCGTGTCAAATGAGCCGCTTCACAAAGGTGGCAGCCAAGCCCCCCAGGTCTCAGTGCCCTCCTGCTTCCATAACGTGGGAAGGCAGCAAAGGTTCCCAGAATTCCCTGAGCAAGCCTGGCCTGGGTCTTACCTGCCTTACCTGGAGGCCCCCCCAGGGGCCACAGCCACGGAGGAGTGGAGGAAGTCGCAGCACCGTCAACATTGCAGGTCTGCAGAATGCAGGTTCTGCCTACAGTCCACTGCATAGCTCAGGATAGGATGGTTTGTCCTGTGCTTTTCCTGAATGAGCCAAGGAAGCATCCGGGTCCTGCTGGAGAGAGTGGGCCCTCATGCCCTCCCCCACTCACAACAGAGGCTTGTTAGCAGGGGTTGCCTGGAGACACTGGCCCTGCTCTGCAGGCTGGTCCAGGAAGAGACCAGAATGTGGGACCCATGGCCATAGATGAGCGTGTGTGTGGCCATGGGGCAGGCTGCAGTGGAGAGCATGGGGGCTGCCGAGGCCCTGAGGGTGCCTGTGCCTGGACAGGTATCCATGCTGCCTCTGCATGGGTGGGCCTGGGCCTCCCAGCAGCCTGGGACATGGGCTTGCTCTCAGGAGGAGGAGGAGGAAGCCCTTTCCTGCCCAGGGAGCAGGCCTCCCCTTCCTAACCGCACAGCCCCCAGCCTGGGGAATCCATCATTGTCTCCCAGGTGGCAGGCTGCTGCATTATGGGGACCAATGCCTGCTGTCTGCTTCAGGGCCTTCACAGGAGTGGAGAATCGCCTGCAGCCAGCTTTGAGCTCCAGCTGCTGCCAGGGTCCTCCTGGTGCCACCCTCACCAGCATGGTTCTCTGGGGATCTCTTGGGACTCCATTCCCTCCTGCCCCTCCTGCCCCACTTCCCCAGCTGCAGGGGTGGAGGAGGCACACCCCGTTGGTGGGTTTGAGCTGAGCCACACACACCTTGGTGCTGGGACCATGAGGCAGGGCTGGTGAGTGCCACCAGGGAAGCCAGGGCCCTCCCCTCCTTGCATAGGGCCCCCCCTCCCCGCCTCCCCTGAGGGTGCTCTCTCCTTGGCATCACTGATGGCCTCCTCTTCCAAGCCTCCTCCCTCCAATGTCTGCATTCATGACGCTTCCATTTGTCAAGGGCCCTCTACCAGCCAGCACAGTGCTGTGGGCTTTTCCGCGTTAACTCACTTGTTCCCACAGCGACCCCATGGGGTAGGTCTTGTTAACAACCCCCTTACAGAGGAGGAAGCGGAGACGGACCTGTCCAGTTGCAGCTAATGCGGATGGTGGGGTTGCAGAGATAAGCCCACCACAGACCCTGCCCTCTAGGAGCCCCCAGCTTAGGGAAGTGTAGACATGGCCCCCTTGGGCACCACAAGCCTCCCAGACAACATGCATCTTGCACTGAGCTCATCAGCCTCCCCAGGGAGCCCCATCTCCCTCCCAGGGCCGCCTCTGCCAATGGCACCAGCACAACAATGATGGGCAAGGTAGGCAGCGATGGGTGCCTGAGGAGGTGCTGCTGTGTGCCCAGGAAGGGAACACTCTCCCAGGTTGGGTGGGGGTGAGGACGAGGAGACTGGGAGGCTTCACCAAGGAGGCCTGTGGGAGCTGCTCTGGGCATAGTGGGAGGGGTCTGAACTTCTGGGACTGGGAGGCAGAGAGAGAGAAAGACAGAAGCAAACGCTCTGGAAACGTGGAAACATGGAAACATGTTTGGGGGGGAGAGCTGGTTTGTAGGAGCAGGAAGGGGGGAAGTGGACAAGGTGAGGGGGTGCCAGGCTGAAGAATCTGCATTTTCTCCAGCAGGCAGTGGGCAGCCTCTGAAGGATTCTGAGCGGGAAAAATGTATGAAATGACCGGAGGAGGGAGAGGCTGTGGGTGGGGGAGAATTAGAGGCTTTGCAACAATTCTGATGAGAGGTAATGGGGGGACCTGACCCAGAGAGATGGGAGGGGGGCCTGATGGGGCAAATTTATGAGGATATAATAGACAGGAATGGACAACGTACAGGTCATCTGGGAGGGAGGGAGAGGGGTCCCAGCAGCAAGGACAGAGGGCCAAGCACAGGAGGAAAGTGAGGCGGTTGGACCGCATACGACATGCAGTCCAATTTAATAAACAGACGTGGAAGACCCACTGCGTACAGAGCCACTTTCAGGTGTAGGATTTGATAATGACCAGGATATGTGAAGGGCAAAAGGGGCAGAGGGAGTAAGAAATAGAAGCTGGAGGCCGCCCAGAGGAGAGAAACAGAGGAGGAAGGGAGATGTGCACGTGGACACTTCCACTGTGCCCCAGGCTGGTGTGTGGAGGCCTCCCTGGCACTGTCCCTGCAGCCCTGGGTGGGCAGACGCGGGGTCAGCAGGGCATGCACGCAGCAGTGCCACCCAGTAGGCTGCCTGGGGCTGGAGGGTGCCCATCCCCCGGGAGGGAGGCGTGGGCTGTGCCCAACCAGCCCAGTTGGGGTGGGGTGTCCTGAGACCGCGGGATCGCAACCCCAGCTGGGAGCAGGAAACTTCGCGGAGATCTGCCCAGCACCGCGGAGCAAAGGAGACCCGGGCATAGGTAGAGCCCCTGAGTTCCAATCCCAGCTCTGCCGACCGGCTGAGCGACTTTGGGGGCCTCCTGCGCCTCTTTCAAAGCCCAGCACTAACGCCCCTTAATTGTAAAACAAGACAGTTTCAGACACACGAAGGAGAGGGTGCCGCCACCTCAATGAGGGGAGCCTCCGTCCTCCTGGCTGCTCTGCCCAAATCCTAGACGCCACCGCGGGCACCTCCACTTTCTCACCTCTCATTTCTAATGTGTCTCAAGTGCAAACTCCTATATGTATTTTGAATCCACCCGCTGGCTCCTGCCGCCCCACTGCCCTGCCCTATAAAAGACCCCCTGCACTGGCGATCCTGTTGACCGCAGTAACCTCCTACCTCATCGCTCCACATCCATCCATCCCGCTGCAACCACAATAATTTTTTAAAAATGCAAATCGGCTCCTGTTCCTCTCCTGCTTTAAAAAAAAATCGCTAAATGGCTTCTTCCACTCTTAAAATTAAATCCATGCCGGATCACCTGCCCCCGCCTGGCTCCCCGGCCTCCTCCTGCGTCAATCTTGCCCTCTCTCCCGGTGCTCCAGCCACACTGGCACTCTTCCAGCTCCTTGAACACGCCAGGCTCGCCTCGGGGCCTTTGCCCTTGCTGTCCCCTCTGCCAGGAACGCCGTCCCTCCCGCTCCGCCTGAATGACTCCCACTCAGCCTGCTTGCGGGCCTCATTACCTCTCCGGCTAAGAGACCATCCCGGGCACCCAAATTAAATCTCCTCTGCTAGTGCCTTGCATCACACCCTGCTCTTCTTCCCAGCACTTCATCTCCTTTGCAAATACATAGATATTAGTGTGATTTGTCCTTTGCTTGTTTGATGTCTGCCTGTCCCACTGGACTAAATCCATGAGGACAGGAATCTTGTCTGTTTTGTTAGCTGCTGTAGACCCGGAACACTTAGTGTTGATGGAAGGAAGCCTTGATGAAAGGAGGAAAGAGGGGAGGAGAGAAGGGAGGGAGGAAGGGAAGGAGTGAGGGAGGGCCTGGAGGCAGGAAGCCGGAGGAGGTCATCTCTGGATCCCCCGCCTGTAACTATTCTAAGATTCAGGTCACCAGCAGGAGGGGGATTGGTCAGTGTCCACAGAGAAACCATCCTCAACAGCCCATCCTTCACCACTAGGGGCCAGAGGCAGAGCAGGGGCGCCGCCTCAAGCTCTGAGCTGCCAGTATTAACCCTGGGTGCGCTCAGTCCACTGCTTCCTGGTCTTGCTAGGGGAGGAAAGGGGATCCTTCAGAGGGAGGCTGGAGAGTGGCCCGAAGTGTGACTAAGAGAGGTGAGCCGAAGAAAGCCATCAGAAGCAAAGGTGGCTAGACTTCAGGCAGGACCAGGAGGGGAGGCCAGCGAGGCATTTTGGGCCAGGTCTCAGGATTGGGGGAGCTGTAACTTTTGGTCAAATGGGCAAAGCTGTGCAGGGGAGCAGGGTGAGGCTGCATTTTAGCCTCATGTCTTGTTCTCAGAACCATGTTGATGCCACTCAGCAGTGGCTTTTCACTGCTCAGGCCTCTCATACACAGCACTGAGTTTTGCCAGCAGCAGTTGGCTACTGAGCCTTCCCTTTAAAGACCATGTTCTCATGTCATGACGGCCAATGCCCCCGCTGACCCTCCCTTCCCAGAGAGCTCCAGGAGATGGGCTCTTCAAATGCGCCTCCAATCTATTCCTGCCAAACATCAGGCATTTTTATACTGTGACTTCACCCGCTGAATCACCTTTTATATCGCTTTCTTCATTCTAGCTTCGTATTTTTTGATTTGTCACCTGCTTGGTGACACGTTGTCCCTTGTAATTTTCTCCATTTTGTATTTACATTTTTGTTAGTTCATGCTAAAATAGAAATATTTCTTATTCGACTTTCACTCGTTAATTTATAGACCATTCTCTTTATCAGCTGAGTAATAATATTTTCCAGATCTGTTGTAAGTTCTTATTGTCCTCAGAGTTTCATTAACCATAAAATGAAACTAAATAGAGTAACAGTTGTTTAATTTTACATCTGAATCTTATTCTTGTTCAGGAAATAATTTAGATAAAAATAACTATTGTATACCCTGAATGGTGTGCGAGTCGCGGTGTATGAGTGCAGTTTATAGAATTTCATTCTATTAATAATCTTACAGTTTCCCGATTTGTTTCTTTCTGGTGCTCACAGAAATCCAGCCTCCCACTCCCGGTCCCCCCATCTGAACTCTCGGGATCTGGGAACGTGGACTCTGAGGAGAGGGCCTCAACATCTGAAAGCTGCCCCGCTTCATGAGGGCTCTCTGCGATCAGACCTCAATGAGAAAGAAACTTTCCCAAAGGTCAGATATTTATGTGTGCACAGAGAACTCTCCTCTACATGTCAAAGTGGAGACCAGGCTTGGAAGCATCACCCACTGAACTTAGGGGGAGCAAGAAGCAACAGAGAATGGCACAGCTGGGGAGCATATGGCCCCCAGGACTGGTCAAGGGAGCTGTGCTACTGGCCCTGCCTGGAGAGGCCCTCCGAGACAGTCTGGGCTCAGAACTGTGGCAACAGCACATCCAACAGCTGGGAGGTGGTTCTCAGCAAATGCAAGCAAAGGTCTGGAGGGCGTCTGGGGCAGAGAAATGGGAGCAGAGGGTTTGGGTTGTCAGGCAGGCGCCTGCATCTACAGGAGGGAGGGCTCATCCTTGAACTCGAGGTCCAGGCCCTGCCCACCACACTGCGACCTCATTCCAGGCTGCCGAGAGGTGCTCTGGTGACCAGCACAGCTTCCTAGGCAGTGATTCCAGACTCGGCAGTGGGTAGCTGCTGGACAAGTGTGTCAGATCCCAGAAAGTTACCCCGACCCCTTCTACCCCCAGTCAAAGAATAAACTTTCCTTCAGGTCTCCTCTACCAGTAGTGAGTCAGGCCCCTAGGCCCCAGCACCACCCTGGGAGAATGGATGGAAAGTCCTGATTCTGGCTCTGCAAGGGCATATCCAGACCCCAGGCCCAAAGCACAGGCCCATGGGAAGCCCTGAAGGAAAATCAGCCACTGCCCTCCTCCCCGTCCTCTGCCTGCCTCCCCTCCCATCCCCTCCTCCCCCTCCTCTGCTCCCCTCCTCTACCCTCCCCTTGCTTGTCTTCCCTTGGAAGATCCCTTCTCTAGGCCTCTGTCTTCCTCCTTCTGTCCCCACCTCTCTGTCTCTCTGCCTATCAAACCTGCCTCCTGTGGAAATTTGGTTTTCTTTTTCCTAGGACCATAAATAAAGCTGAGGGAGGAAAGGGCAGTGAGAAGAGTCAGCGGAAGGTGTTTGCACCCAATCCCCATCCAAGGTCTACAGGGTGTGAGACCAGGGCAGCACTGGGAGGGACCCTCGGGGCAAGAAGGCCGAGGTACCCCAGCATGACTGTGGTGTGAGGGAAAGAAAAACGGATCCTCACAGACATGCGTGAGGAAAGTCTTTTTGGCATTGTGAGTAATTTTGACCACTGAGCTGAGGCAGAGAAGGTAAAAAGCTGGCAATGGACTTTCCCTGCCGGCCGTGATAGAGTTGCTTGGACTGGACTTGCCCTCCTGATGTGAACAACAAAACACATGAAGCAACTCTTGTCAATCTTTGGGGAACAGGCAGCACAAGACTGTAATTATTGAGAGAAGGGAAATACGTGGGGTGAGGCCCACACTTGCATCAGACTTCTATCCAGGCACTTTCCAGATGGCAGGGTGCAGGGCTGCTGAAGTGGCTAGAATGTGAGGGGCAGAATAGCTGTTATCGGCCGAACTCTGGCCCCTCCAAATTCATATGTTGACGCTCTAACCTCCAGTACCTCAGAATATGACTGTATTTGGAGATAAGGCCTTTAAAGAGGTGATTAAATAAAATGAGGCTGTTAGAGTGGCCCTAATCCAATCTGACCAGTATCCCGATAAGAAGAGGAAATTTGGACACAGAAAGCCACCTTGATCTCATACTTCCAGCATCCATAACTGTCATTTAAGCCACTCAGTCTGTAGTACTTCTTTAGGCAGCCCTAGCAGATTAAGACAATGGCACAGAGAGGGGGGCTGTGCTGGAAGGAGACTGTGGTGTCTACAAGGGCTCCCCCGGGGGCTTGGCGGAGGGCCTGGCTGCCATGCACAGAGCAAGACTCCACGAAGCCCAGCAGAGAGCAGCTGCTGTGCAGAGTCATGCCGGTCTTAGAGACAGAGTTCCAGCCCAGTGAAAAGTGTGAGACCTCAGTAAGTACTTCAGGCAGTCAGGAGTGATCCCAGAGAGGCTACACCTTAGGCTGACAACTGTGCTTAGAGTAAGTGCCATACTCTAACACCAAGGGAAAAAGAATTCATCTGCCAGGATCAAGATGATCCACCTGTAATTGAATGTCTACCAGAACAAAACTCAATGCCCTTTAAAGGAAGAAAATACCAACTAGACTCCCTACAATATCTAATCCATAATGTCCAAAAAATAATAAAACAACATTCTAGACATGAGAAGAAGCAGGAAATGGTGACCCATAATCAAGAAAAATAGACCCAATACAAGCAGGTCCCCAAATAACAGAGAGGTTAGAATTAGTAGATAGGAACGTTTAAACAGCTATCATAAGTATGTTCAGGGATTTAAAAGGAGAAGAAGATACTCATAATGAGTGAACAGATGTAGAAATTTCAGCAGAAAAATGGAAACTATAAAAAAGACCCAAATGGAAATTCTAGAACTGAAACCTACAAGAGCTAAAATAAAAAATTCACGGGATAAGCTTAATATCAGATTGGAGTCTGCAGAAGAAAGGGTCATTGAACTTGAAAATAGATCAATAGAAATTATCTAACCTGAAGACCACAGAGAAAAATGATTTAAAAATGAACAGAGACTCACTGACCCATGGGACAATATCAGGTAATTTAACATAAAAAGAATCAGAAGGAAAGGAGGGAGAGAATTGAGCAGAAAAGAATATTTTCAGAAATAAAGGCTGAAAATTCCCCATATTTGGTGAAAAATATCAACCTACAGATTTAAGAAGCTGCAGATCTAAGAGCAGTGCCCCGACTGGAGGCTGGGGAGGAGGAGGGGACTGGGCAGGAGCCGGAGAGCTGGGGAAGGTGGGTAATCTGGGGATCAGAGTGGGAGAGTATGATGGAAACCAGGCAGAGCGTGAGAGAGGGAAGAGGAGGAAGGGGAGGGGAGGAAGAGGGGAAGAGAGGAGGGGGAGGGAGAGAGAGGGGGGGAGGAGAAGGAAAAGAGGAGGAAAGGGGAAAGGGAGGGGAAAATAGGAGAGGGCAGGAGAGAAGAGGAGAGAAAGAGGAGGGGAGGGGAAGGTGAGGTGGAGAAGAGAAGAGGAGGGGAAGGAGAGGAGGAGGGGGAGTGAAGGGGCGAGCGGAGGGGGGAGGGAAAGGGAAGGAGGGAAATGTTCAGCAGTGCCAACCAGAGCTCTGAAGAGGGCCCTGAGCAGCCATGCCCACCTCAGGAGAAGCTACAGGGAAATGAAGGCTGCAGAGCCCACAGTCAGTGCTTGAGGCGTGGGTGGGGAAGGGGAAGGCAAGGAGCCAAGGTATTTTACTTTACTGTTTAGAAGTTTACAGGTCAAGGGAAGGAATGCCAGAAGACTGCAGCAGCTGAGGGGGTGGTGGGTGAGGGAGCTGTTGTTGTTTGTAGGTTGTGGGGAAGCAGGCAGCCTTGGGGGAAATGATTCAAGACGGAAGAAAAAGCAACGAAGACTTTTGGGAGTCAAGTGGGTCTGGGGCCGAGGACTCAGGTGAAGCCCCTTGGAAGTCCCTTGAAAATACCAGCACATTTTGAAGAGAAACAGAGACTCTGGTGCACGATGTTTCAACGCGGTGAGAAAGGAGGTTGATGGTGCTCCAGTCCAGAAGGCGTGATGCAGATCCTGACCCATTCATGCAATAGCTCACACAGATACAACAGCAGGCACTGTTCTAACATTTAGATCTGTCCCCACGGCTGCCTATGAGAGAGGAACTATTATTTTCTCCATTGTTACAGATGAAGAAACTGAGGCATGGGGGGGGGTAAAATAAATTGCCCAAGGTTCCACAGCTAGCAGCGGGCAGAGCCAGGATCTGAACCCAGGCAGTGAGCCTGGCTCCATTGTCTCCCTCTTAGCCATCACACTGGCATCCAGAACAGAGTCCAGCTGGGCCACTCACCAGCTCTGTGACCTGGAAAGTTGAATTTCCCTGGAAGGACGCAGTTCCTCCTCTGGGAAATGGAGAAGTAATCCCTGCTCTGCCCACTACCCAGCTTTGCCGTGAGAGCAGGGTGGGACCTCCCTTTGTAAATGCTTAGGGGTTCACCAGATGTAACTTGGGGTTCTTATTGACCAGGAGTTTTCTCTGGAGCCCAGGAGCAAGGGCACCTGCTGAGGGCTCCAGCCTCTATGTGGGGACTGCAAATGGGGGTTGGGGGGCAGAGGAAGAGATCCAGCTGCGAGCCCCAGTGCGGGGAGCCCTTGGGTTTCAGCCATCCTAGTGTTGAGGTATCGTCCTGTTATGCTCAGATGTGCTAGGAGAGGCAGACAAGAAAGGGGAAGGTATGACTGAATCTCAGAAAGAAAATGATTTTTGTTATGAATTACCTACTCTGCTCTACACACAATGCAGGGCACTTCCCTAAACCGTCTCATTTAATGCATCTTCAAAATGTAGCTATTGCGTAGGTATAATTATTCCCATTTTACAGGTGAGGAAACTAAGGCTCACGGAAGTCAAGAAACTTGCTCAAGGCCACACATATGGTGAGTGGCAGGGGTAGGGTTGAAATCCAGATGTCTAACACCAAAGGCCACCCCCTTTCCAGGCTCCAACGCAGCCTGTTAGGTTAGGACTGGTGTGACGGATACAGGACTGGAGGGGGTGCTCAGGGGGAAGGGATTCAGAGGTCTAGAGGGGGCTTCCACACATAACCAGTTGGGGAGAGGCAGATTTGGAGTGAGAAGGTAAAGGAAACTCTTCTCCCCTTGGAATGTGACCCTAAAGTAATGGTTCCTAAAAATTAGGGTCACAGACTCTTTTGGGAAGCTAATAAAAACTAGACTCTCACTTCAGAAAGGATGTCCAAATCTTTTATGATATTAGGGGGTCCATGCCTCCCCCAAATCGACCAATCCGTGCAGGGGCTGAGCCCAGGACTGGCTTTACAGCCGAAGGACTTACTGTCCCAGCTGCTGGGAGTGCTGCCACCCTGACAGTCCCCACCCCTCTTCCGGAACTGTCCTTGACTGAAGAGGGTCACCTTGCCCAGTCCTGTCTCCTTCCCAAGGCAAATCACATCAGCGACTGCCTGGGACAGCTCCGCAGGGCTCCTCCCCTCCCGATGTCCTCTTGAGAACACTTCCTCACAAACCTCTACTTTCCCTCTCAGAGTCAGCTTCTCGGAGAGCTCGACCAGTGACACATGGACTCTCTCCTTTAGTTATAACAGCAACTGGCAAGGGAAATATAGATTACAGATTAAGTATTGCATCCCCATTTGCAGAAGAGAAATCTGAAACTTAGATGGCCACTTGCCCAAGGTTACAGAGCTAGCAATGGTACAGTCAGGATTTGAACCCAGGCCATCAGAAGTCAAACCCCATACTCACTACACCATTCTTTCATCCATGAGGCAGTCAACCTCAATAGAACATGCCAGGAGGGGAGACAGGGCTGGGGCCACTGCGAAATGGAGGCAGAGCCCCTTTGTCCTAGAAGGGTGTTCCATCCTTGTGCTCCCCGGCTGGGTGGGCACATTCAGGGTTAGACACTTTACCAAGCCACCCAGAGGCTGCCTTCAGCAGGGAGGGTAGATGGAGGGCTCAGCTCTGACCGGGTCTTGCAGGACAGGGAAGGCGGTGCGCACAGGTCACACCCTCACCCTGAGGCCGCCTGCTGTCTCTCAGGGAGCCACAGATGGGAGCGTATATCCCAACCCTGCTGCTTATTAGCTGTGGGGTCTTGATCAGGTCACTCCCCTCTCTGGGCCTCATTCTCCTCAGGAGAGCTTCTCAGGCTCAATCACAGGGCCGGGAGCGAGTCAGCAATCTTCTTGCTCCCCATCGCAACTTTCAAAACAGTCCTGTTCCTCCTCTGCAGGGCCTGCCTTCCAGCCATCCCTGCCGCCCCCTCCTCAGTGCTGTCACCTTCCAACCCCCTGGACCCTCCCTCACACTTGCTAAGACTCACGCTCAGCCCACTGTCTCTCTGCCCACTCCAAGCCCCGGCATCATTTGGGGTGACCTCAAGATCCATGTAGAAGGCCCGTTCAACAGGCCAGCCTCCTGGGCCTTGGGCCTCCTCATCTCCAGGTCCTTCACCTCCAGCTCCCCTCAGGCACTCACGCCCTTGGCCCAATCCCTGCTGCCGTCCCCATTAGTCCCCTTTCTCCCAGTCTGTCAGGCCAGGAGCTTTACTCCCCTGCCCAGCCATGCCTGCATGCCTGACCCCCTGACCCCTCTCATCAAGGCTCTGACAGCCCGATGCCGAGAGCAGGGGCTCAGGGGTCCTTCCCCATCACTGCGTTTCCCCCACATTAGAACACGCTTCCTGTGGTCCCAACATAATTTCCCCAAAGTACAGACTTTTTGTAACTGTCAAAAACGTGGCAGAGCATGAAATCAGTTACATAAGCTATCTGGCTTCAGCCCTGGTGCATTCTGTTTGTTTTGTGACAGGGCAAAAATGGAAAATTTTGCCTCGAGGTGGAGATTAAAACAGACAACTATGATAGCCACCTCACAGAGAGGCCTGCCTTGTCGTGTGTGTCCTCTCAGCCCCTTACCATCACCACCACCATCACCATCACCATCACCATCGCCATCGCCAACACGTGGGACCTGCTTAGCTCCGTGGCCCCACGTCTGCCTTCCACACTCACCTATCAAAACCCCAACCCTGCATCGGCCCCACAATCTTCTTCCCCTCCCACAGCACTCCTAGAGAGAATAATTACACAATCCTGCAAACTGATGCCATGAAAAATCGAGGTCTTTACCCTCAGTGGGGCCTCAGCACCCCACAACAGTGCTTTGATTTGCCCCCATTACTCTCAGCAACTGTTCTCAACTTTCACGACTGGCCTCAAGCCCTCACCCACCAGCCCTGGAAGACAACCTCGCTTCCATGACCCCCTGACGACCGAAGCCTCTAACTGTCACCTGCCCCAACTGATTCAGCTCTACCTTACCTGCCCTGGACTCTTTCCCTCCAGTCTCAGTGAGGGTGGTCTCTCTCCCTGCTCCCAGCCTCCCAGCCACTGGTGGGGGTGCTGCCTGCTCTCTCTGCTGGCACCTCCTTCTGTCAGCTCCGCCCTCTTTCTCTTCTGTCCTCAGGTGTTTCCTCTCCTGGCTACATACTCAAAGCCTGTTAATATGCTCAAAACATGCACTTCCTTAATTCTGAGTCTCTCTAGAGCTTCTATTCTCTCTTTCCTCTTCTTCTCAGCTAAGCTTTTTGAAAGAGTAATCTGTAATGTCATATACCAACCTTAATGGGAAAAAAATAAAATATTACAAATAGAACCCAGCAGAAGAGTAATAAAGATAATAGTATAAATGACAAAGTGAAGTTTATTCCAGGAATTTGAAGACTGTCAACATTAAGAAATCTATTAATGCAATTTATCTCATGAATAGATTAAAGGAGATAAATTATATGATCATTTGTTAGATGCCCAAAAGGCATTTGGTAAAATCTAATATACATTTTTTAAAAAACCTTCTTAGTAAACTAGGAATAGAGGGATAATTCCAAAATGGGATAAAGAACAAATCTAAACCAGGAGTAATTGTCATGCTTAAAGATGAACCACTACCTGTAACTGCACAAGGGTGCCCTTGATGAAAGCTATCTGGAAATATTGTGTGCAAGTAGGATGTAGTCAGTGCAATCATAAAAGAAAAAGACAGAGTGATATAATCATTGGAGAGGGAGAGTCGAAAACCTGATGGACTCCACAGAAAATCTGAGGATCAAGTGAAAATTATTATAATTACTATAATAAGAGAGTTTAATAAGGCAGGTAGTTACAAAAGAAAGATAGAGAAATTTATAAGGTTTTCTGGATAGTGGTGACAACCAGTTAGAAAATACAATGGGTAGCCAACACTGCTGTATGATATAGAGGAAAGTTGCTAAGAAAATAAATCCTCATCACAAGAGTTCTCCACATCAAGAGTTCTCATCACAAGGAGAAACTTTCTTTTTCCTTTTTTCTTTCTTTTCCTTTTATTGTTTGTATATGGGAAGGTGGACATTAGCTGAACCTATTGTGGAATCATTTCACAATATACATAAATTAAACCATCATGCTGTATACCTTAAACTTATACAGTGATGTAAGTCAATTATTTTTCAATAAAACTGGAAAAAAAGAAATAAAACAAGCAAAAAAAAAAAAAGAGAAAGAAAATATAATGGGAAAAAGGATGGCATTCACAATAGCACCCAAAATATAAAATATCATGGAAGAATCTTAAGAAGAAGAATGCAGGACTTCATAAAGAAAGCTCTCACACTTTCCTGAACAATTGGAGTAAGTAGAGGACTATACTTGGTATCAAGATAAGAAGACTCAATATTGTAAAAATGTCAGTCTTCCCCACATTCAGCTATACATTTCCCACAATTGCAATCAAAATCCCAATTGAGTTCTTGAGCAGAAGTTGATAAAATAAGTCTAACGTTAATCTGGATGAATAAATGTGAGGAAATACATAGGAAAATTTGGAGGAAAAAAGACTGAATCAGAGTGTCTCCTGACACTTGTCATATCAAATATGAACAAATATAGTTTAAACTATAGTAATTGCAGCAATATGCTATTGATGTCAGAGTAAACACACAGATCAAAGGAACGGAATAGAAAATCCAACTGGGGTTTCAAGTCAGTGGGGGAAAGAATGTGCTATTCAAGAAACGGTGCTGGGATTTCATGAAGACTGTTTTCTTCTGATTTGATTTGATTTACCGAAACATTAAAAATTTCCATATGTCAAAGACACTGAAATATTTCCATACAACTGAAATATTTACAGATATAATGAATGATATCTGAGATTTGCTTCAAAATAATAGGGGGGATGAGGGAGGGATATAAATGAAACAAAATGGTTATATGTTGATAATGGTTGAAGCTGGGTGATGGACATGCAGAGGTTTATTATACTCTTATATATTATACCATACTAGTACTATACTATTCTGCCTTTTCTTAATATATGTTGGAAAATTTACAAAATGAAAACTTTTAAACATCATGTGAATTAAGAATCAAAAGTAGGAAAATATTTGCAATATGACACACAAAGATAAGTGTCCTTAATATATAAATTGCTCTTAGAAAGCAACGCAAATTTTGACTATCCCAATAGGAAAATAAGCAAGGTTTATAAATGGACAATGATTGTATAAAAAGATGTTCAGTTTCACTAGTAATCAAAGAAATGCAATTCTTTTTTTTCAGAAATGAGATTTCCTTTTCAACTTATAAGAGTAGCAAAGATTCAAAAGAGTGATAATGCTCAGGGAGGTGAAGATGTGGCAAAATGGGCCCTCACATATGTGGGGTGGAGGGTAAACTGTCCCCACTATTCTAGGGGCAATTTGACCATGTATATCAGGGGCCTTTAAAATATACTCGCACTTTGACTCAACAATTTGATTTTTAAAGAATTTAAAATAGATATAAATACTCAAACAAGTTCACAAAGATGTTTATACATGTCTGTTTATCATATTATTGTTTATAACAGTGAAACATTGGAAATGCCCCAAATATTAGTCAATAGATAGCTTACTGAATATAGATGCATCCACATGTCTAAAATGATGATGTAGATCTATATTTAATGACATGGAAAGAGACGCTGTTGAGTGAGAAAAATCAGACTAAAAATAGTGTTCAAAGTAGGATACCATTTCAAAAAAATGTACCAGGAAAAATATCCGGACGAATGTACACCAAAATGTTAACAGTGATTTTTCTGAGTGGTAAGACTGAAGGTGGTTTTGCTTTCTTTTTAACCTCTTTCTGTATTTTCAAATCAGAAAGATTCTTTTTAAAATAAGAAACAAATATTACTTTTATAGTTAGAAAAATTATTTCTACTTTTTAAAAAGGGAAGGAAGGAAAGAAGGAAGGAAGAGAGAGAGGGACGGAAGGCGTGAGGAAGGAAGGAAACTTGTATCTTGTGTGTTCTTCCAAAGACACTCTATATCTATACAAAATATATGTGGTTTTTTTAAAAAATGCAAATGGTAGGTAGCATAATCTACACCTTGGTCTATCCTTGCCTTTTCCGTTTGACAATAGATCTTGGTTATACCAATTTAGTCTCCCACCAATAACACATGGGTGCCCCCTTTGTCCTTGCCAATACACTGTGCTATTTTTGATCTTTGCTGAATTTTGATGGATGAAAAATGACATCTCATTGTAATTTTAATTATCATTTCCCTCCTTATAAGTGAGGTTGAACATCTTTACATATGTGTAAGAGCAATGAATTTTTCTTTGTGAATTTTATTCACATCCTTTGCCTATTTTTCAATTGAATTTTTCATTTTTCATATTGATGTGTAGTAGTGCTTTATATAGAAAAAAGTAGGCATTTGTCTGCTATATATGTTTCAAATATCTTTTAGTAATTTATCATTTGCTGTTTGATCTTGTTTATATGTGCTTTTTTCCAATGCTGATGTATGTTATTTTTATATAGTTGATTTAATCAGTCTTTTGTTGTGTGGCTTCATGAGCACAGAGTCCTCCCCTTCTCCAAGATTTTATATATACGTACATATTTTTTAATATGTATATTTTTAATGCTCCATATTTTCTTCTAGTACATTCATGGCTTCAGTTTTTGTTTTTGTTTTTGTTTGTGAGGAAGATGGGCCCTGAGCTAACATCCATGCTAATCCTCCTCTTTTTTGCTGAGGAAGACCGGCTCTCAGCTAACATCTATTGCCAATCCTCCTCCTTCCCCCCCCCCCAAAGCCCCAGTAGATAGTTTTGTATGTCATAGTTGCACCTTCTAGTTGCTGTATGTGGGATGCGGCCTCAGCATGGCCAGAGAAGCAGTGCGTCGGTGCGCGCCTGGGATCCGAACCCAGGCCGCCAGTATCGGAGCACGTGCGCTTAATCGCTACGCCACAGGGCCGACCCTTCAGTTTTAATTTTATATATTTGTTCCATTATTTTGATGTAAAGAGTGAAGTAGGAGTTAACTTTTCCCCCAGATCTGTCCCCCAGCTGTCCCCAGCCCTATTTATTGAACAATCTGTCTTTTGCCCTCTGATATGAAATGCCATTTTATGATATTCTAAATTTCCATATAAATTTGGGCCTATTTCTGAGCTCTTTATTCTGTTCTATTGATCTGACTGCATACCCTCCAGTGCCTCTCTATTTTAATTATGTTTTCACATACGGTAGAGCTGATCTCTTCTCACCACTCTTCTTTATGAGAATTTCCTGGCTATTCGTGCATGTTTATTTTTCCATAAGAACTTCAGAAAAAGCTTGTTCTGGCTTCAAGAAAAAAATTATCTAGGTATTATCTAGATAGTTAAGTGTAAGTCATAATTTAGGAAGAATTAACGTCTTTATAATACTTAGAATCAACATTTTCCAATCCAAGAAGGAGGTTTTTCATCTCCATTTGGTGAGTTCTTCTTTGGGTTCCTCAACAACGTTTTAAAATTCTTCTTATAAACCTTGCGCTTTATTGCTATTTCAGTTGGGTTTTCCCTTCCATTGTATTTTTTAACTTCTGGTTGTTTTATGTAAAAATGCTTTTAATTCGCCATATTAATTTTGCATCAGCAATCTTATAGAATTCTTACTATTTTCAATTTTTTCCATTGATTCTCTTGGATTTTCAAGTTATGCAATCACATCATTTCATGTGAATGATACAATTTTACTTCCTGTTTTCTAATTTGGTGCTTCATTTCTTTCCCATGTTTAACTGCTTTAGTTAATACTTCATCTAACTGCTCCTTAGTCTAATGGGAATCCTTTTTATCATTGATAAAATGATAAAACTCTTATGATAATGAGTTCATGATAAGAGTTTTATTGTTAATCTAGATGATATGTTTGGTTTGAAATAAATAGAAATAGAAAGATAATCAGGGCTGGCCCCATGGCTTAGCGGTTAACTGTGCACGCTCCACTACCGTCGGCCCAGGTTCGGATTCCAGGCTCGCACCGACGCACCACTTCTCCGGCCATGCTGAGACCGCGTCCCACATGCAGCAATTAGAAGGATGTGCAGCTATGACGTACAACTATCTACTGGGGCTTTGGCGGGGGGAAAGGAGGAGGATTGGCAATAGATGTTAGCTCAGAGCCGGTCTTCCTCAGCAAAAAGAGGAGGATTAGCATGGATGTTAGCTCAGGGCTGATCTTCCTCACAAAAAAAAAAAAGAAAGAAAAAAGAAAAATAATCAAAACACAAAATAGGTATTTCACAAAAGAGGAAATTAAAATGGCTCATGAGTATAGGCAAATATGCTCAACATTATCTAGAGCATTATCAGCCTGCCCTTTAAATGCTAAAATCTAGATTTTTGTCTTTGGTCCACTGCTTTTCTCACTGGATGCTTTCTTTGGGCCATCGCCTCTATTGTCCACCACAGGCTGATGTCTCCCAAGTCTATGCCTCCAGGATTGACCTTTCCCCAGAACATCCCATTTGTATATTCAACAGCTCCCTAGACATTCCCACTTGGGTTTCCTGCAAGCCCCTCCACTTGACACATTCAAAACTGAACCAATCATCTTGACCACCAAACCTCTGCCCCATCTTAGCGAGAGGCACCATGATCTGCCCACTTCTCTCCAATAAAGCCTCCTCCCCTTTCCTCACCCTGCCCTACAATCAATCAAGTGTTGCCACACATTTACCTTCTAAATATTTGTTTTAATTTGCCTCCTCTCATCCCCACCTATTGTCCTCATTCAGCTCCTCACATATGCCTCACCTGGGTTATTGCAGTGGCCTCCTAAATGGATTTTCCTTCTCCATTCCTGACTCTTTTAGACCCAGCTTCCAGAATTATTGCTGTTACGGTATATTAATTTGTGTATTACACAAATTCAACCATGTCACTTTCCTTCTTTTTTTTTTTTTAATTTTTTATTTATTTATTTTTCCCCCAAAGCCCCAGGAGATAGTTGTATGTCATAGCTGCACATCCTTCTAGTTGCTGTATGTGGGACGCGGCCTCAGCATGGCCGGAGAAGTGGTGCGTCGGTGCACGCCCGGGATCCGAACCCGGGCCACCAGCAGCAGAGCGCACACACTTAACCGCTAAGCCACGGGACCGGCCTCACTTTCCTTCTTAAAATAAGTGGCTTCTCATTGCCACTAGGATGAAGTCAAACTCTTGACAAGATCTACAGGGTCCCTGTGGCCTAGCTCCACCCAGCCTTCCTCAATTTCCCCACAGTCTGTCTTGGACTCTCTGTTCTGGTAATACTGAAGCCTGCGCCAGTTATCCTAACCACCCCCAACCTCTGGGTCTAGCCTGCATACATCCTCACTCAAAGCAATCTGCTCACCACTTAGCACATTTGATTTGAGGTTTTTAAATAGATAGATGATAGATGATAGATAGATAAAGTGTGTGTGTTTATCAAACCAATACATGCACATGGTTAAAAAAATCAAGTTGTATCAAAAGATTGATAATGAATAAAACTCAGGGCCACCTCTCCCATCCCCAGTCCCACTTCCTGGAGGCAATCACTTTTAAGTCTTTTAGCCATTTCTTCTGGGATTTACTTTCATCTCTCTATATATATTTATTTATAAAGTTATTTCTTGATTTATCAAATTTATACATGATTTTTACTTCTTATATAACAGATGAAGGTTCGGTTCTATTACACTGCCCACCAACCTTCCCTCTCCCATTCTATCGCCATCATTGATTAAATAGTGTTTACATTATTGTGACTATGTAAACATGGCCATTGCAGAGTCAATTGGGGTGCAAGGATTAAGTTTTATTTGCATGTAGATTTTTGCTTTTCCAGGAATTTATAATTGTCTTTATTTTATTTTTGTCATGATCCCCTTTAAACAAGTCTCTATGCTTTCTTCAGAAGCTCCGGCCCCTCAGGTACTTTACCCAGTCTCCCTCTTTTCGGGAGATCCCCTGCCATGAGCCTCGTGTCCCTGGGCTCACTGCACAGCTGTCAGTCTGGGACCTTCCCGGCTGCTCTCCAGATTGGAGCCATTGTTTCTGGATTTTTCTGTCTGCCTTTCTTAGCTTACTCCTTTACTTTGCTGGAGCACATTATTAATAACTTCCTTAAATGAGGTGCCACGTCCTTATATATCTGAAAAAAATGTCCTTATTCTACCCTAATGCTTGATGATAATTTGTCTGGGTGTTGAATTCTGGGTTGAAATTACTTTCCTTCTAAATTTTGAAGGTCTGGCTCCTCTGCAGTCTAAGGTCTGGTGTTGCCATCAGGAGTTCTCATGCCTCTGTAATGTTCATTGGGATTTTATATTTTCTCTCTGGATGTTTTTTGGTTATTCTCTTTGTCCCTGATATACTGAAATTTTAGGTTGACATACAGTGCTGTGGGCCTGTTTTCATTCTTTGTTTTGGATGGCCTTGGTGAACTCTATAAAGACCGCTAAACTTCAGGGTTGCGAATTTTCCTGTATTATTGATTTGATAGCTTCCTCCCCTCAGTGTTCTGGAACTCCTATTAGCTCAGTGTGAACCTATCAAATTGATTCTCTTTTCATTTCTATTGTCTTTTCCATCCATCTTGTTATTCTGCTTTCTGGGATATTTTCTCAACCTCGTCTTCCAATTCTATTGAATTTTTATCTTCTACTTTCCAGGAGATTTTCTTAATCTTATCTTGAATTCTACTGAATATTTTATTTTGGCAGCCGTTTTTTAAATGTTTTAATTTCCAAGAGCGCTTTCTTGTCTGTTGAGTTTTCCCTTTTGGTACTGTCTCTGTGGACATTAATTAGAGGTGGTGTTTGTTTTGTCTGAGTTCTTTCCTTTTCCTTACGTTATTTCCATTTTCTCAGGGGTCTTCTTTCTCTCTGTGTTTCCCTCAGTCTCCTTATGTTGGAGACTCTCGTTGGGGTTGGATTATCTTTAGCTATATCCTTTCGTATATTTAAGAATAAGACATTGAAAAGTCATTTGGGAGCTGTGTGTGCATGGGTGGGGTTTTCTCAGTGGCTGAGTTTGGCTTTGGGGTTCTCAGCGGGAGCCAGCTGTTATGTGGAGACCCTCACATTCCTGTTTTCTGGGGCCACTCAATTTTCCTAAGAAGAAACCTCTAATCTCCTGGCCAAAGAGTAGAGCCCTGGCTGTAAATATTTATTTGGTGGTAGACAGCGACTGTTATGTAAGTGGACTTTCAAATAATCTCCCTTTTTGGGTACCAGATCTCATTCTTGCCTTCTGCCCCACCTGGCCTTTTGGGGACGAGGTCTCAGGAGTTCCTGGGGGCAAATAAGCCACTTCTTTTCTGCAGGCCCCTCTTTGAGCACTCTAAGCTGATGCTTTCTCCACTCTTCTATATGACCGTTCCATACCTCCACCTGCTCTTAGTCTTCTAGAATTTTGTGGAAACCTCTCATCTGCTGATGGCCTCTTCTCATCATTTTTTTTTTTTTAAGAACATCCCCTTCCTATAAGTCTAGAGGAGTCTTGGGAGAGAAGGGAGAAAGGAATGTGTTCAATCTGCCATTCCATGTGACCATCTCACCACTGGCTGAGCTCCCAGGGACAACAGCTATTTCTAAATCATTTTTGTGTCCCCAGAGCTGAGCACAGTAAATGGCATAGGTCGGCAATCTGTAAAATATCCATTGAACAGAATGGAACCTACAGGTCTCTCTGAATCCCTCACATTTAGCACAGTGCCTGCTTAGCCAGGGTAACGAAGGGGCACAAAAATCATGTCACACACAGAAGGTGAAGGGCTTACAGACATTCTGTCTGGAGAAGAGAAGACGGTGCGGGGGGTGGTAAGGGGATGTGCGTGGGGTTTCCGGCCACCTACAAATATCAGAAAGATCTCATGCAGAAGGATTGACACTTTCTATGTGGCCTTGGAGAACAGGAGCGGGACTAGTGTGAGGGTGGAAGATATTCAACGACAGGTTCGGCTCCTTACATGCAATCACTTTTTCAAAACCTCTCAGCTCAGCCAGCTCCCTGATGATGGAACAGACTACCTGGAGAGGTAATGAGTTCCCTGTCCTGGAAATGTTCAAGCAGATCTGGACAGCCAGCTACTAGAGTTGCTGAAGAGAGAATTCAACTCACTGGTTGAGAGATTAGACTAGATTCTTTTTTAACTCTACTAGAGTTAAAACACCCTCCTTTAGAAAGACAAACAGTGCATGATTTCACTCATATGTGGGAGATAAACCAACACACAGACAGATAGAACTGTTTGGTGGTTACCAGGGGCTAGGGGGGTGGGGGGTGGGCACAAGGGGTGGAGGGATTCACTTATATGATGCCTGATAAACAATAATATACAACAAAAATTTTACAAGAAAAAAAGAAAAAAAATATTTATCAAAAAAAAACCACCCTCTTTTATAGCAAATATTTGATAATATCTTCTTTGTTAGGCTGAAAGAAAATAATAGCAAAACCTACTTTAAAAAAATAACATTTTTTAAAAAATCAATACAATTCTCTGATATACAAAAATAAAACTGACACAACTGTAATATAGGAATCTGTGTTTGAACATTTAAATGCTCAGGCATGATGATGAATAATAGAATGAAATAGTGTGATGTTTGCATCTCTACACAGAATCAGCATGAACGCAACTGGTGCAAATGCACATTGATACAGGGGTGTCGTTTCAATGACTCAATTACTGTGGGGAGCTTTGGTTTCAAGATGTGATTTTCCAAACTAACACACAACTCTTAGTGAAGTTCTGAAGTACAATCTCTCCTCGATTTATATACGGAAACATTCCTGGCAAATTCAACTGTGTTTATATGTAAACCAGAGTTCAAAAATAATTTTGAACAGGTTTCTACTGCTTGACAAGGCATTTGAAAGCCATTGGAGATGTGGGACAAGGCTTTTCTGTGCAAGACTGTCTCGTACATTGCACGAGGATAAACATATCTAGCCTCCACCTACTAAATGTCAGTAGCATTCCTCTAATCGTTGTGACAATCAAAAATGCCGCCCTATATGTCCAAAATGCCCCTAGGGGTCACTGCTGCCAAACTACTGGACTAGATGATCGCTAAGTTTCCTTCCAACTCTGGGATCCTCTGACTCCTTCAGCAGCTGGAGAGTTAGCAGGGGGCCAGGTAAGTCTGGCATCCGCCATTCTTAGAGCCACCTGGGCTGGTGGACACAGAGCAGCCACTGCCTCTGGCATCTGTGAGGACTGCCTCTTTCCAAACAGATCCGGCTCAGCCAATGTACCAGCAGCCCTATTAGTCCCTACCCCCACGAATGGGTGTGACTGCTCCTGCGTTTGACCTTCATGAGACTAGCAGGAAAATTTGACCCTGAAAATGATGGCATCAACTGTGTTTCTACCACCCTGGGTGCCCTTCCTTACTTGCCCTTCAGGCTAACTAATCCTCAAAGCTGAAGGCAACCAGCTGCCTTTATCTCCTCATCTCCTGGGCCACTGTGGCTGGAAAAAATGCAATGCATTGCAGGCTGCTGGGGCCACTGCAGATGTGGGTCTCCCAGTTGGCTGGCTCTATCTCTTCTCTCCCACTCCCCAGAACTTCTTGTGTTGCCTGGGCCTGCCCAGCCCACTACTTCCTCTTGGCTGTCAACAGATGACTTGCCCCTGGTCAGAGAACACTGATAGGGACTACTTTAAGATCCCTCTCGTCTCCAAGATGAATTCTGCTCTCTCTGTTCTGAATCGCATCTCCTCCCAGTGCCTCTGTGATCATCATCGTTCAGCTCTAGGATGGTTATCTTCTCTCCCTCTGGATCTTTAACCACTTTTAACTCTTTCCTCTTAGCTCAGAAGTGGGCTTATCTTCTCCAACCTGAGCAGGAGACAGAAACCCCGTTGTCCTACTTCTCGATCTCCCCTTCTCTCTTCCCATCAGTGTTGCAGATTAATCTACACTTTCTGTGTCCTCTTTCTCAACATTCTTGACCCACTCAATCTGGTCCCTCTCCCCGCTACGTCACTGGCCACCTCTGGGTCAGTGATGACCTAATTATCAAATCTTGTTTTCAGTCTCCGTCTCCTAAATTCTCTGCAGCATTTTACTCCATCAACTATGCTCTTTTTCCTGAATGTCTGTCTTTATTTTCAGGTGTCCTCTATCTTAGTGTTCTTTTCTCTTTTCTGATCCATTCTTTCCAGTCTGTCTTTGCTGGATCCTTCCCACTTTTCCACCCTCCTTCCCCTCTTCTTTTCTCCTCCTCCAATCTCCCCTGAAATAGTAAGTCTCCAGTGTTCTGTCTATCTTCCCTTCCTTTCTGTCTTTATCTCTCACCCACTCCTATAGCTTAAACACCCCTTGGATGCTGCTTATTCCCAGACCTACAGCCAGCCTCAACTTCTCTCCTTAGCTCCAGGCCCAAACACACAGCTGCCTCTCAGCCTGTCCAAACTTCCTATGCCTCCTGGCTTCTTTATCCCACTGAATGGTGCCACATCCACCTAGTTACCTAAACTGCACACTCTAGGGTCATGCTCAACTTCTCTCCCTCTCACTCCATATCAATCTGCCCCTAAATCCTTTGGATCCTCTCTCAACCACCTGCTGAACCTGGCCCTCCTCTGCATCCCCTCTGTCCCCCCCTCATCATTAGGCCTCTTTCTAAGAGTCCCAATTGGTCTCCGTGGCCACTAGGTTCTCTCTACTCCAGTTCTTACACTTAATCGTCTAAAGTTCTCTTTGGAAGACCAGTCTGACTCATGACATTCTTCTTCGTCTTACCTAAAGCCTCCATAGATACCTCATTGCCCACAGGTAAAGCCAAGTCTCCTCAGAAGGGCACAGAACACCCTTTCCCATCCTGCCCTGCCCACCTCTGCAGCAGCCATCCTGTCCCTCCGGATACTCCTGCCCTGCAAGGCAACTCCTTTGCTCCCCAGACAGTGAAGGGCACCCTCCTTGTCCTCTCTCATACACTGTGTCCTTTATGTGTCTACAGGCGCTGGGACTGCCCTCGTGTCCTCACTGACAGCTGTTCTTCCTCACCCACAGCCTGATTCATCTCTGAGTGAGCAGTGCCTGACATGGTGCTAGCACAAAGCAAGTGCTCTGTGATTATCAGTACAGTGACCGAATACTTGAATGAGCAGATGGATTGACTAAAAAATTATGCCCTCCTCTGCCTCTTCATCACATTATTCCCTAGGCCAAATTTGAATGTGCATACAAATTACCTGGATATCTTATTAAAATGCAGATTCTGACTCAATAGGTCCAGAGTGGGGCCTGAGATTCTGCATCTCCAACACACTCCCAGGTGATCGTGATGCTGCTGGCCCGCAGACCACACTTAGAGGAGAAAGGCCCAATCCCATGCCAATGGTTTCCAAACTTAGCTGAATATTAGAATCACCTGCAGAGCTTTAAAAAAATCCCAATGCCCAGGGTGCTGTCCACACTAAATCAGAATGTCTCGGGGACGGAGCCAGGCAGCAATATTTTCAAAGATTCCCAGATGATACCAATGAGCAGTAGTCTGGGAGATCCTACCCTACGCCATCTCTTACTTCCTCTGAGGTGATTCTGAGGCCTGGGTGCTCATTAGAATCACCTGGGGAGCTTTTAACACCCACTGATGCCTGGGCCACATCCAGATCAATTCAAACCAGAATCTCTGGGGTTTGGACCCGAGTGTTTTTTTTTGTTTTTTTTTAAAGATTTTATTTATTCATTTTTTTCCCCCCAAAGCACCAGTAGACAGTTGTATGTCATAGGTTCACATCCTTCTAGTTGCTGTACGTGGGACTCGGCCTCGGGTTGGACGGAGAAGTGGTGCCTTGGGGCATGCCCGGGATCCGGGCCCGGGCCGCCAGCATCAGAGCGCGCGCACTTAACCGCTAAGCCACGGAGCCGGCCCTGGACCCGAGTGTTTTTAAAGCTCCCAAGTGATTCTAATATGCAGCCAGGGTTGAGAGCCATTGTTCTCAGGCTCTGCTTCCAAGGAATGGCCACAGATTTGAGGGATCATGAATCTAGGATACAGAGTAGGTGTGAAGTCAGATCGCAGTCCTGGCTCTCCAGTTATGTGCTGTATAATCTTGGAGAAGTGAATTTAGCCTCATGTCTAAAATGAGATGAAAAATACCCACCCTCCCTACCCCAATTTTAGTGGAGTTTTTTGGAAGTCATCAAGACCCATATGGAACTAGGAAAAGCACCCGCACAGGAGCCTGTCTTCACCTCTCAAATATGCAATCATCACTTGTGTCCCTACCTACAGGCTGGCCTCAGAGGCCCATTACCAGGAGAAGTCTCTGTCATGTGTGCGCTCTCAGCTGCAGGCCCAGCCAGGGAGCAGATGGTTCAGTAGCAGCCCCGGCCACCAGAGAGGAAGTCACAAGGACTTGCATTCGTAGGCAGACTGAGAGGCAGAATCAAACACAACCCCTGCAAAGCAGTCTGGCCTGCAGCCTGGACGCTGCACGGTGGTCTGGTCAGCCCTGCACAGGGACAGGCACGCCCGCTGTTCTCCACACGCCCCGCAGCGCTGCCACCTGACCCACAACAAGGAGCCTGCAGGTTTGCACCGGACTCCTCTCTTACGAGCTGTCTCTGCAAACCTATGCTGGTGCTGTGGAAAGGGCACAAAATAGCATAAAAGACACAGGTTCAAGTCCGGCCTACTACCCCTGGCTCCATGAGCTTGGACTCAGTTTCCTCGGCTGCTGTTATTATTATTTTCCATTTTATCAGCATCTTATATACATCTACAAAGACCCTGGACTAAGCTGGCACGTTCCTGTCTCTGGAGGCAGCAGAAACCCAAGGTCTCAATGTGTGAAGGGATGGAAACAGGTTCTGGTCCTTGGTACCAGGGAATCTTGAAGTTGTCCGTATTTATCTGAAATTAAAATCTAACTGGGCATCCTGCATATTTATTTGCTAAATCTAGCAACCTCCAGGAGAGGAAGGAAGAAGTCAAAAGGAGTAGCAAGTGCTGCTGTGGAGGAGACAGGCCTAGAGGGGGAGGGCCTGTCTGGCTGAGCTGGGTCTGGGCTGGGGGCTTCAGGGCTCTGAAAACCAGATGGCAAAATAACACTAACTTACCTGTCCCCAGATCATCTTCTGGAAATAGACCTCTTCTGGAAAAAGCCCAGCCAATTCCCAGAGGTACATGAGGCCATGACTGGGCTGAGGGTTGAGGGAGGGTCTTGACTCACAGTCCAGCATCCCACCATCCATTCACACCAGGGACTACGTCACCGGGATTCTCCCCAACTCTGCAGGAATAAAAATGCCCTCCCGCCACCTGCCTTCAAATGCCTCTACCTGCGTGGATGGAGCCTTGTATTCCACAGTTCAAGTCCTTGAGGCTCACAGCACTCAAAACTGAAAGAGCCTTTGAGTTCAGCCAACCCTCTCTGGTTACTGCTGACAAGTCTGAGCCCAGAGAAGGACGAATTTGCCCAAAGCCACACAGTGAGTGAGGAGCTGGGCTGAGAGCCAGAGCCTCCCCATTAGTCTGGTCAGCTCAGCCTCATGCCTTGTCCCCATCCTGATCATCAGAACAGAAATGCCAATGACTTAATATGCAAATCCACTCACCAGCTCCACAATCTGGAACAAGAGGAGCCAAAAAGGGACTTAGGTTCTCTCTAGTTACAACCCAACTAGAAGCAAAGCTGCAGGGAATCCTGCCCTGAAAAAGGAAAGGGCTTTCCAGAGCATCTGGAGATGGCCAGGTTGCCCGGGGCCAGCCCCACTCACTGTACCTGCTTTGAGATATAGCTGCAGCTTGTAGGTGTTCTCACTGATGGACAGCACAGAAAGAGCATGAGCTGTGGAATCAGGAGACCCGGCACAAAGCCTGTTCTGATTGGTTGTGGCTCATTATCCAGCCTCAGTTTCCTCATCTGTGAAATGTAACTATCTCACAGGGTGTCAGGAAGATGAAAAGAGATCAGGCGCAGGGCCTGAGGCATTACATTAGGCCTAAAATTTCAAGTGCTGCCCTGACATCTTTGAGTCCCAAAAGCCTAACTGTGAGTTTCCCCGTGAGATATGCTCCCCACCCAGATGGAAAGGCACCCCACTCAGCTAGCTCCCGTAGCTGCACCCCACCTGGTCTTCATCCTAATGAGTTTCACCTCTAGGCCAGCCCCAGAAATTATTCAAATGAGCCAATCACAACCAACCACAAGAATCAGGGGGCACCCCACCCGCTTGTCAATACAAAGCCTGTACTCCACAGCCAGTGCTGGCTCACTCTGTTCCCAAGTGCAGCTCCCCAGTGAGACCCTGGTGTGGCCCTGCATGGCATGCAGTGTCCTCCTCCCCCAGGCTGCGAGAGCATGTGACTGATAAACTGCTGCCAATCACACCTGTCCATTGTTAGGTGTTGTATGTTCCACCATCTCATGTTATTTAGGGCAGGGGGTCTCTCTTTCACCAACAGGGTGAATAGGAAGTGGCCAGAACAGGGGGCTTAGTAAGACTGTGGACTCTGATGCTCGACAGATACTCTAAATCCTTATCCTTCTGGGGAGAGGGTCCTCTTTCTAATCCTGAATGGTGGTGCTGGGCTTCCACGCACAGGGAGAGGCTGAGACCCTGACAACAGAGCTTGGCCAGACAGCATTTGGGAAGACAGCATTCTGGGGTCTCTCAGGCTCTTAGGGTCAACAACCGCCACCTCCCTGACACACTTGTCTTCACTGTATCTCATCAGACTAACTACTGCCTGTGAGGGGCCATGGCAGTTGCTTTATCTCTCTTTTCATGCTGTTCACAGAAATGACTAGTCCAATGTCACACAGACAGTAGAGATAGGGCTGGGTCAATCCTTCTCCCCAACTCACTGTCAGCACCAACTGTGGGACCCACAGCCTCTGGGGAAGCAGAAGCACTGCCCATGGGGGTTGCTCCCCTGTGTTGGGGCAACACCCTCCCAGTCTCGCCTCTCTGAGGGCTGCAGAACCCAAAGGTTGGCCATGAGCATAAGACCCTTGTCCCCTGGGAAGCTCTGAACAGGAAAAGAACACAGTGACCTTGTCCCAGCTCACTTGGACCTTGTCTCTGTCCCCACTGGGCCCAAGGGTCCTGCTGATGAACAGTGAGGTGATTAAGAGGCCTCTACAGGATTCCTTGCAGGTGGAAATACTCCAAGCTTCTTGGCTCTAAGAGTAAACTTGAGGGCTCTTTCCACTGAACTCTTCTGCCCTTTGTTTGGAGGAATGGGAGCTGCCAGAGCCCTGAGCTGGAGGTTAGAGCTGCAAGGCTTTGGCCAGCCGGGAGCTGTTCCTCACACATGCTTCCCATGGGCACCTCTCTAATAGCAGTGAGTCTCTGATTTCTGAATGATGGGCCTGGGCTTCCATCTACAGGGAGAGGCTAAGACCCTGTCCAGGAGGCAGTAAAGTTGCCATTGGACCTGGGGTCAGCCTTTTCCATGCCCCAACGCACCCTGAGCCTCTCAGGAACCCAGATATTTTAGGAACCAGCTCTCCTGGCTATCTCTGATTTCAGATGCTAATGTAAGGGTCAGGCAACCTCAGAACAAGTTGACTCTCAAGCTGTGGGAACCACCCCTGCTTCAGCTAATCCCCATTATGCAGATGGAGAAAATGAGGTTCATCGTAAGGATTTGCTTAGGCAATCAGTACTGGGCCGAAGAGAGAATTTGGCCCCTTGTGCTGGGAATGGTGCTGAGTCAGTCCAGCTCCCTGCTGAGCACCTGACCCAGGGGAAGTGGGACCAGAAGCTCCTCTGGCCTATGATGCTTGTGGTCAGGAAATGACAACCTCAGAGACCTGGGCTCTCCCCTACACTCAGTGCAATGTCACATGGAGGCTTCCTGTAGGGTGGGGCCTCTTACTTCCCTGGCTCTCTTCCTCAGGTCCCTGCTCTGCACAATCGGAGGAGAAGCCAAGCTCAGACCCATGGGGCAAACATCCCTCTATCTGCCTGACCTTGGCCAGCCTTCTCCTGAAGCCACAGCCAGACGTTACCCAGCTGAGCACAGAAGGAGGCCAGGGAGCCCAGGAAGCTTGGAAAGTAGCGAGGAGTGGATCTAGTCAGATGGTGGCAGCTTTGCTATTCCCAGAGGATCAGATTTTGGCTGCAAAGACCCTGGATGGGGGGCACTGTCCTTTAGTGGAAGGCACATTCCCTTGCTGTTTGCATGTTTTGCCCACACTGCCACCTCCTTAGCCGAGTCACACACAGCTCTGTCATGAAAATTAATTCCATTGGGAGAACAGTCTTTTCCTGACTCCCCTTGAGACCCATGTAAACTCTGAAGATGTCATAGGATCTGGGCTTAGGCTTCTACCCTGTGCGAAGGAAGTGCCACCATACTAGGGTGGCTGTCTCTTCTTCCCTTGTCCCCAGCCTGGGGGCTTTTTCTCTCCTCACTCTAATAGCTCAGCTGCAAGCAGAACAATGGCTGCTTCAGAGAAAAGGCCATTTCTGACAGTGTGCATGCCTCACTCCAGGTCCCAGAGCTTTTATAAAGAGGCATCCTCCTCCTAAAGCCCAGACCGCCTCTAGTGCTCTGGGCTCAGTAGGACAAAGACAACACTGGATTTGCCCCTGGGTCAAATATGACAGGGTTGGCCTAATCTCTGCTGCCCTAGAGGGGAGAATATCTAGGGAGGAAGAGTGTTCTGCTTCCCAGCTTGCCAAAGTTCTCTGAAACAGGGTGGGGCAGGACGGAGCCAGGGGACGTCTCCTTGGCTTCCTTCACCCATCTCTGAATCAGCTGAGGCCTCATGCAGATCCATGCTCTTCCTGGAGCAGTTGGGATGACAGTAAGGAAACACCTCAGCAAGGTGGAGAGAGGTGTCTGGGACAATATTCTAGCACCATCTCTGGTGCTTTTATCAGTCAAAGGAACCTAGGAGTGGAGAGAGCCACAAGTAGAGTTGCTGTGTCCTGGATTCCACTTGCGGTGGAGTGTAGGGTGGGGGCTCTCTCAGAGGTCTCTGTGAGGCCACAGCCCAGTGAGTGTGGTCTACGCAGAGCTCTGTCACCACAAAAATTGCTTCCCGGGGCCTCTTGGGCAGTCTGGGGCACAGCTCTGGTGAGAACTCACACAGATATCACTGCATGCAGAACCCCCAAAGCTATAACATTAGGGGAACCCTCCCTGACTGCTGGGGGAGGTAGAGAGGTGGGCAGGATTCATCCCCACTCCCCCTCCACCAGGTGAGGCCTGGATTTAGAAAAAGAGAAGAATGGGCAGGGCTGTGAGGATGTCTGGAAGGGAATATCAGGGGCCACTAACTGTGTTTCTAGAATCCTGAAAATCCTGGACCCCACTAGCACCTTCTGAAGGCTGGCTTGCCTTTTGGGGAAGGAATCTAGCTTTAGTTACTTACTTTAATGAACTAAGGTGGGAAAGGGGAGCTTGTGGCAATGCCTTAGCAGCCTCTCTTCAAAGTCGCTACCCCCTTGAAGGAAGCCAGGCTGCAACGCGGTGAGGCCTGCCAGTCAGCTTCAGAGATTTCACAGGCTGCTTTTGCCCCCTCCAAGCTCCCGGCCACCGGACAGAAATCAATCCGGGGTGGGGAGGCAACGACCCGACTTGTGGGTGTGTTGGGGGCGGGAGAGGAGAGTCTAGGCTCGGGTTCAGGAGTTGGAAGCCACAAAGGCCGGGGCAGGGGTTGCTCACTCCCGGGTCGCGCGCTGAGCGCTGGTGAGGAAAGAGGCGGCGCAGGTGCGGGCGTGGAGCTGTCCGGACCCTGGTGCTGAAAACGGACATTGGCAGCCTAGCGGGAGGAGAGCAGCCGAGGAACCTGAGCCCTTGCCTCGGGTGAGGTGGGGGGGTGGGGGGATGGAATAGAAAGGGATTCTCCCCTCTTCTACTCACGCTTCAAGGAGGGAAGGGCACTAGCAAGTTGGGGCGAGAAGGCAGATTGAGCTTTGAGAAGTGTGCTGCCTCCCAAAGCTGCAGCCGGCATAGCAAAAGCGGACCACCGCCCGGCTGGGGGCAGAGTGCAATCTGGGCCAGCTGTGGGAGACGAGCAGGGGAAGGACCCTGGACCTGGGCTGGTCCTCCTACACTCCAGGCAGGTACCCCGGCTACAGGGCAAGTAGGAGTGCATGAGGTGTTCTCACACGTATGACAAGCACACAGAGCAGACTTCCGTGAGTCATACATACACACCCCAGGGACACATAGGGTGCGTTCCCAGAACAGGCACACACCAAGCACACGCAAGCAGTCCCATGCACATGGGCACACGCACCCTGCACACGGCCACCGGCTCCTCCTCCAGGCTGCTGAGGATCCCATTCCGGTATTGCATCCCCACGGCCTGTTTGGCCTGGACGACCCTCCCGCTTAGCTTTCCGGCCTCAGATGGCGCCTCCAAGGGAGGCACAGACAGTGGGAAGCCCCAGTTCTAGCCTGCGACCCGCGAAGGTTGCTGGAGAGGAGCAGACAGGCAGCTCCCAGGCCCAGAAAGAGTGGGAGGAGACAGGCGGAGGAGAGGTCTCAGACACCACTTCTCCTTTCCCCAAACTCCCAGTTATGGTGCCAGAACACGAGAGGAGTGTGAACAGGAGTGAGTGTGAGTGTCTCCCTCCCGCATGCTGGGGACACCCTGATGACCTGCGCCTACCTGTGCGTGGGAAGCCCCGCGTGGAGCCCCCTCAGCGAGTCCGGACCTGCTGGCTCCTCTGGCTCCCCCTGGATAAAGGTTAGGTGTGAGTGGGGGTTACCCCGCTTGCCTCCACTCTGCCTCATGTCCGTGGGCAACGGAGAAACTCTATCCCGGGCAGCAGGAAGTTACCCGGGTCCAGGCGCTGGGAGGGAGCGTCCTCTGGTCCCTGGGCCTGGCCAGGGTTCCCGCGCCCCCGCGCTCGCCGCCCTCGCCACCTCGCCGGCGCCCTCCCGCTCGTAGACTGCGCGGAGCCTGAAAGCCCGGAGCCCGCCCGCCCTCCCGGAGAGTCTGCTGCTGACCTGCATTGACGTCATTGCGTCATTAGGTTTCCCCTGGAAACACTGGCGCACCCAAAATAGTAACACATTAATTCAGGCCGGGGGAGCAGGGAGAGACTGTTTGTAACCCCGCAGTTAACTCCGCGCGCGCGAGCGAGCGCGCAATTGCCCCCACCCATTCCTAGGGCAGCGCGGACCGCGCTTGCCTACTATTTTGAGAACAAAGGAAAGCAAAATATAGAACCTCAGAGAGAGGGTGCGGGGGACTCCAAGACCCTCTCGCCTTGCACGTGCGCACATCCACAGACACACACACACACACTTGTGCACACCACACCTGGGTGTGTCTATTCTCGGGCAGGCGCTCCCTGCATTCGAGCTCTTTCAGGGACCTGCTGAGGTGTGTGTGCCCAGATCCCGGGGGCGCAAGGACAGGTCCAGGTCAGGGCCTCCTGCCCTGCTGGAGTTGAAGGACGAATTCCCTCCCCCAATCCTCCGCCCCCGCACGGTGTGTGAGCCGGCCGCCCTCCCTCCACACGCCTATCCCCACCCATCCACCTCGGACCCGAGCTGGAGGGGCTCCTCTCCCAAGCGGCGGGCGCGCCCCTGCGCTTTCTCTTCTAGCCACGCCCGGACACCGCGGGTAGGGGAAACTCCTCAGGGATCCAGCCAGCCCCCTGAGGCTATCCCCCGCTGGGGGTGGGCCAGGCCACACCTCGGCGCCCCCGTACTCTCTGGCAACGGGGCAGGAGGACTGATTTCGGACAGAAAGACTGGGGGCCAGGGTTGCTGTCACAGGCTCCATAATCGTTTGGGCTGGGGAGCGACCGACTTTTCTGAGCGTCACCTAGCTCCAGCTCTCGGCAGGGCCCAGCACGCAGAAAGGAGAGGTGGCTGAAACGTGAGCACTCGGCCTCAGAGGCTCTTTGCTAGCTCACCGTCCTCCCCTGACTGGGCTCTTGACTCAGCCTCTCCGAGGGTGAGGAGAACGCTCCTCCGGATCAAAATAGCAAGCTCTTAGCCTTGGGCTGTCAGCGGAGGCGGCGAAGCGGGGCGCGGAGCCCCGGAACTCCGGCGCGCGAAGAAGGCTGCGCCTACTGGGCAGAGCGGGCTTGGCGGGCTCCCTCGCGCACCTGAGTGTAGGTGGGGGGAGCAGGGAGGGTCATTTGAGAGTGAAGGGCGCAGAGAGGTCTCTCCTGCTTCTTTCACCCTGGGCTTGTCTCGCCTTTGCTCTCTCTGGCCAGGGAGGGAGGTGTGCCTGGAATTTGGGAACACCTCTCCCAAGGTCTCTGTCTCTTTGTGCGTGTGTGCGGAGCTCTGGGCAGTGACTTGGCTCACACAGCACCCCCTCTGGCAGTAAGGGAGAGAGATGCCTCTTACACAGAGCCCTGACCCCAGGAATCCCCCTCTTGGCCTTTGTTCCTGCTGACCACAGAGTTGATGAACAGGCTACCACACACTGACCTTCGTGGACAAACCCAGCTGTCCCCATCAGGTAGGAACCAGACCAAAGAACAAGCTTTGGAGAGGACAGGCCTGGCCTTACCCTTGTGAGCTGTGTGTCCTCCCTCTGTATGTCCCTTTCTCTCTCTGAGCCACAGCAGCCTCATCTGTAAAACCAGGTCATGAAGCCCACTCCACAGGCTGCTGTGAAGATGACAAGAGCTGGTACCTAGAGTGTGCTGGAGAGATGACACGCTCTATTTCTGCTTCTGCTCCCTGTGGTTTTCTCAGCAGTGAGCGAACCCACACTCTGCAATATATACACACTCCCTGGTGACATCTTTGGGGGAAGCTGGTCTAGGGACACTGGGGAAACAGTGACATCGAGTGCCCTAGCCCCCAAAAGAATGGCATCTGTGCTCTTTTCCTCCACTTCATCATCCTCTGACCAAAATCCCAAAGCAGGTTTCTAATACCTTCAGATTCAAGTTCAACCAAGTGGTGGTGGGGGAGGGGGCATGTGATCTGGTTCTGCCCCTCTCTTGCTAGGTTTATTTCCCAGCAGGACATGCACCAAGCCTACGTTGGCTGGGCTCCCCTTACCCCTGCCCCTCTCCCATCAACAGCTCCTGTGCCATTGAGCTGCAGTCACCGTCCACCTCTCCGACTCCCCTCTGGACCATGGCAGGGACCATGTGGCACTCTTCCCCCAGCAACTCCTGGCAAGTGCCTGGCACTTCAGCTGACATTAATTGCTGATAAACCAAAGATCGCCAGTCTCTCTTTTGGGAACCTCCTGCCCCAGCCCTACTTTTTCCATCAATCTCTCCATATCGAAGCCCATGTGGTCCCCAAAGCCCAGGTCAAATGCTGGCTCTTCCATGCAGGCTTCTCTGATCCTCAGGAATATAAGCTCACCCCTCCTGAGTCCCTGGATCACTTGGAAGAGCTCTCAAGACTTTGATTATAGTCTTCCCTGAATTGCCATTCTCTGTAAAAGTTGTACATCTCCTTGCTGGGTTGTAACTTCTCAGAGCCAGAACTGGGCCTTGCCCATCTCCACGTGTCCACATCGCTCAGCTGTGTCCAGCCCAGGCACACAGTAGATGCTCAGGAGATAGTTCCTGAACTGAGCTCTGTAGGTCTGCTCATCATGTCTCAGCCAAGGGCCTGGCCTGAGATGGACAGCGATGCTGATGGTGATATCTCTGCAGACCTGGGCTGAGCGAAACCTCAGCCGTGTCAGTCAGGAGATGCCCCACTCCACCCAGCCTCAAGGAGGGAGGCCCTGGGAGAGCATGCTTCCTACTTTTTCCTGGGGGAAAGTGCAGAGTATGTCTGGCAACCTGGGAGGATGAGGGGGAGGTGAGGGAAGGAAAAGACCCATCAGGGTCAAAGTCACAGTCTGTCCAATCAGCTGTTTGGCAGGAAAGCCAGTGACTTGCAATCATGGGACAGATCCCAGTGTCATTTGGGCCCACAGCAGCATTTGTTACTCAGTGAACGACAATTAACTGGGTACTCTGAGTGAGGAAGAGGCTCTGCCTGAGCCAGTGAAAATGTGGCAGCCGCCAGCCCCCTCCACACACATGCAGGCCTGTGACTAGCTCTTTCTGGGGCCCAGCCCCATCCTGGCCACATTGCTTCCCCAGACTGTCTCAGCTACGCGCCCCAGGCCAGTCAGCACATTTAGGGTCCCCTAATGTAACACCCTCTGTCCTCCAAGGTGGGAAGTGGACGAGTTCTCTGTGTGGGGAGGGGCAGCAGCACCCTACTTTATCCCTGAGGTGCACCTCCCCATAAGTGTGTCTGTTGCCATCACAGGGGTCTTTTGGTGACAAGGACTCACTCATGTTGCCTCAGGTAACCGGCTGTGTTGCAAAGAGATGCATGGGAATAAGACAGGGTATTCTGGGTATGTTCATACATGGCGGACGTTGGAACACAAGGTGGGCCTGGAAAGCTGTTTGGGATCCAGCAGCCTCTGTTGACTGCCTGGCCTGTCTTGTAGGCCCAAGGCAGCAGGAGCTGCATGATCCCAGGTTGGAATGCTGTCTTTGTGTGTGTGTGTGTGTGTGTGTGTGTGAGGAAGATCAGCCCTGAGCTAACATCCGTGCTAATCCTCCTCTTTTTGCTGAGGAAGACCAGCTCTGAGCTAACATCTATTGCCAATCCTCCTCCTCTTTTTTTTCCCCAAAGCCCCAGTAGATAGTTGTACGTCATAGTTGCACGTCCTTCTAGTTGCTGTATGTGGGACGCGGCCTCAGCATGGCCGGAGAAGTGGTGCGTCGGTGCACGCCCAGGATCCGAACCGGGCCGCCAGTAGTGGAGCGCACGCACTTAACCGCTAAGCCACGGGGCCGGCCCTGGAATGCTGTCTTGAAGGCTGCTCAGCAACTCATTTGTCCCTACATCCTTCTGGCTTTCTCACCATGTCTCCAGTTCAAATTACTAAGAAGGAGAGAATCCAAATGACCCAGGTAAGTACCAGTGTCCCTGGTTAGCCAGAGCCTCTGACCCAGGCCACCTCTAGGCTCCTCGACATCCAGAGATCTACATCCCTTGAGTCAGACATCTCCCACTGGCCCAGTCAGCTGGGCTGGAGTAGGACCCTGTGGGGGTGGGGAGTTGCCTGAACCCAAGTAGTCATGGCTCCCCTCAGCAGAGCTATAGGAATGGCGAGTTCCTTGGAAAGATTCCTGTGATATGTTGAGCATCTTGGCTGGCCTATTCAATGCAATTACACTCTGGAGTAGACCTTGGCCTCTCTCTCCACCCTCAGCCTGACAAGATGAGGATGTTGTTACTCACGTGGACAGCCATTGCTGAGCTGATCTTCATGCCAGGCCTCCCTTGGGGTCCAGAAGGCAATGGCTGGCCTCCCTTGGGGTCCAGAAGGCAGTGGCTGACCTCCCTTGGGGTCCAGAAGGCAGTGCCATCAGTGTGATGCTGATGGCAGTGGGACCAGAAGGCCGGGGATCTAGGGAGGAGCGTGCCAGTGTCCCCTCAGAGGCTGCTCTATGTCCTATTCAGCCCCCACTTAGTTTGCAAGAACAGGCTCAGTCAGAGAAGACCTGGGACCTCCTGCTGAACTCAGATCGGCCAGGAGGAGAGCCCCTCAGCCCCGCACTGGAGCCCTTGTTTTGAGCCCCACAAAGGCAAAGTGACTAACTTGCCAAGAGAGTCAAGAAGAAAGAGACCTGAGCCTAGAATTAGAACTAGCTTCTAATCTCAGAACTAATCACCGTATAACTCAAGACAAGTGACACCTCCTCCCTGGAACTCTTTTTACCACCTGCTTCACATATTGGTGCAACGGGATAATCAAGCAGGGTTGTCAGCACAGACATGGAGACCTGGCCTCACCCTTGACTTCAGTGCCCAGCCACTGGGGGCTGTAGGTGGGTAGGTGGCAGAGTGGGCTGCTCTCTTGGGACTTGGCCTCTGGCTGGCTGGGCCTTTGGTGGCCATAGGCCCTTTGGTGGCCATAAGCCTTCTCCTCCCTAATAGGCCCTCTATCCAGTACTGTCTTGGCTCTCTTGCCTGGCAGATTCCTGCACCAAGCAAGGATACCACAGCCCCCTAAGTTCTTCCCAACAACACAGGTGAAGATCCATTCATTCAGTCTTTCAACAAACTCAATTGGTCCAATGCCATTTTTGCTCAAGTTGTTCCCCTCTCAATTCCTGTTCCTTGACCACCAAATTTTATCCCAGGCCCTATCCAGGCTTTGTTCCCAACATTTTCTAATCCATGCATCCAACCTATCTCCTAGAGGCACCACTGTCCCCATCATCATCTTGACAACCTCCAGATCTGCATCTGAGAGACCTGAAAAGCCCTCACCCACATTCCTCTCCCCCACTGTGCTAATGTCCCTGCCGCTTAACACAATCTGTTTCCCCACATCCTCCTGGCTTCCAATCCCTGGGAGGTGAGCGCTGAGCCAAGGTTATGACTTCACAGGACCCTAAGTTTGGGTCTTGCTTCTGATAGAGGAACAATTGTGCTTGCTGCTCTTTTGGGCAGAGGTGGAGGTAGCTTAGCAGCAAATGATTAAATTTGGAAAACCTGCCAAAGATCCAGTGGCATAAAGCCATGAGTTGGATTGAAACTGAGAGGTCGAATAGGTGACAGTTCAGCCGGTGTGGACAAGTTTTGCAACCAGCATTCAGAAAAGGGAGCACTCAGGTTGGAGAAAGCTGGCCAGCTCCACAAAGGGAGGTGACACTTGGACTGAACCCCAAAAGATAAGTAGGACTTGGAGTGGGGAGAGGGAATGAGAAGAAGACAGATAGGTGGGAGCAACTGTATAAAGCAGTGGGTCTCAACCTCGGCTGCACCTTAGAATCACCTTGGGATAAACCAAGTTCAACCTAAAGATCTTATAGATACTTGGCCCCACTCCCAACAAACTCAGATTCCACTGGTCTGGGGTGAGGGCCACACACTTGTATTTTAAAATTTTTCATTTGTACTTTGTCATTTATTGACAATTAATGTGTGCCATGCTATCAGAAATTACTTTTGAATTTTGATAATCCATAATATGGTTCAGGGGACTCCACTGTAGTGGTTTAGAGGGAAATGCTCTCTGTTGGAATCCTGGCTTCCCACTCACTGGCCATCTGACCAGGAATGATGTCCTGAACTTCCTAAACTTCCTGTTTCCTCATCTGTAGAATGGTGACAATGATAGTACCTAAATCCCACAGGGCTGTTTTGTGGCTCACATGAGATAATGCCTCCGTGTATTGAGTGCTAACACGTTGGGCACTGGTCATGTTCAATGGTCCAGACGATTCTAATGTGCAGCCGGGCTGAGGATCTCTAGCATAAAGAGGACAAAATGGGCCATTTGGGGGGCCAGCCCCGTGGCTTAGTGGTTAAGTGTGTGCACTCCGCTACTGGCGGCCCAGGGTTTGGATCCTGGGCACGCACCCCGGGCCATGCTTCTCCGGCCACGCTGAGGCGGCATCCCATATACAGCAACTAGAAGGATGTGCAACTATGACATACAACTATCTACTGGGGCTTTGGGGAGAAAAAGGGAAACAAAGGAGTAAGATTGACAATAGATGTTAGCTCAGGGCCAGTCTTCCTCAGCAAAAAGAGGAGGATTCGCATGGATGTTAGCTCAGGGCTGATCTTCCTCACAAAAAAAAAAAAAAGAAAAAAAGAATGAAAAGTCTTAACTCTTACTTCACAGATTTAAAATGGGCCATTTGGGGGCCTCTCCTGGGTGTTGGGGAAGATCCGTATCAGAGGGAGGAGACGCTGAAAAGGTTGGGGCTATATATGGAATGGTTTAATGACAGGGTGAAATGTTGGGGCTTCATCCTATTCAGCACAACAGGAGCTCAGGTTTTGGGATTTGAGGATGAGGAGCTACATGATGAATATGATACCTCAGGAATCTGGGGGTTGTGCAGCCTTGATTGGAGGGAGAGAGATGGAGTCAAGAGAATTGTCTGGGATCAGAACAGGCAGTGAACACTGAAAAGAAGGGATGAGTGTGAGGTGAAGTGCATAGGAAGAATCAACAGGATTTAGGACCTTGGTGGACTTAAGAGCTTAGAGGGATTGAGGGGAGAAAAATAAATTTAAGTTTTCAAGTCTTGGGGGACTAAGGAAATAAACCTTGTGTTGGTTAGGATTATATTTAACTCTGAGTATCAGACAACTCAAGGCAACAATGACTTAAACAAAATAGACCAGTTGAAAGTCCAGAGGTATGCAGTTCAAGGCTGGGAAGGCAGCTCTGTTCCACAAAGTCCTTGGAGAGCTAGGCTCCTGACAGCTCACTCCTGTGCCATCTTGGGGCGTGGTCTTTATTCTCATGATACCAGCTGGTGACACTTGGGTTCCAGCATCCATATGGAGAAAGGAATGAAAAACTGGCAAAAGGCAAGAGCCAGGGTCTCTTGAGGGAGATTCCTTGTAGCTGCCACTCATCACTCCCTCTTATATTCCTCACTTCCATTGTCCAGAAATTAGTCTCATGGCCACACTTAGAATCCCTAGTTGCAAGGGATGCTAAGAAGTGTGGACTTTATTTTCTAAGTGGCCTTGTACCCAGCTAAAACTTCTATGATACCCCCTGTGGTAGAAGTGGATTCTGTTTCAGAATTCAGATCCTGGGGGAGAGCTAACAGTCTCTGCCATTGCCTCACTTCCTTAAATGGTGAAGTCGAAACACGGAGTCAGTTTGGGAAAATATTTGGTTTTGAATATATAGAGTTTGAAACAGGGGCAGTAGAGTGCAGACTTATGGGCTGTGAGAGACAGAATTCTAAGATGGCCCTGAGATTTCTGACCCCTCTGGTGTACAGACCCTATATAATCCCCTTTCGTGGATGGGACTTGTGAATATGATAGAACTTTCAAGAGAGCATTCAGAGTAGCATGATGCTCATGCAAGTCAAATGGTGGGAAGTTAATGAGGAAATGGCTGCTGAGAAAGGGGAGGCAGCCATCCACATTGAAGAGCCTCAGCACAGCACACAAAATCCTCTATGGGTTGGCCGCTATCTCCCTCTCTAAACTCTTCTACCAATCTCTTCCTTTCACATTGTTTCAGAGGATGACTCTCAGGCTTCTGATTTAAGAAACTAGGTGGACACAGTAGAAAACACTGCAAAGCATAGATTTGAGGAAGAAGACAAGGAGTTTAGTTTTGATTGAGTTTGAGGTATCTATGAGAATACCAAGTAGAGAGATCCAAGAAACAGTTGGAATGTTCAGAGGGATGGGAAGAGACAAATGCCAATGGCCTTGAAGGATCGTTTCCCTCTTTTCTCTGTAAATCAGCAGTTTTCTGGCTCAGCAGGTCTGAATTAGCTCATGGGAAGAACTGGCTTGGGCTCTGCCCAGAGCTGACCTCGGAGGTGCCGCTTCCTTGGCCAAGGAGCTGCCACTGTCACAGGGTTGCACAGATGTGTCTGCCCCCTGTCTCTATAAATAGGTAGAGTTAAGGGAACAGAGTCCCTCCCGAACAAATGGTTCCAGTCTCATCTTTAGATGTCGCCATCAGTATCTGTGAAACAGACTCTAGGAAAAAGACTAAAAAAGCTATCTTTATTTAGCCTGGAGAAGAGAGGGAGGGAGAGCTGTGATGTTGCTAGGAATAAACTGCTGCTTTTATCTTTTTGTCCTCAAGAAGGCCAGAGGAGGTGGACTTGGGATACAGTTAGGGAACTGATTCTCCCGGGGGTGGGGAATGGGAATTTTTGCCACCACCACCACTGCCAGGGGACATTTGGCAATGTCTGGAGATGTTTTCGGTTGTCATGACTAGTGGGGGGCAGACAGTGCTACTGGCATCTAGTGGGCAGAAGCCAAGGATGCTGCTAGACATCCTTCAGTGCACAGGACAGCTCCCACAGCAAAGAATTGTCTGATCCAATATGTCAATAGTGCCCAGGTTGAGAAACCCTGAATTAGAGGAATTTTAGTTGCTTAATTTCTTTTGAGGCAAAGAACAAATAGTCACTCAGTCCACCTTAAGGGAAAGCATACTTTACTTGCTTATTTGTTCGTTTAAGGATACGTGTGGCTGGGAACTGGGACTAGAACAGGACGGCTGTGGGGAGCCCAGCTCTCTCAATCACAATATCTTTTTTTCTCTTGAGTTGGCTTCTGCCGCCTCGTCTCACTGCTGATTGGAAAACCTTTAAAAATTCCAAGACAGGCAGCCTGATAGGTTTGGCCAGTCACCACTGCTCTTTCCGAGAGTCCGTATAGGCCACCTTCCCGCGTCCTGGCCAGCCTGCGGATGGAAGAATACCCTTTGGTGAGCGGTCCACCCTCCATGCAATTAGAGGTCTTATACAAGGAACAGTCTAGACGTCTTCCCTGGAAGAGAGACTGTGTGCAGGGCGGTATGAGTCAGAAGGAGATACTGGATATGCACCACGACTTTCATTTATATTTGTCTTTCTGGACCACTGCTATCTTTTTCTTAACGTAGCAGGAACAGGGGCTGAATACAATGCTACGGTTTTCCTTTTTACTCCAAAATTGTGCTGTCCAATCTGGTAGCCACTAGCCACGTGCGGCTAGTTAAATTTAAATTATTTACGAATTAAATTAAATTAGGGCTGGCCTGGTGGTGTAGTGGTTAAGTTCACGCCCTCTGCTTTGGCGGCCCGGGGTTTGTGGGTTCGGATCTCGGGCACGGACTACACACCGCTCAGCAAGCCATGCTGTGGAGGAATCCCACATACAAAATAGAGGAAGATTGGCACAGATGTTACTCACGGACAATCTTCCTCAAGTAAAGAGAGGTAGATTGGCAAGAGATATTAGCTCAGGGCCAATCTTCCTCACCAAAAATAATAATAATAATAATTAAGTAAAATTAAAAATTCTGTGTCTCAGTTGCATTAGCCACATTTCAGGTGCTCAGTAGCTACATGTGGCTAGTGGCTACCATATCGGACAGTGGAGATAGAGAACATGTCCATCATTGCAGAAAGTGCTATCGGACAACACTGCTCCAAAAGAAGATTCTGGCCGAACTGGAAGGATTGGATATAAATGGAAAACACATTTTAGGGTGAGCCCTAAAGAAAAATCTGAGTCATCTTTTATTGATCCACAGTCCTTACTACTAGGTGTGTGTGAAATGCTGTGTGCAACTGAGCCTTTTACAGAGTTCATGCCTTGGTTTGCTATGGCCCCCAGGGATTATACGCATCTGCTCACAAAAGCAAGAGCTTGGAGAATAATTTTACCTGAGAAGGATTGCTGTAACTCACCCATTTGGAAGGGTGCTATAAATGTTTAAGAGTAAAGAGTAGTTGAAGCGCTCTGAATAGTACATAATCAGCTTTTCAAGCACCATGACAATAGATGACACACAGAAATTTACAGCTCAGGTGAACAAGCGAGTGTGACCAGAGTTGTTAGGCTCCCTGACATGCTTTTAGGAGCCTCTGAGGCCTTTCTTTCTCAGCTCTCATCTTTCTTGCCCCATCTCTCCTTCCCTGGTCTTATTTTGCCTCTAAAAAGAACAAATTTTCTTTTATCCATGTTGTTTTTATTGCCGTTGCTCATCGAACACTCCCAACCCTCTGCCTTCCAGGCATAGGATGGGATAGGTTGGGGACTGAGTCCATGTGACAAGTTCTGGCTGGTGAGTAGAAGTGGTCTTGTTCTCCACCAGAGCATTTGAGGTCTCTTTTTGGTGCAGCAGCCAGCAACTGGCAGGCTCCTGAGTGACCACCATGTTCGATGGTCCCTGTCAACCCCCGATGGAGGTGTAATGTGTAATGTGAGCAGGAAATAAACCTGCCTTGTCTTCAGACACCAAGATTTTGGGATTTTTTCTTATTGTGGCATAACCTAGCCAGTCCAACCTGGTCACTGTTCCTTTCACATATTCATACCCTCAGCCTGTCTATGACATTGCAATTTGTTTTGCTCATTAGCTGAGGTTGTTTCTTGCTGCTTACATAAAGAAGTGAGTTGAAACTTGTTGTATTTGTACCATTCACCAAACTCAGATGTTTACATGACTCATCTTTTTTATGGACTGGGATCTTGAAAGTAGAAGGAACCTCTTCACCTGCTGATAAGAGGAGATGTTTCTTCATTAAACTAGTGAAGTAGCAGCTGTCTCCTCTGTTCCTTGCAAAATGACCTCAAGGCTAACATGGGACTTCTTTGGAAAAGAAAGTCATAGTGGTTAATAATAGCAATGGGTCCAAGAGGAGAATAAAACACTGAGGAGGAGTTGATGGGAATTATCTCAATCCAGGAGACAGAAGTCACCCTCGTAGGGAAATGGACACACAGCTCCTGGGCCAAGAAAGTCCTCTTATTCATTCATTCATTAGCAAATTTTCATTGAACATCTAATATGTGCTCTGCCCAGATGGAGCTTATTTCCTGGTGGGGGGGGGGTGACATGAAATAAACAAGTAGACAAAAGTGCAATGAAGGAAATAAACAGGAATGAAATAGAGTAACAGGGGAAGGAGCGGACAGGGAAGGCCTCTCTGAAGAGATGACACTTGAGCAGAGACCTGAAGAAAAGGAGGCAGTCATACAAAGAGCAGAAGAGCATTCCAGACAGAAAAGCAGCAGTTCAGAGGCCAGAAGAGGAAGGGGCTTAGCACATACAATAAATGGGGGTGGGGGGACGTAAAGCCAGCAGACTAGAATGTGATGAGGGTGAGAGGAGATGAGTCAGAGAGGCGGGCAGGGGCCTTTGGGCCAAAGTAAGGACTTCGAGTTTCTCTGAGAGGAAGAGGAAGCCCATGGAGGAAACTGGAAGGGGGATGATGTTGGCAAACTTTTTCTGTAAAGGCCCTGATAGTAAACATTTCAGACTTTACAGGCCACATGATCTCTGCTGCAACTATCCAGCTCTGTGAAAGTAGCCACAGACAATACATAAATGAATGAGAGCAGCTGTATTCTGATAAAGCTTTACTTATGGACAATAAAATTTGAATTTCATATTTTCATGTGTCACAAAATATTATTCTTTGGATTTTTTTCAACCATTTAATAATGTAATAATCATTTTCAGCTCATGGACCAGATTTGGCCTGCAGGCCGTAGTTGGCCAACCCCTGATTTAGATCACTGAGCCTGGACCCCAGCTGAAGCAGAGAAACCGTTTAGGAAGCTTTTGCAAAATCATCCATCAGGAGGTGATGAAGGCTTGACTTGGGTGGTTGCGGGGCAGGTACTGAGAAAGATTTGAGATGTGCTTGGGGGTTGGGACACAGCACATGCTGATGTACAAGATGTGGGGGTGAGAGAAGGGGAGGAGTCAAGGACGACTTGGTGGTGGTACCATTCACCGAGAGGGGGCCTCTGGGAAGGAGCAGATCTGGGGGAAGCAGGAGTTCCCACTGGGCCACTTCGACTTTGTTTCAGTCTGCATCTCACTGGACTCAGTCAGACGTGATTTGGAGCCCAGGGAGAAGGGCGTCTCCATATCTGGATTTTTCCAGAGCCTGTTGCTTACAAGCTGTGTGACCTTGGGCAAGTCCCTTCTGTTCAATCTTTTTTCTTCTCTCAAATGTGGAGATAATACCTCCTGCCTGTCCCTGTCTAGGGAGTGGTGAAGATCAGCTGAGATTTCAGCTGACCCTGATGGGGATTCCTACCTGACTCAGCACCTCAGCACCGCTTCCCCAAGCAAACCCAGCTCTAAATGAATCCATGGCTGGTTCTTTAGATTTCATGGGAAAATGGAGGAGTCATATCACTTACTGCATGTCAGAACTTTCTGAAAATTCTCTTTAAACTTCTCTGTTTTTTCCATGAAGTCCCTCTCCACTGCAGCTGCCTCAGTCTTCCAGGATCAAGAGGAAACACTCATTGTTTTCTTCTTGACACTCAACACTTCTGACAGCAAATGTGTGGGGGTTTTCCCCACAATGACCGATTCTCCAACTCTCTGGACACCAACTGGGTGTTCTACAATTCAGTTCTGAAACTAGTGACCTGGAGTTAATGCAGATCCCACAGGTTAAGGGCTCAGTCCCACAAGACACCAATCACAAGTAGTGGGTCCCCAGGTTACTCTCACACTTCTGTCCAACTTGGCTACAAATTGGAGGTTCCCAGGACGCTCTCCTCAGGTTTGATAATTTATTATGACAGCTCATAGAACTCAAGGATTCACTTACTTATGTTTACCAGTTTATTGTAAAGGATATGATAAAGGATACAGATGAACAGCCAAATGAACAGGTACATAGGGTGAGGTATGGGGAAGGGTCCCAAGTGCAGGAGCTTCTGTGTCCATGGTGTTGGGGTGCACCATCCTCCCAGCAAGTGAGATGCTCACCAACCTGAAGGTCTCTGAACCCCATACTTCAGAGATTTTTATGGCGGCTTGATCACATAGGCATGATCGATTATTAACTCAATCTCCAGCTCCTCTCCCCTCCTTGGAGGATGGGAGGTGGGGCTGAAAGTCCTAAGCTTCTTATCATGGCTTGGTTTTTTCTTATGACCAGCCCCCATCCAGGAGCCCACCAAGAGTTGCCTTCTTCATAACAAAAACACTCCTCTCACCCAGGAGAGTCCAAATGGTTTACGAGCTCTGTGTTAGGAAGCAGAGTCAAAGACCAAATATTAGAACAAGATATGCTCATAGCATCCCTATCACTTGGAACATTACAAGGGTTTTTGGAGCTCTGTGCCAGAAAACGGGCAGAGGTCAAATATGTATTTCTTATTTTGTCACACTAGGTCTTGCCTCTTTTTTTTCTCCTGAACTTGCCCTCTCCTTAGTCTCTCACATCACACACTCAAAAACCCTGGACTGGAGTTGTAGGAGAAGGGGATCCTCGTCGTGAGAGAAATGTTCTGTATCTTGGCTCTGGTGGTGGATACCCAAACCTACACATGTGGTAAGGTTGTGCAGACCTAAATTCAAACACACAACACACACACACACACACACACAACTAGTAAAAATGGAGAAATCAAAGTAAGATCAGTAGATTGTATCGAAGTCACCTCCCTGGTTGGGACTTTCTACTATAGTTTTGCAAGATGTTACCTCTGGAGGAAACTAGGCAAAGGGCACATGGGAGCTCTCTATATCTTTTCTTACATGTGCATATGACTCTAAAATTATCTCCAAATAAAGAGTTTAATTAAAAAAAAAATTCCTGGCTTGTGAGTCCCAGTCAACAAGTGAGAAGCTAACCTAACCTTCTGAGCAAAATCCCCTCACTGGGTTCATTAAACAATTTTCTCTACTTTTATCCATATCTGAAATTTTCCATTTAATGTATCCTCTCACTAGCCAGACACAATCACCCATTTTTCAAATCTGAGGAACTTTAATCTACTTCACCCTAGAAGTAAGACAATGCTTTTAAAAACATGCCCAGGTGAAGAACTGTATTATGCTTGAAACAACATGTACTGAGCATCCACTTTGCACCGGGCCTTGTATTTAAAAGCTAGAGACTCAGGGCAGAGTGCAAGGAGAACCTAGGTCTGTGGGGGTGCCCAGACCACTGGGGAGAGAGGTGCTGTGGGCTGAAGAAGTTCTCTAGGTGATTAAAATATGAGACCACTGCTCTGTCCCCTGCCTCCACAATTAGTAGTCACTCACCTATTCCAAGAGAATGAAATAGTGTGCTTTGGGCTTGGGAGACCCTCCCACCCTCAGCCATACTCTAAAAGCCCAAGGCTTCATAAGGCAAAGAATGATCATCAAAATGGCTGTAATCCAATTATGTAATCTATTTCCAAAACTGCATTCTCAGACTCCAGTTCCACAAGACACTTACACGTATTCCTTGAACAAGAGCTGCACAGTGCAGGAAGTTTAGGGAACTGAGTACAATTCTCCTGGGTAAATTTCTCCTTAGAAACTCACAAGGTGCAGTCGAATTTAAAGGTTCAGACAAATCACACAGTAACCCTGTTTAACTTTGTTTAAATCAGCAGTTCCCCAATTTGTTAGATACCTATTAATATCACTTGCTTATGCAGTGTTTCGAGGAAAGCACTTTTGCTGTAATCTACGGCACATCTACTCTGCCGCAGGCATTGCACGGTCTCGGTTCCTTTTGCTGCAGGTGTGAGAGTTCAGACCGTCTTCCCTTTGCCTGCCCTTTCTTTGCTGCTCTGGAAGGGTCGGAGGCTTCAGCCTTCCCAGAGAGGGAACTAGTTTTAGGTTGACTTGTGTTGTTGGTTAATGAGCCATCTAATGTTATTGCGAAATAATGAGGAGGGAGAAGGGGTTTCCTGAGAGAGTGTTTCCTAAGAAGAGGAGGGGTAGGGTGTAGGGTGTAGACTTGGCCAAAGATCACTGCAAGGAGATTATTTGAAACCCCAGCTCCCAATGCAAGCAGAGTCGTTGCCTGGGAGTGCCTCCCCTCCACCCTCAACAGTTACTGCTGCCACCTATGCCCTGGCATCCAGCCACTGCCCTCTCTGCCAGTGTTCACCCTGGCCCAATGACTGCCAGCAGAGGCAATGCTTTGCACAATCCATCTTTTGGCTTTCCATGTGTGGATGTCACTCAGCACAGCTCCTCCCCACCCCTCAACCTTTCCATATCCCTCAAGCCCCAGAAAAGGTGAGTAGGATCCTGAACTCTTAATGGGGTGGGGGTTGGGAGGGGTGGGTATTTGGAGGACCAAATTAAACCAGTTCAAGATCTCCAGAGCTGGGTCAGTGATTACTAGTGCCTCTGCAAGGTAAGGATTTTTCTTCCGTTTTACAGATGGGAAAACTGAGGCTCAAGCAGCTTAAGTGATATGCTTGAAATTTATATAGCTACCTGGAGATAAAGTAAGAAATTGAACCCAAGTGGGTCTTATTCAAAAGTCTGGGTTCTTGACAGCAGTTGACCCCCATCCTCACTCACCTGAGGAGCTAGCACCACACCCTCACCCACACACCCATGCCCGCCTCTCCAGCAAGGCAGAAGACCAGTGTCTGCTCCACCTGACAGATAGACTTCTCCAAAGCAGTTGTTGCCACTTCTCTACCTCCAAATAGCAAATACGTATTGGGACTCTATTATTATAATGCACTTTTTAGTCCACAGGACTGTTTATATGTAATACTTGCTCTTCATAACCTCCCTGAATGGTAAGCAGTTAAAGTTTTAAATTAAAATAATACAAAAAATACAAGGAAAAAAAGGCCATTATTTATACTCTCACCCTCAAGAAATAACTTCTGTATAACATTGTGGCATTTTTGCTTTTCTGCCTTGTATTTTACGTTTACACTTTTAAAAAGTATATAAATAGTGTATGAACAGTGTCCCTTACAAACAAAATTTAGGCATAATGAATAAAGCTAACGTCTCTCCTGAGCTCCACTCCCACCCCCTCCTCATCCCCTCCCACCATCAGGAGAAACACTATTATGGATTTGGTGTGTTCCTTCCAATTGTTAAAAATGCATATTTTAGGGGCTGGCCCAGTGGCGCAAGCGGTTAAGTGCGCGCGCTCCGCTGCGGCGGCCCGGGGTTCGCTGGTTCGGATCCCGGGCGCGCACCGACGCACTGCTTGGTAAGCCACGCTGTGGCGGCGTCCCATATAAAGTGGAGGAAGATGGGCACGGATGTTAGCCCAGGGCCGTCTTCCTCAGCAAAAAAAGAGGAGGATTGGCGGATGTTAGCTCAGGGCTGATCTCCTCACAAAAAAAAAAAAAAAAAATGCATATTTTATGTGCATAATGGTGTCCACAGAAAACGTATAACTTTATTTTGCAGTTTTTATTTACATAACCAGCGTTATGCTGCACATTATTCGGTGTCTTGCTTTTTTCCCCTCAATATTATTACTTGAGATCTACCCAAGTTGCTACATATTGATCTCACTCATTTCCTTTTTTTTTTTTTTTTAACTATGGGACAAGTTTTTGTAATCTCAAAGTGAAGAAGGTCTTTTAAAGTACAAAACAAAACCTAGATGCCATAAAAGAAAAGACTGATAAATCCAGCTGTGTAGAAATAAAAAATGTCTGTAAGGCAAAAGCCTCTGTAAGAAGAGTCAGATGACAAATGACTATGTACATATATTTGCATTTCATATCATGGGACAATGGACAATTTTCTTTTTTTTTTTTCAGCTTTATTGAGGTATAATTGACAAAATTATAAGATATTTAAAGTGTACAATGTGATGACTTGATATATGTATATATTGTGAAAGGATCCCCCCATCTAGTTAATTAACACACCCATTACCTCATGAATTTCTCTTTTTGTGTGTGTGTGAGAACATTTAAGTTTTACTCTCTTAGCAAATTTCAATTATACACTACAGCGTTATCAACTATAGTCACCATGTTTTACATTAGATCCTCAGACCTTTTTCATCTTAGGGCTGAAAGGTTGTGCCCTTTAACAACCTCTCCCTATTTCCCCCAACCCCCAGCCCCTGGCAACCACTTTTCTACTCTCTGTTTCTATGAGTTTGACTTTTTAAAAATATTCCACATAGGGGCCGGCCCGGTGGTGCAAGCGGTAAAGTGCGCACGCTCCGCTGCTGCGGCCCGGGGTTCGCCGGTTCGGATCCCGGGCACACACACGTACCGCTTGTCAGGCCATGCTGTGGCAGCGTCCCATATAAAGTAGAGGAAGATGGGCATGGATGTTAGCCCAGGGCCAGTCTTCCTCAGGAAAAAGAGGAGGATTGGCAGATGTTAGCTCAGGGCCGATCTTCCTCACAAAAAAATATATATATATTCCACATATAAGTGATACCCTGCCATATTTGTCTTTCTCTGTCTGACTTATTTCACTTAGCATAATGCCCCAAGGTCCATCCTTATTGTTACAAGCTGCTGGATAATAGTATTCCATTGTATGTATACCACATCTTCCTCATCCATTTATCAGTTAGCAGACACTTAGGTTGTTTCTATATCTTGCCTATTGTGAATAATGCTGCATTAAACATGGGAATGCAGATATCTCTTCAATGTCCTGTTTTCAGGTCCTTTGAATATATACCCAGAAGTGGGATTGCTGAATCATATGGTAATTCTATTTTTAATTTTTTGAGGAAACTCCGTACTATTTTTCACAGTGGCTGCACCAATTTACATTCCCACCACCACTGCACAGGGTTCCCTTTTCTCCAACACATATCTCTTGTCTTTTTGGTAACAGCCATTCTAACAGGTGTGAGGTGATACATCACTGTGGTTTTGATTTGCATTTCCCTGATGACTGGTGGTGTTGAGCGCCTTTACATGTACCTGTTGGCCACTGGTATGTCTTTGGAAAAATGTCTATTCAGTTCCTCTGCTCATTTTTTAATTGGATTGTTTTTTTGCTATTGAGTTGTATCAGTTCTTTATATATTTTGGATATTAACCCTTTATGAGATATATAATTTGCAAATATTTTCTCCCACTCCACTGGTTGCCATTTTATTTTGTTGATGGTTTCCTTTGCTGTGCAGAAGCTTTTAAACTAACAACCTTCTCAAGATTTCAAGGCATCAGTCTTGCAAAGACCTAAGGCAAGTATCATAGGATTCCAGCCAATGTATGCACCACAGTCTACTGATCCATCCTTCTTTGGAGGGACATTGGGGTTGTTGCTGCACTGAATTCCTTGCTCAGGTCTCCCTGCAATGGGTTTGACCAGTAGTAGAGTAACCCCTGGATTGCCAACAAAGTGGTTGAACCAATTTACACCCAGGTTGGCAATGTGCGAGGGTGCTATTTCCTCACTTCAGCAACAATCCTTGAGATTGTTAGACTTTTAAATTTTTACTTAGCCTCCCCCATCCATATAGTTGTTCAAGACAAAACAAAACAAAGCAATAACAAACCCACATCCACAAGGACAAATCTAAAATCCACCCTCCCTCCCCATCTCTCCACACTCCCCTCCCCTCAAAAATTGAGACAAATAAAGAGACTAATATAATAAAACACCCACGTGCCCACTTTATCAAAAACTCAGCTTTATCAATTTTTAACATTTTATTGTATTTACTTCCTATCCATGTCTTTATATTTCTTCTACAAATTTATGTGGTAGCCATAACCATAAACAATATATAAAATTGTTTTGCATATTTTGAAACTTTTTATAAATGACATCAGACAGCTTGCATCCTTCTGGAACTTGTTTGATTTACATACAGTGGTTTTAGAGGCATCTGCATTGATATATGATGCTCTTATTCATTTACTCTAACAGCTGCACTGTATTCTATTATATGGATACATCACGATTCATCCATTCTCCCGTGGTTCCTGTTTTTCATTATTACAAACAGTGCTGGGGTGAGCATTCCTGTTTACAGTCTGCTTATGCATATGCATACTAATTTCCCTAGGGAATATGCCCGTGAGTAGAATTGTTGGGTGTGAGGATACACACCCCCCGCCCCTCTAGATTTTGCCAAATTGCTCTTGATTCACACCACTAGAAGTGTAAACAAGTATTAATATTAAATGTTTAGTATCGAACAATGTCTTAATGTGTATTTAATGTGCAATTCCCTGATTACTCTTGATGTCAAGCAGAATCTCAGACTGCCTTATTGACCATTTGGGCTTCCACTCCCGTGAAATGCCTGTTTGCATCATTTGCCATTTTTTAATTCCTTCTTTTAAAAAAATTGATTTGTAGGACTTTTTGCTATAGTCTAAATGCTAAAGTTACTGCCTTGGTTGGTTATTTGCCTTGCAAACACTTTCTCCAATCTGTGTCTTGTCTTTAACTATATTTGTAGTATTTTTTGCTGTACAAAAGTTCTAAATTTTAATGAGGTCAAACTTATCAATCATTTTCTGTAATTGGGAGGTTTTCTTTCTTGTTTAAGAAGTCTTTCCCCTCCCAACTTGAGATCATAAAGATACTCTACTATATTGTCCTCTAAGAATTATAAAGTTTTGCTTTTCACATTAAAGTTTTTAATTCAAATAGTATTTTTGTATGGTACATTAAAGCCTTTAATCCATAGAGAATTTTTGTATGGTATCTTTGAAGATTGATTATCTCATAAAGACAATAATTTGTCCCAGCATCATTTATTAAATAGTCCTTCTTTTCACCACTAATGTAATGCAACCTCTCTCATATATCAAGTTTCCAGATATGAGTAGGTTTATTTTCTGGGCTCTAGTCTGTTTTAATCCATGGAGCTACTTTTCTGTCCCTGTGCTAATACCACACTGTATTAGTTAGCATAAATTTATAATAAATCTTCATATCTTGTGTGGAAATTCTCCCCTGACACACATACCCTTGTTATGCCTCTTTGCAATTGTCTAAGCTCTTCTTTTTGTTTATTTGGTCTTCCACATTAATATTAGAATAAGCTTGTCAAGTGCCACAAAAAAATTCACAGGACTTTTCATTTGTACTGCATTGGACCTATAGATTAAATTCAGAAGAGTTGACACCTTTATGATAGTATCTTCCAACCCATGAATGTTACCCATGAACATTTAAAAATCTCCATTTATTCAGATCTTATTTTATGTTCTCCAGTAATATTTTGTGATTTTTCTCCATAAAGGTCTTGCATATCTTTTGTTAGATATATTCCTGAGTATCTTAAACTTTATTACAATTGTGAATGACATTTTTCTGTTATGTTTTCTAATTGATTAATACTTGTGTATAGAAATAGTATGGATTGTTTTATATTGACCTCTTTCAGCAACTTCGCTGAGTTCTCTTATTAGTTTCTTTTGTTTTTCTGGATATTTTCATGATACAGAATTCCTAGGACTTCCACTTCCAGAAGTAGCAGCCTAGATACTCTGACAAGTCCTGTTGCCACAGTCATGTCTATCCTGCTTGAAACATGGTTCTTATTGCACAGCTGTGTTTGCAGGAAGTAAGTGAAATCTCCAGGGGACAAGTGAGCTGAAACCAAAGTGTGAAGTTATAAGCATACAGGAAAGATGGGATGGCCCTGAGTGCTAATGTCCACGCATGTAAGTGCAGCAAGATGAACTTTGCAAGACTAAACTTTCGGTCAGTACCAAGGAGGAGCTGAACCCAAACTCTTGCAATAAGCCCGGACCCAGAAAGATGGCTAAAGTGGCCATAGGGTTGGTACATCCCTTGGCATCCAGAAAAAGCAAATGAAAATCTTCTCTGCAGAGAGTTATCCTCAGTTAAGGCCCAAAGATTTCCACAGATTGATATCTATCAATGTAAACGCAAGATAAAAAAAATCTCCAAAGACATGAGGAAGCAAACTCCCATGAGTGAGAGTCAGGAGAAACAACCAACAACAGGGTTAGGTCTTTAAGGATACTAGATATTGAAATCATTAAATAAAGGCTATAAAATAACTATGAAAGGAGTGTGTAAAGAAATGAGATATTGAATCACGAGAATGGGCTAGCAATGAAAGATGATCAAAATTGACTGGGAAGAACTGACAAATAGTGATAAACATAATACTTTTTAGAAATAAAAAATATAATTTTAAAATAAAAAAGTCAAGATGAAGTGAATAGATTAGAATAGATTAGACCCAATTGAAGACTTAGTTGAAGAGAGAATTAGTGAACTGGAAGATAAATATGAAGATATTTCCAAAAATTCAGTATAGAGTAGGACATAGAAACTATGAAAAAGATTGAGATATGAAATAATCTAGTATATGTCTGACACGAGTCCAGGAGAAGAAAATCAAGAGAATAAAGGAGAATTGAAGAGATGATGGCTGAGAATTTTCTAAAATTGATGAAATCAATTATCTCAATCATTTATCCCAAGCAGAATGCATTAAAAAGAAAAGCTGCCCCCAATATGGTGAATGGAACATCCATGAATTCTTCAACACTTCTCCCTTTGAAAGGTGGAGACTACTAATTCCCCTCCCCTTGAATGTGGGCTTGGTTTAATGACTTCCATATCTCTTCATTTTCTTTGCTGTTTTCTATTTCTTTGTCCTTTCCTTCTTCTTTCTTGAGGATTTCCTCAATCTGACCCTCTAATTCACTCCTTAACCTGTAATTATCCTATTTTGTTGTTTATTTCAACTATTACATTTTCCATATCTAATGCTGTATTTCAACTATTATATTTTTCAAACCCAATGCTGTGTTTCTGCTTGATTCTTTTTTTTTTGTTTTCTTATTTTGTTTCATATGGCTAATATCTTAATCTTTCTGTGTTTATGAGGCTAATTAGAATGTTTTAGTCCATCTGTTCTAATATTTATGCTTCTGATGGAATCTGAATCCAATATGTTGTTTTTCTTTTGAAATATTTGTGCTCCTCAGTGCTCATTTTCCCCTGGGGCCCTGGCTACTCTGTTAGGCAGTGGGGAAGCCCAGACCTTTGTGCTTGTCAGTCCTAGTTAGCTCTGGGGGTATGGGAGTGGGGCAGATAAGATTTAGGATGGAGAGCCCCAGATATCAGACAACCTCAGTTCTCACTTCACAAAACAACTTCTTATGTCAGGGACTCACACACACACACACCCCTCCCCCTCCCAGGGAAAGCAGCATTGGGAGATGATACTTCTGAGACCGTAATTTACCAGCCCTGGGCATTTGTAGTGTGAGGGGTGGAGAAGAGACTACCCAAGGTCAATGAGTCCTTCTCTATTTTTCTCAGCTCCTCACAAATAGAGGGCTTCTACTTTTACTCCTGCTGACCCCTGGACCAGAGGTCTGAGTCACAGCAAGAAAAGAATTCCAACAGTTCCCAGGGGTTCCTCAGAACTTTCTTGGTAGTCTCCCCGTGTAGTTCCTCTGGTATTGACCTCTAGAGAAGGAGCCAGAAGTTGTGCTAGTTCAGCATCTTGGTAAGAACTGGAACTCCATCCTGTTCTTCTTTTTTTTTTTTTTTTCAGGAAGACTAGCCCTGAGCTAACAACCGATGCCAATCCTCCTCTTTTTTTGCTGAAGAAGATTGGCCCTGGGCTAATATCCATGCCCATATTCCTCTACTTTATAAGGGACGCCGCCACAGCATGGCTTGACAAGCAGTGTGTTGGTCCACACCCTGGATCTGAACCTGCGAACCCCGGGCCTCCCCAGCGGAGCTCGCGCACTTCACCGCTGCGCCACGGGGCCAGCCCCCCATTCTCATTTTCTGGATGCAAAACTTTTCTTTTGCCTCCGCAGGTATTTGTGATAGCTCTATTATTTTTGTTTGTTTTCTTCTTTCATAGTCTGTTTCTGCTAACTTGCTTTTAATGTTGTTTTGGCCCCTGTCTTTCATGTTAAAGGCTTTCTTCAGATGTCAATGATCCTTGCTTGTCTGTTTATAACCAACAGTGGGAAGCCACAAAGCTATTTGAAAGCTCTGAGCCCATGGGAGCGTGGGAGGTAGTGGTGTCATCTACGAGCTTCTTTGTAGAGTTCTCTGGATGGACTGGTGGGTGTAGCCCAGAGTCGGTACCTTTAGATCTTTCTTCTTGGGAACCTAATAGGGAAGAAGGCTAGGCAATTTCAGCATTCATGAAGCATATATTAACTTAACTCTCTCTTTCTTGGATGCAGTCTTCATACCCATGTACCTGGTTCTCAGTCCCGAAAATAATCCCCCAGACTTCTGCCAAGGTGGGAGGGGGCATTGCTCAGCAGTAGGAGCAGGGAGAAGGCTGAGATCTGGGGTCTAACTGGTTTCTAAACAACTTTCAACCAATTAGCCCTATTTACTCTCACCTGTCACTTCCAGTCTCAGCAGCAGCAGGGGCTGCCATTTCCTGAGTCCTTTGAGGATGCTGGGGGCCCAATCAGGTCGTGCCCCACCTAACCACTGTCAGTTTAAGGTATGGCTTTCTTGGACCTGCTAAGTCAGCAACTTCTTGTCCATCTGCTTCCCACTTTCTAAAATATTATTGCTAACTTCTCTTTTTCTTGTCCTGTGGATTTATGTCTATTTTTTTAAAAATCCTTTTATCGTAGTTTTAGTGGCATATCAGGAGGGAGCGAAATCAGACTCATGTGCTCAATCCATCATCTTTACCTGGAAGCCTAAATTTTTTATGCAGAAAATGATATCTACCACTAAAAACAGTGTTTTCTCTTTCTTTCAACTCCTACACCTTTTTTTCTTTTCCTTGTTTGTCATTTCACGCAGGCCCTCAGATGCAGTGCTGAATAGAAGATGCGGTTGTAGGAATCCTGGCCTTAGCTCCGATTTTTGTAGGAATGACTCTGAAATGCCTCCCCTGCTGTGTTTACCATAAGTTTTTGATAGATCTCCTCTGCCGGCTAAAGGAAGGTCCCTTTTTTATTACACAGGTTTATCTTTGACTATAAGTGACAGAAAATACCACAAAAGAGTAGCTTACACGAGTTAGAAGTTTATTTCTCTGTTAGCAGCCCAAAGCTGGGGTGCAAGTTCCGAAGTCCTTAGACACCAGGGCTCCCTCCATTCCTTCTCCTCCATCTAAAATGCGCTCACGCCCCACGGTCCACAATGGTTACTCCTCTAGCTTTAGGCAGCAAGCTACTTTCCAGAGAGTAGCACAGAGAAAAAGGAAAGCGAAGGCCACCTCCCTCCCTTTAAGGCATGTAGCAGAAGTTTACACATCATTTCTGTTTACATCCCATTGGCCAGAACTGATTCATGGGGCCACACCTAGCTGAAAGAGAGTCTGGGAAATGTATTTCTTTATTTGACTGTTGTGTGCCTGACTAGTCTGATGAGTGTTTAATCTTTCCTATATCTGTAGCAATACTAAAACCATTTTTAATTCTTAATATAATTTATGCCTTTTCTCTTATGTCTCAACCAGTTTTTATTTCTATCCCCTCTGATTTGTTTTCTTTTTTTTTTTTTGAGTTTATAGACTATTTTTATTTTACACTTTTTACTTGTTTGCTTTGATTTGTTTTCTATTTCATTAATTTCCACTCATCTTCATTATTTCCTTCCATTTGTTTTTTAATTGTTTTTTCCAGCTCTGTGAAGTAAACACTTACCTCAATTATTATTAATCTTTCTTGCTTCTTAATAAAGTTATTTAAGGCTATAAATCTATCATTAAGTACCACGTTAACTGCATCCCATAAGTTTTGATATGTAGGACTGTCATTGTCATCCAATTTTAAATACTTTGTACTTTTCATTTGATTTCCTCTTCAAACCCTAAGTTACTTAGGAGTTTTAAAAAACGTGAAGGTTGTATTTGATTTGTTTATTTTTACTACATTTCAAATCATTTTAAAAATTTAATTGCATTGTCAGGGAAAGTACTCTGCAGGATATCAAATTTTTGAAATTCATTTAAAATGAAACTTGTGTTTTTGAAAAGGATGTATATTCTCTTTTGGTTTGGTGCAGAGTTACTTGATTATTGGATCTAGCAGTTCCTCCAAGAGATGTGTTAAAATCTCATATTTCATCAATTCCTCCTTGTAATTCTCTCAGCTTTTGTTTTATATATATTTAGGCTATGCTGCAAGATGCATACAAGTGTGTGAATTTTAAATCTTTGTGGATGTTCTGTCTATTAATATGTGATGTCCCTCTTTATCCCTATTAATAAGACTGCATTAAAATCTACTGTTTCTGATATTAGTATTGCTATATCAACTTTCTTTGGTTAGTATTTTTATGACATATCTTTTCCATGTCTTTAATTTTAATCTTAATTTATGATTTTGTTTTAAGCGTGTCACTTAGCATCATAGAGCTGTATTTTAAAAAATTCGATCTAGTGAATTTAATCAGTACATTTAATTTGACTACTCATATATTTGAACTTATTTCTATGAACTTATTTTGTCATTTATGTTTACAACCTTTTTCTTTGCTTCTTTTTTTTTCTCTTTTCTTGCTTTCTGTTGGATTGACCAAGTTTTCTATATTTCTTCTGCTGATTTGGATGATAAGTGTTATGGACTGAATTGTGTCCCATCAAAATTTATACGTTAAAGCCCTAACCCCCAGTGTGACTGTATTTGGAGAGAGAGCCTTTAAGGAGGTAATTAAGGTTAAATGAGGTCATAAGAGTGGGACCCTAATCCCATAGGGCTGGTGTCCTTATAAGAAGAGGAAGAGAGACCAGATCTCTCTCTCTCTCTCCCTCCCTCCCTGCACAGAGAGGAAAGGCCATGTGAGGACACAGCAAAAAAAACGGTTGTCTCCAAGCTGAGGAGAGAGGTCTTACCAGAACCCAAGCCTGCTGGCACGTTGATCTTGAACTTGCAGCCTCCAGAACTGTGAGAAAGTAAATTTCTGTTGTTTCAGCCACCCAGTCTGTGGTATTTTGTTGTGGCATCCCAAGCAGACTAATACAGTAGGGATTGTATTTCTTTTAATAATTAATTTTACATTTTAATATGCATGCTTAACTAAAGTTATTCTAGCACTGTCAAAAATTTAGTATTTCTATTCTCCTTCCAAACACAAGCCCATTAGTTTCTTTTAATCACCAACCAAACAACTCATCCTTATGTTTGTACTATCTTTTTAGAGTTTGTTTCACCTTTTTTAAGTGACAAAAACTTTATTTTTAACGTTGGTAGTTCATTAATTAAATTTACTAACATGTTTCATCAATGTCTTTGCTCACCATTGTTTATTGCATCTCATGTCTTCCTCCTGGGTTCATTTCTCTTCTTGCTAAATTACTTTTTCTTGTGGTGAACATCTGTGGGAGGCAAATTCTCTTTGTCTTTGTATGTCTGAAAATGTCTTTATTTTGTCTTTGTTCCTACATGACGATTTAGCTGCATATAAACTCAGGGCTTTAAAGATATTACTCCATTGTCTTCTGGAAGATATTGTTGCTTATGGGAAGTGGGCTGACAGTCTAAGGGACATGCCTTTAGGTGTAGTCTATCTTTTCTCCATAATAGCTGCTATGGTCTGAATGTGTGTGTCCTTCTAACATTCACATGTTGAAATCCTAACCCCCAAAGGTGATGGTATTTGAAGGTGGGGCCTTTGGGAGGTGAGTAAGTCATGAGAGTAGAACCTTCATGGATGGGATTAGTGTCTCATGAGAGACTCCAGAGAGCTCCTTCATCCCTTCCACCACGTGAGGATATTTGAGAAGTCTGCAACCCGGAAGAGGGCCCTCACCCAACCGTTCTGGCACCCTGATCTTGGACTTCCAACCTCCAGAACTGTGAGAAATAAATTTCTGTTGTTAATCAGCCATGGTTAATAAGCTGTGGTCATTTGTCATAGCAGCCCAAATGGACTAAGACAATAGCTGTTCTGATCGTCTGGTTATCCTTCACGTTTTGCAGTCTCAGTATGGTGTGTCTAGGTGTAGACTTACTTTTATTTACTTTGCTTGTACCTTGAGTGCACTTATAATCAAAGAATTCATGTCCTTGTCAATCCAGGAAATTCTCAGCTTTATCTCCAAATATTACTTCTCCATTCTCTTCTTCTGAGACTCCTGTTTTCATATGTTGGAGCCTCTTTCAATCAATCATTCATGTGTCTTAATTAGCCTTTATTTCAATCTCTGCATCTCTCCATAGTACATTCTAGGCTAATTTTATACTATCTTCAAATTCACTAATATTCTCTGTTTCAATTCTAGAATTTATCCTATCACATTTTTAATGACTATTTTTTTCATTTCCAAGATATCTACTTCGCAGTTCATTTCTGCCTATTTGAAGATATTCTTGTTGTTATTATCATTATTTAATAGAAGTTATTCTTTCAGTTATTTCTTTGAGCCTCTTAAACACATTTATTTAAAAATATTTGTCAAGCTATTTTATAAAATTAATGCCATCTGCAGTGACTTTGTCATCTGATTGTAGATTTTGTCGTCTGTCTTTCTTAGCATTAGAATTCCTTATGTTTTATAATTTTCAGTGGGAAGTTCCATTGGTTTGGGTTTTTTTCTTCTCTCTTTCTCTCTTTGGCATTTTGTTGTTGTTGTCTCTACCTAGCACCAGCAGGACCCCCCCCGTCCAGGACTAGATCTTTTAATAAATCATTGCCCCTGCCTTTGTGGGGCTTCAATGTTAATGGGGAAAGACAGACAATAAACAAATAAATCTATACTAGGTGAGGTGGTGATAAATGCTATGGAAAAAGAAAACCAGATGAGGGGACAAGGACTGCAGAGGTGGGGGTTCACTTGAGCAGAGCCCTGAAGGAAGTGATAGAGCCACATCCTGCATCACTACAGGAGTGACAGTTGCCGGGGGAAAGGGCATACAAGGCAGAGAGAGGCAAACAAGTCTGGAATTTTCTTGGTGAGAGTGATAGAGGATAAGGTTCAAGAGGTTAGAGGGTAGAGCAGATCCACAGGATGTGACAGAGCATTGGAAAGACTTTGGATCTTATTGTGAGTAAGACGGGAGATCTTTGGTATTTTAAGCAGAAGAGGGAAAATATCCTTGTGTTTCAAAAGGATCAGATCATGCAGAGAATAGGAGCTGCTTGTGAGCATCACCCCAGTGCTGCCCATCATCGTAACCATGGCGAGCACGTTCCTATACAATCAGACCCCGTCTACCTCTGCACCGTCCTCTCCTGTCATTCCCCCTCCCTCGCCGCGCTCCGTTCACACCGACCTCCTTGCTATTCCTGGAATATTCCAACTTTCCCACCTCGCGGTTTTTGCACTTGTCTTCGGAGCCCTCCCTGACTACCCTATTATTCTCCTTCTCTGCATCCTCTTAATTTCCTTACAGCACTGAGCACAGTCAGTTCTGTTTTATCTGTGTATTTGTTTATTGTTTATCTCCCCCACTAGACGAAGCTCCTAGTTGGCAGAAGTCAGCTGGGTTTTGTTCACTTTTGCAACCACAGCATTTACCACGTGCCAGGCACAGATTAGTTGACCAATAAACATTTGCTAAATGATTGAAAGAACACAGAGGAGGGGCCTGTAAGAGTGGGCTTCGGCGTGATGTTTATTCATGGCTGAAGTTCATGGCCCAGAGCATGTACAACTCTCCAAGAAGCAATGAAGGCCCCTCCCAAGGCTGGTGCCCACCTCCCACTCCAGCAGGGTCTGGCAGCCACCCTAGTGGCCATCTGAGAGATCATTATCCCAGCTGAGCCTCCAGTGAGGTTGAAATCACAGTCATCTGGAAGAGGCAGCTTGTTGGAGAGAGCAGGCAAGGCCAGCTCTGACACGGCCCAGGGAGCCCACTGTCCCAGGCTAACCTCCCTGGCCCAGGTGGCTCCTTTCCTTAGGGACCTCTGATACAGATAGGGCTTTCCCTTTCAGCGGCCTCACCGGTGTGTATCTCACAGCTTGGTGGGATGGTCCAGGGACTCAGGGGCAGCTACCGGGCAGATGAAGGAAAGGCTGAGTCTCAAGGTGTTTCAAGATGTCTGTTCACAGTGCTCCTGAGGAACACTTTGAGCCAACCCGGGAGATGTACTGAATTGCTGATGTGGCCAAACTTCGGGATCCATAGCACTTCTAGGATGTAGGCTGAAGCCAGGCTGCAAGGGTGCTGGAAACTGGAGTCCATTTCAAAGGGCCCAGCTCAGCTCACCACCCCCATCCCACCTTCAGCCCTCCCCACTCTGTTACTCAAACTCTGGCAATACCAATGTTCAGACTTCAGCCGAGAGCCACGAGCACTTCAGAGTGTACGGGGAGCAAAGAGGCAGGTCCTTCACAGGATTCACTGTACAGTGGAGCCAGAGGTCAGCACTGGAGCCCGGGTGAGGTGACGCAGGTGACAAAGGAGCAGGTCCCCTGCTGGGATCACCTTCATGCAGAGACCAGGAGCTGCTAGCAATGCTGGGACACAAGAGCCTTATGGAGACAGAGAGCTGCTGGGCTGCAGGCTCTGCAGCGGGCTTGGGGCGGAAGAGATGGGGGAGAAGGAAGGGGTCATTCCTAGCACCTCAGCAGGGACTCATAGAGCCTGTAGGAGAGGGGAGTGGGCAGGAGCTGTGAGAGGTTGGGCCCCCTGTCACCCCTGGCCCAGGTAGGGTTCATTGTCTCCAGGAAGCATGTACCAAGCCAGGCAAGGGGTGCAGGGCACTGCTCCACACGAATCAAACAGCCACTGCCCTCGAAGAGCTTACAACCCCCGGTGATGAGACAGCGACCTGCTCTACTCTAAAGAAAAAGTACTATGGCAGTCCCAGCTGGGGTTAGTCACACGTGCCAGGGCCAGTTCTAAGGTCTTAGCAGAGCGTCTCATTTAATCCTTACGGCTACTCTTGTGGTAGTTTCCTTAAGTAGTCCCATTTCTCAGTGTAACTGGGAAGAAAAGAGGGTCCGAGGATTAAGTAACTTGCCCCAAATCGCCCAGCTGTTAAAGAAGATTTGAACTTGGGTCCGTAGAACTGCAAGCCCCCGGCTATCACCACAACAGAGGGGCCCTAACCCAGAATGGGCGTTGAGGGTGCTGGAGAAGTACGTGATGCCCAAGCCCCATAGAGGGATGTGTCTGAGCAAGGGAGGGTGAGGACGTGTCCTGGGGGAGGAGAGTCCCTGGGAGGGCTTGAAGCAATATGCCCTGCCCAGGCTCCATCGTACCTTGCCTCTGGCCCTGAGGTGTTGTCGTTAACCTGAAACGCCCCCAGGCAACTGGCCTAGGGTAAGAAATTCCGTGGAGACTGGATCCACCCTACCTGCGCCTTTGAGCAGGGAAGCCTGCTCCTCTCTACCCCTTCAGTCACTTCTGCCCCACATAGACCGCATAAAGCCGTCTGTGTGTGCATTGCCCTCTTCCAACAGGCTTCTTTTAATATGTGAGTATCCGGGGATGGAATAGGGTGGGATATAACAAGTTAAATGTCGAAATTCTCAGGGTAACTAGGTTTATAGCGCATTTATTCAATCAGTAACTTGTAAAGGGCCTGCTGTGCTTCCGAGGTAAAGTCCATCCTCCTAAGGCGCATAGTTGGCTGGGGACCTTCGCCGAGGAACCGGGCGGGACCACGGTCCCGCGCACGCCGCCTCCAGCGCCCGCCGTGCCGCAGACGCTGAGCTCGCGCGCCCCCTCGTGGGGCCTCCGGGAACTGCGCGGCGCCGCCCGGGCCCCACCACTCCGGAGCTGGCCGCGGTTGACCGGTTCACCCCGGGCAGGAGGACTGAAGCGCTCTCCAAAGCCAAGGGAGGCCTTGGGGGGAGGGGCTGGCTACGTCCTCCGGCCACAGAGTGCCTTCCAACGCTCCAGATGCCTCACCGCCTCAGCCCACCCAGGATAGGGGTGGTAAACCCCCAAGCTGCCTGCGAACGGTCCCTTCTTTGTCCTTCATGCCCGGCCCCCAGCTCACCCTCCTGGGCTCCAGTCCGTGCAGGCGGGAACGGAAACAGGCGGGCCAGGGCCCATGGCCCACCCAGACCCCCCCTTTCAGTAAACATCTCACTGCCTGCTCTTAACTTGAGGAAGTTCCAGGAGGGGCTTGTGTTGCCTCTGAAGACAGGGGCTTTTCCAAATATGACCCCAAGATGAGGCTCCTGTTTTTAGGGTCTCATTCCCTCATCCATATTCTCCCTCTCTCTCTCTCATGTTCAGGGGAGAAGCCTTTCCTTGTAGGGACCACAAAAATGGAAGGAGAGCGATGATGGACTATGCTCAGTGAAGGCATGATTTCCCAGGAAAAGGGGCGGTGGGATGGCCATCTGACCTTTTAAGACTCACACTAAGGATAATCAAGGATACTGGTAAGCTTTAGTTAGGAGGATGGTTGTTTATGTAGCAGGGAGCCCCTTGGCAGACATCCCCCACCCCAACCCCAGTATCTGTTGCATCCAGATTTACATGAAGGGTGAGACACTTTCTAAAGCAAATCAACTTGACTGTGTTGGTGCTGGGGTCCTGGGGCTGGGACACATTGCCACAATCTGTGGGCTTGCCAGAGAGGGCTGCTGGATGAGACCACACAATAGACAGGGACTTTGGGGGGCTTGAAACAAACATCTCTAAGAGAGAAGGGAGCTTGACCCAAGAAGCCAGATCAGCCATGGGTGTGAGCTCCAGAAGGGAGCTGGGTAGCAGCTTGTGCTAGAACTTACCTTGATTCATCCACCAGGGAGTGAGTGTGCCCTGGAGAGAACTGGGGCTTTGGAATGAGTTGTTCAATGACTCTATGACTCCTCAGAGCCCAAGCCACCTGGCCCTAACTCAGTGTATCCCCAAAAAGAGCACTCTCCTCCCACACCAAGAGCCTCCCTGGGTCTATGAGGGGGTCTCCCCAGCGCCACAGTCACTGCAGCTCAACTCAGCAGGCCAGTGGCCACAGAGCCAGGTGTCACCAGCAGGGACAGTGCAGTGCAGACAGCACAGCAGATGGTGGCAGTTGTCTGGCTGAAACAGAAGCAGCAGTGGCAGGAGCTCTGGCTGGGGAGGACGTGGCTGGATTCAGAGCAGGACATGTGAGGGGGAAGACTGATTTAAACCCAGGAGGTAGGGCCGGCCCTGTGGCTTACGCTCCGCTGCTGGCGGCCCGGGTTCAGATCCCGGGCGCGCACCGACGCACCGCTTCTCGGGCCATGCTGAGGCCGCGTCCCACATACAGCAACTAGAAGGATGTGCAGCTATGACATACAACTATCTATTGGGGCTTTAGGGGGAAAAAAATAAATAAATAAAATCTTTAAACCCAGGAGGTAAGTGCACACAGGACGCTCCTTGGTGAGTCCAGAGATGCCTGAGGAAGGGATCTTTGCAAATAATAAAAATGCCTCCACAAACAAGTGGATCCTCCTGTCTTCCACTGATGAGGTTTGTAAATAAATGGTCGTGTGAACACATTTTAGACTCACACTAGTGATGTCTGGGTTCTCGAAAGGCCATATTTTTTAAAAATAGAAAGTTTTATTTTCTTTTTTAAGACTCCTTTACTAGTTAAGTCTGGTCCAGGATCTAGTGGGACACTAAAACACCAGCAATCTTCCACAAATGTTAAGAGAGTCCAATAAATAGCACCTGTCTTCTCTGACTAGGTTCTGAAGAAATTAAGAAATAAGACAGGAGCAAGTCAATGGAGAGATAAAATGTTGCCTTCCCTGGTGACCAAGCCTAAATCGCAGGACTCAGCTCAGTATGAGAATAAAAAGACTGGCTAACTGAACCCCAGAGGGAGGCAGGCTTAGCTACTCATTCCTGGGGTTGGGGTGAGCTCACGCTCAGGAGGATAAGTGAGGAAAGGGGAGCTGAAAAACCCAGAATCTTCTTCACTTGGAGTGAGGATGAGTGTTCCCCCTAAAAATGTGGATAGACTCCCACTGTTCCTTTATATGTTGGTTGGTCTTTCTTTGGAATTCAGAATGTATTTTCTCCATATGAACTGCTTTACATAGGACCCTCAAACGTCTGTTGAGGGGCCGGCCCAGTGGCGTACTGGTTAAGTTTGCATGCTCCAGTTCGGCGGCCCAGGGTTCACAGAGTTGGATCCTGGGTGCAAACCTATGCACCGCTCATCAAGCCCTGCTGTGGTGGCGTCCCATATACAAAAGGTAGAGGAAGATGGGCACGGATGTTAGCTCAGGGCCAATCTTATTCACCAAAAAAAAAAAAAAAAAAGTCTGTTGAGCCTGTAAAGGAATAGAATTCTAGTATCAACTCAAGCTCTGGCCCAGAGGAGAGAACCGTGCCGAGGGAAGAGGATAGAAGAAGCTATTCCAGTGTCCTTCTTCCCCCACAAATGCCCCGCTGGGACACTATTTTCCCACATTTCCCTTCCATTCCATCAAGCCAACTCCATTCCTCAGTGTGAGAGACTTTGACTTGGAGGTTAGAGAAAGTCTTACTTATTAAACAATTTCACATTAAACAGTAATAACTGACAAACCCTTCTCCTTGTACGGTTTTTTAAAAAATTTTAAAGCAGACCAAATCTTATTAACCCAAATGAATTTTTAATACAATTAGTAGAATTTCAGAAGGAGTGCAAAAGTGAGGTGAAAATTCAAGCAGTAAAAAGAAAAGATCTTTGACAGTATGTGGGGAGGGAGAGCAGATGCTGCCTGCAAGACCAAGGGGGAAATGGATGAAAACAGGGAAGCCCTGAGATGAAAGAAACTAAAGAAGACCTGAATAGTGGAAACAGCTGTATTCATGCATTGGAAGACTTATTGTTATGATGACAATACTCCTCAAGTGACCTACAGATTTAATAAAATCTCTATCAAAATCCCAATGGCCTTTTTTGCAGAAATGGAAAAACCGATCCTAAAATTCATATAGGATTACAAGGTACCCAAAAGAGCCAAAACAATCTTGAAAAAGAACAAAAATGTTGAAAGACTCAGACTTCTGATTTCAAACCTTACTACAAAGCTACAGTAATCAAAACTGTATAGGGCCGGCCCCGTGGCTTAGCAGTTAAGTGCGTGCGCTCCACTGCTGGTGGCCCGGGTTCGGATCCCGGGCGCACACCGACGCACCACTTCTCTGGCCACGCTGAGGCCGCGTCCCACATACAGCAACTAGAAGGATGTGCAGCTATGACATACAACTATCTACTGGGGCTTTGGGGGAAAAAATAAATAAATAAATAAAATTAAAAAAAAAAACTGTATGGTACTGGCATAAGGATGGACATATAGACCAATGGAGTAGAATTAAGAATCCAGAAATAAACCCATACATCTATGGTCAGTTGTTTTTTGACAAGGATATCAAGGAAATTTGATGGGGAAAAAAATATTCTCTTCAGCAAATGGTACTGGGGGAACTGAATATCCACATGCAAAAGAATGAAGTTTAGGGGCTGGCCTGGTGGTGTAGTGGTTAAGTTCGCGTGCTCTGCTTTGGCAGCCCAGGGTTCGCAGGTTCGGATCCTGGGTGCGAACCTATACGCCGCTCATCAAGCCATGCTGTGGCAGCGTCCCACATACAAAATACAGGAAGCTTGGCCCAGATGTTAGCTCAGTGACAATCTTCCTCACCAAAAAATAATTAAAAAAAAAAGAATGATGTTTATCCTCACCTCATACCATATACAAAAATTAACTAAAAATGAATCAAAGTCCTAAACATAAGAGCTAAAACTATAAAACTCTTAGGAGAAAACATAAAGGTAAATCTTTACCTGGCAATAATTTCTTAGATATGACACCAAAAGTACAAGAAATAACAACGATAAATTGGACTTCATCAAAATTAAAAACTTTTATGCATCAAAGGACACTATCAAGAAAGTGAAGAGAACCCACAGAATGGGAGAAAATGTTTGCAAATCATATATATGATAAAGGTCTAATATACAATGTATTAAGAACTGTTAAAACTCAACGACAAAAAGACGAATAACCGAACTTAAAAATGGGCAAAGGGCTTGAGTAGACATTTCTGAAAAGAAGTTATGCAGATAGCCAACAAGCACATAAAAAGATACTCAACATCATTAGTTATTAGGGAAATACAAATCAAAACCACAATGAGATACTGCTTCACACCCACTAGGATGCCTATGATTAAAAAAAACAAAAAAGGAAAATAACAAGTGTTGGTGAGGATGTGGAGAAATTGGAACCTTTATACATTGCTGATGGGAATGTAAAATGGTATAGTCACTATGGAAAACAGTTTGGCTATTCCTCAAATAGTTAAACATAGAATTATCACATGACCCAGCAATTCTACTCCTAGGTATATACTCAAGAAAACTGAAAACATATGTTCACACAAAACTTGTACATGAATATTCATACTAGCATTATTTATAATATCCCAAAGCAGAAACAATTGAAAGGTCCATCAACTGATGAATGGATAAACAAGTGTGGTATATCCAAAAATGGAATATTATTCATCCATAAAAAGAATGAAGTACTAATACTTGCTACATCATGGATGAGCATTAAAAACATGCTAAGTAAAAGAAGCCAGATACAAAAGGCCATGTATGATTCCATTCATATGAAACAGCCAGAAAAGGCAAATCCATAGAGACAGAAAGCATACTAGTGGCTGCCAGGAGTTGGGGGGAAGCGGAAATGGGGAGTGAATGCTTAATTGTTTGAGAGTTTCCTTTTAGGGTAATGAAAATATTCTGGAACTAGATAACGGTGATGGTTGTACAATATTGTGAGTGTACAAACTGCCACTGAATTGTACACTAGCATTGGAAAGCTGTGGGGCCAACAAGTAGAAAGTAGCGATTACTTTAAGAGTTAGTAAGCAATAGCAGAGATGGCAGAGCGAACTGGAAGGAAGGGAAGTCTCTGTAGCAACCCAAATGGCAAAGAGTCTGTAGTGAACTTTAAGCAACTCATAATCCAAGGATCTGGATACCAGGTGAGATCATCCCAGAATAGAATCTAAGGGCACATGGAACAGTGTCAGCAGAAAATGAATGACACATGAAGAAGACCAATCCAGTCTGAACCAGGCTAAGAAAATTCTTTTAGTCAAACTTGTTCAAGGTCTTCACCAATTTTTAGTAAGTCACACTTGAAAATTGACACCAGGCTTCCAGACACACACTTATCTCTGCATCCCCTCCCCCCAGGTTCCATTAATATCATGAAATGCTGATGAAAGAAATCAAAGACCTAAATACTTGGGGAGACATATGGTGTTCATAGATTGGAAGACTCAACATAGTGAATGTGTCATTTCTCCCAAAATTGACCTCTAGGTTTAATGCAATTTCTATTAAAATCCCAGCAAGATTTTTTGCAGAAACAAATAAGCTTATTCTAAAGTTTATATAGAAATGCACAAGCCCTAGAATAGCGAGAATAATCTTGAAAAAGAACAACAAAGTGGGAAGAATCACCCTGCCTGATATTAGGGCTTAGTATATAGCTAAAGTAATCAATACTGTACAATGTTGCCAAAGGTATAGACATGTAGATCGATAGAACAGAATAGAGAACCAAAAAGCAGACCCAACACAAAGATGCTGGACTAGTTTTTAACAAAAGTGCAGAAGCAATTCAATGGAGGAAAGATTGCCTTTTCCACAAATGGTGCTGGAGCAGTTGGACATGCATAGGCCAAAAATGAACCTTGAGCCAAGTCTCACACCTCATACAAAAATTAACTCAAAATGGATCACAGACTTAATTGCAACATGTAAAAACTATAAAACTTTTGGGAAAAAAGTAGGAGAAAATCTTCAAGATCTTGAACTAAGCAAAAGGTTCTTAGGCTTGACACCTAAAGGAGGATCCATAAAAGGAGCAATTAACATGTGGCATTTCATAGAAATTAAAAACAATTGCTCTGTGAAAGACTCTACTGAAAGGACAAAAAGACGAGCTACAGATTGGGAGAAAATATTTGCAAACCATAGATCTGACCCTCAAAATGGGGCTCACTAATTCCTGGTGTTCCCTCTACATTTCCCTGTTCAATTCATTCTCCACACTCCTAAATGAACAATTCATATCTTCTCTCCTCAAATCTCCAACACTTCCTCACTCTTAACTGATGGATGCCCTTGCTTCTTGTTTCACTGAGGAAACCATCAATTGGGAGAGGATTCCACACATCCACCGCAGCATCTACCCAGCCCCTTGCAGCGGCTGCCCCCTGAAGTCTGCTTTTGCTCCCATGAGGAGAGAAGGGGCTGCGCTTCAATTCGTATCATAATTTTCCAACCCTTCTTGCCGACTCATCTGCAATTATCCCCTCTCTCCTCCACTGTATATCAAATTTTGCTCTCTACTGGATCCTTCCTATTAGCATACAAATATGCCATAATCACAGTCATTTTAAAAGAAAAAAAAATACTCCATTGACCTCATATCCACCTCCAGACATGACCTCATTTCTCTGATGTCTTCTGCAGTGAAACTCCTCAATAGACCTGTCTACAGTAGCTATCTTCACTTACTTTTCTGCATTTATTTTTATTATGATAAAAATTTATTATGAAAACTTATTCACCAAAGTGAGAGAATGGTATAATAAATTCCCATATACCTGTTGTAGGTTGACTTGTGTCCCCCACTCCCCCGCAAATTCATATGTTGAAGCCCTAATCCCCTGTACCTCAGAATGCCACCATACTTGGAGACAGGGCCTTTATAGGGGTAATTAAGGTAAAATGAGATCATATGGGTGGCCCCTAATTTGATGTGGCTGGTGTCCTTACAAGATGAGATTAGGACAGAAACAACACAGACTAAAAGATGACTGTGTTAGGACACAGCGAGGAGGTGGCTGTCTGCAAGCCAAGGAGAGAAGCCTCAGAAGAAAACAAACCTGCTGACACCTTGATCTTGGACTTCTAGCCTCCACAACATGAGAAAATAAATTCTGTCACTTAAGGCTGTGGTATCTTGTTATGGCAGCTCCAGCTATCTAGTACAATACCCATCACCCAGATCCAATAATTATCAAAGGTTTTTCTCTACTTGATTGGTCTAGCCCCTTTTTCTGAAGTATTCTTAAGCCAACCCACAGACTTCATGTTATTTTGCTCCCATGTGCTTCAGTGTGTGTTGGTGGGGGGGTCAGGGGGTGCGGGGAAGCACATTTTCTTACATAATCACAATGGCTTTTTCACACTTAGAATATTAGCAAGAATTGCTTGGTAATATCTAATACTCAGGTGTTATTCAGATTTCCCTGATTGCCTTTAAAATGTCTTTTCAGAGCTAATTTGTTGGAATCAGGATCCACACTGGTTAACTGTGTCTTTTAAATCCCTTTCTCTGGATTAGCCCCTCCCCCCACATCCCGCCCTGTTGTTTCTCATCTCACTGACATAGTGAAAAACCTTAGTCAGGCCCACTTGGCCTGACTTGGCCCACTTTCTGAATTCGTCTGTTAGCTTTCTCATCCATGTATTCTTTCTTGTGTTTTTGTTTGTTTTCCTTTTCTTTTCAAATATTTCAAACTTAAAGAAAAGGTACAAGAACAGTATAAAAAACTTTCTTTTTCTTGAACTATTTGAATGTAAGTTGCTGACATGGTGCCCCATCACCCAAGAATATTTTAGTGTGCATTTCCTACGAACAGGGACATTCTCCTACATACATCAGCAAAATGAGAACATTAACATGGATACATCACTACCACCTAATTTGCACACTCCATTCAAGTTCTGATTGTCTCAATAGTGTCTTTTCTTTTTTTTTTTTTTGGTGAGGAAGATCAGCCCTGAGCTAACATCCCTGCTAATCCTCCTCTTTTTGCTGAGGAAGACCGGCTCTGAGCTAACATCTATTGCCAATCCTCCTCCTTTTTTTTCCCCAAAGCCCCAGTAGATAGTTGTATGTCATAGCTGCACATCCTTCTAGTTGCTGTATGTGGGACGCGGCCTCAGCATGGCCGGAGAAGCAGTGCGTCGGTGCGCGCCCAGGATCCGAACCTGGGCCGCCAGTAGCGGAGCGTGTGCACTTAACTGCTAAGCCACAGGGATCCATTCCAAGATCACATGTTTCACTTGGTTGGCATGTCTCCTTCAGTCTAGAATAGCTCCTCAGTCTTTCCTTGACCAACAGGACCTCACAATTTTGAAGATTACAGCCTAGTTGTTTTGAACAGTGGACCTCAACACGGATTTGTCTAATATTTCCTCATGATTAGATTCAGGTTATGTATCTTTGGCAGGAGTATCACAGAAGTGATGCTGCGTTCTTCTCACTGAGTCCTGGCAGGGGGTACATGATTTCAATTTGTCCCCCTACTGATGATGTTAACCTTGATTAGTTGACTGAGGCAGTGACTGCCAGGTTTCCCCACTGAAAGCCATTCTTTCCTCCTTGGTAATCAATAAATATTTTGAAGCTCTGTAATATCCTGTTACTCTTCAAACTTTCACTCACCAGTTTTAGCATCCATTGATGTTTCTTGGCTGAGTTCATTATTTGAGGGTTGCCAAATTTTCTAATTTCATCATTCTGTCTGAATGTATTAGTTGGCATTCTATTATGAAGAAAACCTTTGTCTTCTCTCTCTGTCTTTCTCTCTCTCTCTCTGTCTCTGTCTCTCTTTCTGTCAGCATAGGCTCACGGATTCTGACTTTATTCATGGAGTTATAATCTGTTGTCATTATTATTTAATTTGACATTCAGATAGTCCCAGACTTGACCAGTGAGAGCTCATGCAGGCTGGCTTCTGTGTCCCTTTGACATGTTTTGAGCACCTCCATACTTTCTGGTACAAGATGTTCCAGGCTTATCTTGCACTTTTCCTGCCTCAGCCTTAGAATCAGCGATTTCTCCAAGGAACCCTGGTTCCCTTTAGGAGACAGTGGTATTTAGAAACCAAGTCCTGGGCACTGGGTGTGCTCTTTGAATTTGGATGGTGCTGCTCCCAGGCCCTCTCAGTGGATGGAGTTAGAAAATCTCTCTACACGAATTTCATCTATATCTGTTTCTCTGTCTATCTATATTGAAAGCCATTAGGTCATACTGATGTGTCTAATTCCAGTCCAAAATCATAGGATTCTTTCTAATTTCCTCCTTTTCATATTTATAATTTTTTCTACCAATGAGAACCCTGAATCCCATTATCCCCAATATATTTGCTTATTTGATCAATCCTCATATGTAACCAATCTCCTATCAATGCTGCCATCACAACCACCTGCCACACACTGATGCCCTTGTTAACCCACTCAGGCTCTAACACCCTGCAGCAGGCCCTCCTCCTACTCCCAGCCATGGGTACCTACCTGGCCCAGCCCCACCTAATGGCTTTTGGACTGAATTATTCAGGAAGGAAGGGAGGGAGGGGGGAAAGGTGAGAGGGGAGGAAAGAGTGAAGAGGATGGATCCATTTATTCTTACTCTAATCAAGAAACAATACAAGATCAACAATTACTTTCCCATGGTCAAGTCTCTCAGTCCTCATCTTCCTTGATCTCTCAGTAGTATTCAGTGCAACTGTTTACACCCTCCTGATTCTGCTACTTCACTCCTTCTCAGTCTTTTGCGCTGGACCCGCCTCAACTTCATGACCTCTAGGTGCTAGAGGGCGCCAGGGCTCATGCTCAGACCTCTTCTCTCGTCTCCTTCATTTTCTAAGTGATTTCTTTCAGACCTAAGACTTTAAACACCATATGCTGAGGTCTTCCAAATTTATATCGCAAGCCCCAACCTCTCCTCCAACTCTAGACTCAAATATCCAATTGCCCGTTCTAATTGCATGTCTAATAGGAACCCCAAAGTTAACAAACCAAACTCTTAATCTTTCCTCCCAAAGCTGTCTCTCTAATTTTCTCTCTAATCCAACAGCATATTCTGTCAGCAATACCTTAAAAATATACCCCGAGACCAATACTTCTCACCGTTTCCATCTCTACCCTCCTCTCCCAGTCACCAGTTTTCCTAGGACCTCTGCAATAGTCTCCCTGCCCGCTTCCTTGCTTCCTCTCTTGCTCCCAAATGCTTCCTCCCCCACACAGCAGCTAGAACAACCCTGTGAAAATGTAAACCCCACTTCTAGTTCCCACAAGAGAAAAGACAATACTATTTCAGAATTTAAGACTAAAGGACAAACAGCACAAAGGACAATAGACACCATATAAATGAGAAAAGAAAACAAAATAAAACAGAAATTTAAAAAGCAATTTTAAAAATTAGAGAGAAAAATGACAGATGTATAAGACAGGCAAAGGCAGACCAACATCACGTAATTGTAGTCCCCAGAGGAGAAAACCAAAACAATGGAACAGAAGAAATATTTTAAAATATAGTTAAAGAAAAAATGTCCTGAAATAAGAGAAGACTTGAATCTATATATTGAAAGGACAAATTGACTCAAAACAATTAACTTGGAAACATATCCCAGTATGTCTCTAAGCATCAGAAGGAGTTTCATGACTAGAGGAGGTAAATCCTGGGAGGAAAGGACCCAGGGACGACTGACTGGGGATTGGTGCAAGCTGCCAAAATATGAATATGCAGATACACACACACACACACACACACACACACGCACACACAGCACTTTGGGTCAGGCAGCGATAATTTGGGTATTTGTCTCAGGTGAAACAATGAGTGTGAGAGCTTAGGTTGTAAAATAGAGCCATACCCAGCCCTACCGGTTGGGAGGAACAGGAGGAAACCACAACAAGGGGGAGATTAGTGACCTAGGAAGTCACCTGGCTATGTATGACCCCCCCACCCCCGCCACTGAAAACAATTATGCCTTCCCTTTCCTTAGGGCAGGAGGTTCATACAGATCTAGAAGATTCTCCCAAACATTTGAGGAAAGCCATACTCATTAACTACAACCACGAATGGAAAAATTATACCTGAGGAAACAGTTCATAGAGCGGGCAGGAGAGACTTTATAAATAAATATTGAAAATACCTTCAGTGGGATAAAAGGATATGGCATCCATGAAACAAAACCAGCTTCTTTTGAAAAAATCCAATAAGAGATCACAGAAATTAAAAATATACCTCTTGAAGATAAATTCAGTAAGTGGGAATAATAGAACAGACTCAGCAGAAGAACAAATTAGTGAGCTGGATGATAGAGGTGAAGAATTCTTCTAGAATTCAGCAAAAAGGTATTAAGCTATGTAAATCATGAAACAAAAGATACAAGATGTAGAAAGCAATTCCAGAATTCCACCATCCATTTACTAGGTGTTCAGAGAACAAAAAAGAGATTAAAGGGAAGATTATATTTAATGGAGTATAGAGTAGAAATGTAGATATAAAATTTCCCAAAACTTAAGGAAGATATTAGTCTTGGATCAAAAGAGCCCACTGATGTTAAGTAACTTCATACCCTGACATATCTTTGTATTATTTAAGAGCAACAAGAATGAAGAGAAAAGTCTAAGAAATTTATTTGAGGAAAAAATTATATTATCTACAAAAGTATATGGTCAGATTGATATCAATTAGCTCTATTAAAAAGAAGCCAGGGGGCCAGCCCAGTGGCGCAAGCAGTTAAGTGCACGCGCTCAGCTGCGGTGGCCTGAGGTTCGCCGGTTCGGAACCCCGGGCGCGCACCGATGCACCGCTTGGCAAGCCATGCTGTGGCGGTGTCCCATATAAAGTGGAGGAAGATGGGCATGGATGTTAGCCCAGGGCCAGTCTTCCTCAGCAAAAAAAAGAGGAGGATTGGCAGATGTTAGCACAGGGTTGATCTTCCTCACACACAAAAAAGAAGCCAGAATTAGCAATATTAATACCAGCCAAAATATGTTTCAAGGTGGCAAGCATGTACAACCTCTAAATAACTTATGTTAAGCAAAATACAAAAATGAGAGTTATAAACTATTTATAACTGAATGAAATGAGAGCATGGTATAACATATGGGATATGGCCAAACTGTACTCAGAGGAAAAGTTATAGTCTTAGTACTTTTATTAGATAATAATAAAGACTAAGAATAAATGAACTGTACTTTCAAATTAAGAAGCTAGAAAAAGAACAACAAAATTAATGCAAAGGAAGTAGAAAATTAATAACGATAAAAAACAAGATATAAGGAAAGAGAAAAAACCAGTAGAGGAAATGTTCCACAAAAATAAAACATGGCTCTTTCAAACCATTGTTAATATAGACAAACTTGGGGCAAGTTTAATAAAGATAAAAGTGAGAAGGATGAACAAACAGCATTAGGAATGAAAAATGGATGTATAAGTACAGACAGAAGTGGTTTTTAAAATATAAAAGAGTATACAACTTTTTACTAATAAATGTGAAAACCTACACAAAAATAAATTACAAGAATAAGCCCAAGAAGAAGGAAAATACCCCAATAAGCCAATAAGCGTAGAAAAAGCTGAAATGGTGATCGGGGCGAATGCAAAAAGTATCAGACTCACACAATATTTGAGGTGAGTTCACGCCCGTCAGAATGGCTATAATTAACAAGACAGGAAACAACGTGTGTTGGAGAGGGTGTGGAGAGAAGGGAACTCTCATACACTGCTGGTGGGAGTGCAAACTGGTGCAGCCACTATGGAAAACAGTATGGAGATTCCTCAAAAAATCAAGGATAGGACTACCATATGATCCAGCTATTCCACTGTTGGGCATTTATCCAAAGAACTTGAAAACACCAATTTGTAAAGGTACATGCACCCCTGTGTTCATTGCAGCGCTATTCACAATAGCCAAGACTTGGAAGCAACCTAAGTGCCCATCAAGGGACGAATGGATAAAGAAGATGTGGTATATATACACAATGGAATACTACTCAGCCATAAGAAACGATGAAATCCAGCCATTTGTGACAACATGGATGGACATTGAGGGTATAATGCAAAGTGAAATAAGTCAGAGGGAGAAGGTCAAATACCGTATGATTTCCTTCATTAAGTAGTAGATAATAACAACAATAAACAAACACATAGGGACAGAGATTGGATTGGTGGTTACCAGAGGGGAAGGGGGGAGGGAGGAGGGTGAAAGGGATAATTCGGTACATGTGTGTGGTGATGGGTTGTAATTAGTATTTTGGTGGTGAACATGATGTAATCTATGCAGAAATAGAAGTACAAGGATGTACACCTGAAATTTTTACAATGTTATAAACCAATGTTACTGCAATAAACAAAAAATTAAAAAAAAAAAAATTTGAGGTGAGTTCTACCAAACTTTCAACTTACTAAAAAATACCCATCTTCTATAATCTTTCCAGAGCACAGAAAAAGATGGAAAAGTCTCAACCTCATTTTCTGAGGCTAGAATCACCCTGATCCTAAATGTAGACAGAGAAAGCACATAGGAGAAAACCATAGGCCCCTCCCACTTATAAACGCAGATACAAAAATATGAATCAATCAATGACCAAGTAGGATTGTTCCAAAAGAATGTGCCAGAAGAGCCAAATAATAAAAGCTATACCATGTTCGTGGATGTGAGGATTATACATTTTTTGTGTGTGTGTGAGGAGATCAGCCCTGTGCTAACATCTGCCAATCCTCCTCTTTTTTTTTTTTTTTTTTTTGCTGAGGAAGACTGGCCCTGGGCGAACATCCGTGCCCATCTTCCTCCACTTTATATGGGACGCCGCTACAGCATGGCTTGCCAAGCAGTGCGTCGGTACGTGCCCGGGATCCGAACCGGCGAACCCTGGGCCGCCGCAGCGGAGTGCGTGCACTTAACCGCTTGCGCCACCAGCCGGCACCTTGGACATTTTTTATATTAGGTTTATCCTAGACACTTTGCTTACATTACTATTAAGATGTTATGCCTGGGGGTACAACACATCCTGGGTCCAAGAGCATAAAAGCCACACACTAACAAAAGTAGAGAAGAAAGAGAGAAGCTCAGTTTCTTGTTGACATCATAGGGTCTCTACACCAGCTTTAGTCTGCATTCCTGTGGATTTACTTAGTATGCAAAACTACAATTTCTATTATTTTAAGCGTCTGTTTGCCTCTGTTACTCAAAGCTGACATAAATCCCAGTTAAACCTCCAACAAGATTTTTCACGAAACTTGACAAACTATTTCTGAAATTCTTGTGAAAGAATAACACACTCACATTCCAGGCAGTGAAAGAAAGGAGGGAGAAAGAGGCAAGGGCAGTGCCTGTGGCAGGAAAGTAAAACTTTCCCCCAAATTCCCCATAGACTTCCTCTTGCTTCCCCCTTGACCAGAGCTAGGTCCCATGGGAGATCCTAGCTGCAAAAGAGACTGGGAAATGTAGTTTTATTTGAGTACCTTATTGTGCCAGAAATATATTCCAGATGAGTTCAAGACCTAAATGTAAAAAGAAAAACTTCAAAATTATTAGAATAAATTATAGACAATCTTTTTTACTTTACAGTGTGGAGGGTTGTTTAAACAAGACACCAAGTCTACAAACTAGATCATAAAGGAGATTTTTACATAAAGAAAATTTGACAAATCAAAATTTAAATTTTACATAGAGTATAAGAAACCATAAACACATTTAAAAGGCAATCAACACACTGATAGAAAACATTTTAAATATACAAAAAAGGAATTAAAATCTAGCGTTTATAAAACACCTAGAAATCAATAGGAAAAAAGAAAAACCACCGAACAGAAAAAAAGGAACAATGGATATAAGTACGCAATTCACAAAAGAGAAAATATAAATGGCCAATAAAAAAAATATGCTCAACCCCAGGAGTAACCAAGGAAATGCAAATCAAGACTCCACTATTTTTAATCACCAGCTTGGCAACAAAATTTTTTTTTTGCAATATCAAGTGCTAGTGAGGATGCGTGGAAATGGGCAAGCTCACAGAACTGCTGGGGGAGGAGGTGTTTATTGGTACAGCCACTTTGCAGAGTGATTTGATAGTATCTTTTCAAAACGGAAAACGTGCATATCCTATAACCTAGTAATTACGCTTTTGTGTGTCAGCACTAGAAAGACACTCACCCGTGTGGAAACACACATGTGCACACAGGTATGCGCACGAATGATCATTGAGGTATTTTTGAAACAGTGGAATAGATCAATAAAATGTGGTATATTCTCAGAAGACTACACTGTGCAAAAAGGAATGAACCAGGTGTAAATGTATCAATATATTTAGATGTAAAAAACAGCGAGTGAAAAAACAGTTACAGATGTAGGGGTTCAGAATATGTCACCCCAAAATATGCCACGTTGGCGTATTGGTTATTTTGAATTAAAGGTACTTGAGAAACAGCCAGTGCAAGGACACTCTGACGTACCTTTGTCTCCCTGAAAGCAAGAGATTTATCTCCCATGTGAAAGATACTCTCCCTGCACCTGGAGGGTAGAAGGCATCCTTATCACCAGAGATGATAAGGGATTTAAGGCCTGGGAAAGCTGTATAAAGAAACTTTGCCACTTCTTCACTAATTTACTACCCCAAGCCCAAACCCTTTTTGTCCTGTCAATTCTTCACAAATTTACTGTTTCTTTGCCTAAAAGGTATAAAAGCTTCCTGTTTTGGTCACTTCTTTGAGTCTCCTATCTTTGTGGGTCTCTCGTACGTACATATGTAATTAAATTTGTTTTTCTCCTGTTAATCTTTTTATTATTGGAGGGTCTCAGCCAAGAACCCAGAAGGATAGAGGGAAAATTATTTTTCCTCCCCTAAGCAGAATATATATGATACCATTTCTGTTTTTGAAAAGGCACACACTCAAAACAATACTACGATTTTCTGTGGATCTAGTTAATGGATTTAAAATGTTTTTTAAAATCTGAAGGATCCACACCAAAATCATAATAGTGGCTCCCTCTGAAGATGGAGGAGGCACAAAATAGTTGGGTCAATGGAGACTTCAGATTTATTTTTGATAATTTTTAAGGTGAATAGATGAACGTATTGATTTATAACTGAAATGAATTCAAACTCCAAATAATAAAAAATACAAATTTATATCAGAATGGTTTGTATATTGTCCACAGTTTTTTCTGCATAATTGTATTTAATTGACAGGAAATCATATATGGTTCTCATGCCCATAGTTTTCAATGAATCCTTTTACTGTCTTCACAAAAGGCTCGTCCCGCTCTCCCTTCACAGAAGGGCTGGGCCTGTGGGATCCCAGTGTAGACAGAGCCGAGAAGCAGGCTCCTTAGACACCTCGATGTGACACGGCATGTTCTAAGAGGCTACACAGCCCCTGGGCGCCCTGCGGGAGCTTGCTTTCCTAAGCTGTCCTGATTTCCACAGCTCGCATCCCTGGATTCTCTCTGCCAGAGTTCTCCAGTGTCACCCACTGTGTCTGGCAGCTGAAAGGATGGGGCCCCATTTGTAAGGGTGGGAGCTGGAGGCCCTGCCTGGAGGGTTACGATTATTATTCTCAGTCCCCTGGGTTCCCATTTCCCGATTGTCTGTTCTGTACCAAACCCCTAAATCTGTGTCAGCTCTTTCCTGCTGCTGCTTCCATAGAGAGGGCTCTGGGCTGGGCTTGGGGATGGACGGCACCATCTGCGCCTCACGCACTGAGCCTCGTCTGGTGCCGGCTTGGAGGGGTCGGCACCCTTGCTGCAGGCCTCGGGGGCTCATGGGCTGCCTGGAGGCCCACAGGGTGGTTGCGCCGCCTGGCAGCGAGGCCCCCACCCCCAGAGTCACCAGTATCTTCAGAACCTTTACAGCTGTTCATCCCAGCCAGGAGCACAGGCCTCCCAAGAATCACTGTCCCAATCACCCAAGACCTGTGAGCTCCGGGAGGGGTGGACAAGCCTGGACCACTCATTTATCTCCAGCACTGAGTACAGGCCTGATACACCCGAGATGTGTTTGTTGACTGATGAAATGAGGAAAAAGGGCATAAAAGGAAGTAATGCTCCTCAGAGGGGTGCCCATGGCAGAATGAAAGTCACAGGGAACAAGAGAAGCTCTGCTCTGTCTGTCTCTAGCTCCTAATTCTCCCCAGTGCTTGGCGAGATAAAGGGAGACCAGGAGGCCTGTCCCTCAGTGAGAGTCAGAGACTGGAGCTGGGGGCCTCTGGCTAATGTCACTCCCGCCCATTCCCTGCCACCCAGGGGTAGGCTCGGTCATGTGACCAAGGAGCTAGCAGAGGCTGGCCCTCACCCCCCAACCTCTCACGTCTCCCCGACAGTGGGCCCAGGGCCTGAGCCCCAAGGGGAGTCAGGATCCCCCATTCTCCCCGACAGCCCAGCCTCTTGCCTCCTCCTGCCTCTTGGAGCCCATCTCTGGCAGGCTTAATTAACTTCCAGAGACACTCGATAGCCCTGGGTGATGGGAGTTATAAAATTGCAAAGTCTGATTAAAAATAATAATGAGAATGCCTATTGCCCATTAGCCTGGGCCTGAGTGCTTAACAAGGATTAATTAATTAATCAGCCTCCTTGCAGCCTGGGGAGGGGCAAGGGTTATCTGCACCCTTTTAGAAGTTGGTGGGCGGGGTGCGGTGGGAGGAAGGGCTTTTGCTTGCCTCACCCTGGACCTTTCTAGCTGCTGGGTCCCCAGAAGAGAGCTGGAATCGGCCCTCAGAAATCACCCCTCTAGGCTGGCCACTAGCTGTATGACTTGGGGAGGCGACTCCCCCTCCCTGGGCCTCAGTTTTCTCATCTGTGAAATGCAGAGATTGGAATGATTGCTTTCCAGTGCTCCTTCCAGCCCCAATGTTGGGGACCACCCAGGTGGCCAGAGGGCTGTACTACTGCCACCTCCCTGGGGAGCAGGGCAGGGGCAGGGTCTTTTTCAGGGAAAGGAGGGTCAGCCCGGTGCCCCTGCCCCACCCCCCTGCTGTGAGCCCCTGGTTTGTTAACCTTTCTGGCCCTTGACACCTTCATTTGTGTTTTTTCAATTGTGGCAAAATGTATATAACATAAATTTTAACATCTTAACATTTTGTTGTTGTTGTTGTTGAGGAGATTGGCCCTGAGCTAACATTTGTTGCCAGTCTTCCTCTTTTTGCTTGAGGAAGATTGTCCCTAAGCTAACATCTGTGCCCATCTTCCTCTATTTTGTATACGGGATGCCACCACAGCATGGCTTGATGAGTGGTGTGTAGGGCTGTGCCCAGGATCTGAACCTGCGAATGCTAGGCCACGGAAGCAGAGTGCGTGAACTTAACCATTAGGCCACTACCAGGCTGGCCCCCCTTAGCCATTTCTAAGTGTACAGTACAGTGGTATTAAGGACATTCACCTTGTTGTGTCATCCATCTCCAGAACTTCTTCATCTTGCAAATCTGACGCTGAGTACCTATGAAACAGTAGCTCTCCATCCCTTCCCCCGGCCCCACAATCACCATTCTACCTTGTCTGTATGCATTTGACTAGTCTAAGTACCTCATATGAGCAGAATCATTTAGTATTTGTTTAGATTGGTTTATTTCACTTAGCATATTGTCTTCAAGGTTCATCCGTGTTGTTAATGCCCTTGGTTTGGATGTCGAGATTTTCCCACCTTCTAGGATTCCAGCCTGGGGTGGAGGTGGGGGGTACAGATGGACCACGAGGCTGATTCTCACACAGGGGCTGCTGGGCCTTATGCCAGAGGCTCCTGGAAGGTCGAGGATAAAGGAGCACGGCCTCCGGGCATGTCAGTTTTACTCATTGGTAAATATTGTAAAACATTACACATTAAAATAAACATGAATCTATTACAAGACAGAATGCAAAATGCACATGAATTTTTCACTCAAAACTGAGACTTGAAAGAAATTCTGTGCTTGTGGCAGATTTTCTTCCACCTCTAGGCCCTGGGGGATGGCAAGCTGAAGGAAGCACAAGCCCACAAACCCCGGGCCTGGCCTGGAATCTGGGTGCTTTGGCCTGAAGTGCTGGGGCAGCCTAGGAGGGAAGGGGCAGCCGAGGGGCGTGTGCCCTGCAGGGGAGCTGGGCCCCAGCACATCCCACTCTAGTCTAGACCTTAGAAGCCCTTGGAGTCGAGATTATTGTGAACCTAGAGAGTGCTCTCAGCCCCAGTGCTGCCAATCAGCGATGCACCTCCTCCAGTCAAGGGACTTGGAGCCAGGGTCGTCTGTCTTGGATGCAAGTCGCACCTTTACCTGCGTTCTAATGGCGCAAGCTCAGGATGAAGGAGACAGAGGTGGGAGTGGTCAGCTTTGAGCCTCTGGCTTCCTGTGCTCCTCCCCCCAGCACCCCCCCCCCACCAGGAGAAGTTGCCAGCAGCAGCAGCCGGGAGCTGAGGGCCACCCTGCACCGCTGGCCTCTGGGGAGCCCCAGGAAGTGCCAGAATCCGCCCCCAGGGCCATCTCCTCTGCAGCCAGAGTGCTCCATGATAATTTGGCCTGAGAGATGAGCGTCGGAAAGTTGCCCATTTAATTTAATTTATTTCAATTTAATTTTAATTTAAGCTATTCCACATTTGCTCCCCAGCTATCTTTTTTCACTCCTGAGGTTGTTGAATTATTGCAGCTCATAAAGAAAAGGAAGATAGAAAATGATCAGAGAGCCCAGAGGAGCCCAGCCCCAACCCCGAGACCCCCCCAACAAGTGTCTCATGTGTCCCCTCAGGACCCTCAAGGCCAGACTGAGGTGGAGGGGGACCACCACCTCCTATGGACCCAGAGCTCCCTTTCCCACCCCCAGAGTGCAAACAGTAATAATACTAACAGTTTACTGAGCATCTGCTTTGTGCCAGGACTCTTGAGCTCATTTATTCTTCAGCACACCCAGCTGGGAAGCGGGCATTATTCCCATCCCTCAGATGAGCAACCTGAGGCTCAGAAGCCAAGTTGTTTGGCCAAAGATACACAGCCTCTGAGTGCAAAGAGCATGGGAAGGAGGGACTGGCTGTGTGTCCTTGGGCATGGAAATTACCCTCTCTGAACTTCAGTTCCCAAATTGCAAAATGGGGTGATAATAATTGTTCCTGAAAGGGTTTCACCAGGTATAGTGGCCTCAAAAAGTAAATAAGTTCAAAGATGGTTATCAGAAAGACTGGATTGAAAATGTAGGAATGTTGGAAAGATTGTTCTTTTTGGATTAAAAGTCACTTCTGCCTTGGAGGGTGGAAACCTGGATTTGTCTTTGGCACCAGCCTTCCCTTTGTTCTGAAATGAGCCCTCTGGGAAGCCATTTAGTGGCGTGGGGTGAGAGAAGGATCTGCTCCCTGTTAGGGGGTCGTGGTGGGTGGGCGCCTGCTGACCTGAAGGCCTAACCCAGAAGTGAAGGCTTGGTCTACACTGTGTGGTCCTCCCTTTTCTCATCTTTGGGAGAACCTGCCCTTGCAGAGGTAGAGATATATATTTTTCAAAATCTAAAACCTAGACGATATCTTTGCTTTTGTCCAAAACCTCAGGGCCTTTGCACTGGCTGCTCCCTCTGCCCAGAACACCCTTCCCCAGATAGTCGCATGGTAGACTATTTCCTATACTTCAAGATTTTGCTTAAATGTCACCTTCTCAGTGAGGCTGTCCCTGATCACCCTATTTAAACTTGCAGTCTGACTCCCACCACCCCAGTTTCTGCCCCTTTCCCTGGTTTAGTACCCCGTCCCCCACCATGGCACTTGGTGCCTTCTAATATGCTGTGCTGTGTATGTATGTGGTGCCTTGTGTGTCTCCCCTACTGGAACGCGAGGGCCGTGAGGGTGGGGATTTTGTCTGTTTTCTTTGCTGCTGAATGCCAGTGCCCAGAATAGTGCCTGGCTCATAGCAGATGCTCAGTGAATGTTGTAGGAATTAATTAAACGGAAGAAATTGCTCATCGGAGATGAGGAGCAGAAATGGTCAGATGGTCAGGGGAGCAGTGAGGCAGGCCTGACATACTCTTTGCCTCAGACTGGAGGAAAGACGGAGGCCAGAACTGGGACGGGCTTCACCAGCGCAGCCTGGGATGGATGGTCCTTGAGCGCATGCAGGAACGTAACCGCACACACCAGGCTCTGGAAGGACATCACTGGACCATCAGGATGGTCTTGTCAGGACGGGGCCAACCACACCTTCTCAGGTTGCCTTTAAAAGGCGTGGCAGGTCCCATCTGAGAATGGGGAGGTTTCTGTTGAGCCAAACTTGGATCTACACAGAACATTCTCAGGGTGGCAGTGAGCTGGTCTCTGCCACGTGGAGCTGGTCAGGGAGCCAGTCCACTCAGAGCAGGTTAGGGTCTGTAGGCTCCAAGGACAGCCACTTCTAATGGCAGTTGGCAAGACTGTCCTAGGTTTCAAAGGAAGAGCCACAGGAGAGAGGAGTGACCCCTTCCTAAGGCTGGAGTGCGGGCATCGGCCACGGTCATCTGTAGACGCCCAGGAATTCGGAAGAGCAGTGACTGGAAGGAGAGGCAATAATGTGTCAGAAGATGAAATCCGAGCCAAAACACCTGGAGGGACCTTTTCCAGAGAGCATGTGTGTGACGTGTGTGGCTGTATTGTTTAAGAATATTAAATTCTGATATAAAACATAAGAGAAACTACTGACAGAAGCAAATAGCGGGTGAAACCTGTTAGACATAAAGTCTATAGAATGTATGTATGTTGAACAGAGATACAAAGAATGGAACAAAGAAGAGCATTGCTGATAGATAAGAAGGATGAAAAGAAGTAGGGTATCAGAAATCCATGATACATAAACGTACGTGAGGCACCAACACACTCGATATTCATGAGGCCTTAAATTGGCCACCCACTGGTGACACTCGTTCTGGCCCCACCTGCCCTATGCCCAAGAAAATTAGTAGGTTCTTTACTTCAGACATCCCAGACACTAACTTCTATTAACTCTTACTGTGGAACATGCCTTTAACAATCTAAATAAAGTACCAAATGGGTGTCAATCTTTAAAAAGCTAACAGCTGCCTCACAGGCTAACAGGTGAGCCAGAGCTGCCCGTGTACCTCTCAGATAGAGCATGTGAGCGTTGGCTCCAGGCACGGGCCGTCTCTGAGCCCCTCTGCTCACCCTGACCTGGGCCTCTGGTCACTATCAGTGACCTGGCTGATGCAGCAGAGAGAAACAGGACGTGTGAACCCTGCACCCAGGCATGCTCCTTCCACCTGCGGGCACCCCAGCCTAAATGTGTTAACTTACCCATCTCCTTCCTCTTGCTTCTCCCTGTGTTTTTTTTTTTTGCTGAGGAAGATTTGCCCTAAGCTAACATTTGCTGCCAGTCTTCCTCTTTTTGTATGTCAGCTGCTGCCACAGCATGGCCACTGACAGACGAGTGGTGTAGGTCCGTGCTTGGGAACCAAGCCTAGGTGAGTGTGCTGAACTTAACCCCTAGGCCACCGGGGCTGGCTCTCGCTGTGTGTTTTTAAGGGATTTAATAAGCCACGTAATTCGAGACTTTTCATCTGGTCTGTGAGCCTTCCTGTCCCATGAGCTCTGGGATGGCTAACTTGGCCACACACAGAGGTGATTTCCCACACGACAGTGTGACGTGGAGTGTCTTTGGGACACTTCCAGATATACCTGGGGGAGGGAAGGCTTTTGGGGGACTCAGGTTGTGATAAATTGGACATGAAAGGAAGGGCTAGGGGTCAGCCCAGTGGCATAGCGGTTGAGTTTCCGTGTTCCGCTCTGGTGGCCCGGGGTTTGTGGTTCAGATCCTGGGTGCGGACCTATGCACCGCTTATTGAGCCATGCTGAGGCGGCGTCCCACATAGAGCAACTAGGAGGATGTACAACTATGACATACAACTATCTACTAGGGCTTTGGGGAGAAAAAAGGAAAAAGGGAGGAAGACTGGCAACAGATGTTAGCTCAGGGCCAATCTTCCTCAAAAAAAAAAAAGAAAGAAAGAAAGGAAGGGCTACCCCACCTTGTGGGCATAGTCTACAAATGTGGCGGACAGCCCGTTCCAGGTTGGCTACAACAATATCTCTCATCCCAGATGCCCTTCTTCCCACTCAGCCCTGACATCGAGTGAGGGAGTCGATGTCCCCTGCCCTTGACCCTCAGTGCACCTTTGTGGCCAGCGAGGATGCCAGGTAGTGCTGGGCAAGGGCGGTGGAAGTGACGTTATGTGAATTCCAAGGCTAGGTCATACAAGGCGATAAAGCTTCTGCCTCGCTGGCTGGAATGTGTTCTCACTCTGGGAGTCTTCAGTTGCCACATGAGCAGTCTGACTGCCCTGAGGCCGCCATGCTGTGACGAAGCCTAGGCTGACTCACAAGCAGAGCCACACAGAAAGTGCACGTGTGGGCGTTCGTCTGAGATCCCAGCCCCGGTCAGCATCACCCGCCAGACACGGGAGTGAGCGAGCCTCAGGGCCCCCAGCTCTGTAGTCCTGGTCTGGTGTGGCTGGGACACACCGGCTGCTAAGAGGCAGGACGCCGTGTCTCGTTTGTCCCTGGTGCTGCCCTGCCTCCCCTGCCCAGGCCTCCTCCCTGCCAGCCCACCACCGCAGGCATGAGAGAAGCACTCTCATCCTCGGCAGTGTCCTTTCCTGAGTGGCAGCTAAAACCTCCACCGCAGGCCAGCACCTCAGTGGCTGCACGCAGTGGCTCTCGCCTGGAGTGTCAGCAGTTCTGGTCAGGACGTGGCTCTTAGTGACCCCCTCTGACACAGCCAGTCCCCCAGCCTGCGTGCCTCCCCGCAGGCTTGGTGGTGCCTCCGTGAGAGCGGAGAGCTGGCTGAGGGAGCCAAGGAGAGCCGAGGCCCCGCAGTGGCGGCTGGGCCCGGCTTGGAGCCCATTTGCTGTTTCCCATCGATCTGTCTCTCTAGGGTCCTTCTCTTTCCTTCCCTTCAAAATAATCTTAAAAAGAGCAGCTTCCAGCCCCTCTCCGGCTCCTCATTTGCTCTCAGCTCCGTTGGTTCAGTCCTTTTACTTTGCCTCGAGGTGTCTCTCTTGTCCTTGTTATCTACCCCTGCCTCTGCCCCAAGTCAATCTGGGAGATTCTGCGGAGCACCACACAGAGAAAACTGTTTCATGGAGAACCTTGGGGCCTTGCCCCATCTCGATCTTCCCAGTTCTGGACTAAAGAGTTGTTCAGACGGTCCCCAGGATTTACCGAGGACCTCCGAGGAGCAGAGGCACCATAAGAGAGGGGTTACAAACGCGGCCAGGTCCAAGTTCAGCCTCACCTCTCACCAGCTGTGTGACCTTGGGCAAGTTACTCAACCTCTCTGTGCTTCAGCCTCCTCACCTGCAACACGGGGTGTAACGGAACCTATCCCATAGGGTAAATGAGCCAATGATACGAAGCATTTAGAGCAGGGCTCAGCACATAGTAAATGCTGTGTGTTTGCTATTTTCATAATTATTATGCTGTTCTCTGTGCTGCCAGTCGGGGGGAGGGCGGGTAGAGATGGGGCTAGGGAGATCTTGCTTCCCCCTGGAGGGGGTTATGTGCCTGGAATTCTTTCTAGAAAAGGAGGAAGGTACCCCAGACTTAACATGTGCCATGAACAACTGCTCCCCCCACCCCGCTCCACTACAATTCCCATTCACATCTTTCTCTTTCACTGCTCAGGCCCCCTGGAAAAAGGAAGATGGTGGTCTCCCCATTTTCCAAATGGGGCAGTGGGCTGCTCCGGGTCAGCCAGTTAGGTCAGCTCAGGCTTCAGTGCTCCACCCTCCCCACCCAACATTCTTCCAACCCACCTTTCTGCTGTCGCCCCCACCTCCTGCTGCAGCTAGCTGCAGTGGGGGCAGGAGTCCGGGAGCTGTGAGTGCTCTTGTTCACGCCAGCACCGGAGCCTGGAGACACCAGATGTCTACAGGACTCAGTTCCTCCCCCGTATCCTATTTCTGGTTTTGGGGTGCTGGGAGCCCTGGGAAATGGCAGCCCAGGAGGGAGTCTCTCCATTTGGGGACCATTTCCAGCCCAGCCCAGAAGGAGGATGCTGGTGAGGCCTGGCCCCTCCTGGGAAGAGTCAGTGAAGGAATAGCTGCTGTGGTGACAATGAGATGGTTGCAGCTTTCCACATAGGGCAGCCCTTTGGAGAGGGGTAGCTGCAAGCCCAGCGTGCCCAGGACACCTCAGCCCACCCTCATCTCCATTTGTCCAAGCCCTTGCCATCCTTCCAGCCCCTCTCAGGTGTTCCCTGGAAGATTCTGGCATCCCCTCCTCACGGCATCTTTTGCTGGGCAGCTTTCAGAGTCCTGTCAGTACATGATGCTCTGACTTGCTCAGCTATTTCCTGTGTCCCTCTGGCCACCCCAGAAGCTTCCCAAAGGCAGGGCCTGAGCACCCCCAACTCTGAATCCCCACAGTCCCTGCTTCCTGGGGAGGTGATAGAATGATTGTCTGCAGATGCTACCAACAAGGAGGTGACCATGGAGACTTCAGGACTCCTGTCCTTCTCTAGAAGCTGGGCGTCCTGATGGTGGGTCTGCCTGACTCACAGGAGATGGGAAGATGAAGTTGTCACCATCAGCGCCACCCCCCTCCCTTGCTTTTGTCAAGCCCTTCCTCTCTGAGCTGTGACTTTCTCTCCACGCCCCGTGAGGGGAGCTGGAGCCACACTCGGTTCTTCTGCAGGAAGGCAGGGTGGAGGCTGCCGCCAGCCCCTCACGAAACATCAAAGTTCAAGAGGAGCCATGGAAATCAGACAGAGGAGAATTGCATCCCTCCCCTGGAGCCCCCTCCATAGACACAGCGCACGCCGTACAGACCCCAGCAGAGAACAGGCAAGCAGGACCCCGGGATGATGGGGCAGACGATGATCATCCATAATCAGTCATAATCATTAACAGCAAACACTCACAGAGCCCTCACAGTGTGCCAGGCACCGGGCTTGGCGTTGTCTCACTTGTTCCTCATGACGGCCCCATGAGACAGAGCCTTTTATTTATCGTTCCTCTTTTATAGATGAGGAAAATGAGTCACTTGCCCAGTAATACACACAGCAGCAAGTGACAGAACCAGGACTTGACCCTGGGTGGTCTGACTCTTTCCGACACTTTATCACCACATTAAGAGCAACTTTACCCCACACCTAACATCAGCACTCAGTCACTGACCCTGCCTGTGGAACAGCCTTCTGCCAGTTCTGCATGCTCAGTCCCATACCACTCCAGTCTTCCTGGACCCCCTTGTCTCAGTCAGCTCTTGGCATAATAATGCTGCGTAACAAACTGCCCTAAAAAAATCTCAGTGACTTGCAACAAAAAAACATTTATATTATAGGTCTGCAGGTCAACTGCAGCTTGGCTGCATTTATTAGATGCCTATTATGTGCAGGCACTGTTCTCAGGCCCTCAGGATCTAGCCACCTAGCAGAGGAGAGATACAAGACAGTACCTGTGATAAGAAATGCAGGCGCTGTGATAGGAGCTGTCCAAAGTGCTAGGGGGACACAGAGAGGGAGTGACCAATTTATTCCTGGGACAAATTGGGAATAGAGGATAACATGTGAGCTGGGCTTTGAAGAATTAGTCAGATTTCAAGAGACCGTGAAGGGTGTTCTGGAAAGTGGGAACTGCCTTTAGCAAAGGCACAGGGGGATGAAGAGCCCGGGGTGTTTATTTTGCTGGGAAGCAGATGCACGGGCAGGCCTCAGGGAAGGAGTCGGTCGGCCACAGAGAGGGAAGCATCAGGCCAAGTGGTTTGAGAAGCTCTTGACATCTTTTAAGCTGGAGAGTGGACTTGAAGGGGACGGGTTGATGGCTTTGGCAGTTCTCCAGGTAAGAGATGCTGGGAACCTGGGCCAGGTGGATCCAGCGGGGGGCAGGTGGGAGCTGGGTGTGCATAACCCCACGGTGGGGGGGACAGCAGGGCAGCTGGGAATAGCACATGACGAAAAAGCAGCAGAGGGAAAATTTCTGCGAGGCTCACATTCTCCCTCTGTTTGAAAGAGGCATTATTGAAATGTGTGTTTCCTCAATGGCAGCATAATTAAGACAAATCCATGTCCCAACCTCTAGCCCCAGAGGGATGCTTGGCAGAACTCTCAGTCACCTAATTCCCTACTAAAATGTACATTCTTTGTTTAAAAATAAAAGAGCAGCGCATTCTCTAGAGGCACAGGTATACACGCTGGACACCGCTAGAGGCTCTCGGAAGCGCAGGCGGCCCTGTGCCCACCCTGGAATCTCCTCTCTGTGGTGTGTGTGAACACGTGTCTCATGTTCAAACAGAGCCAGCGAGGCGAGGGGTCTGCGTGTGCTCCCTGAGTGCAGACAGGTAGGCCCCCGGGCTTTCTCTTTGGGTTCCTTGGTGCCCAGCTCCAACACAGGTGCTTGAAAGTGTTCTTCACCAGTGACAGCTGGATGCTCACAGCTGACAGGAAGCAGCCTGGGGCCAGATGACCCAGCCAATGCCCCACAGGGAGCCCCCACCCCCCGAGTCAGAGGAACCTCCCACCCTTCCCCTTCTCACTCCTCTGCCTATGCTCCCCGCACTCAGCCGCCCCAGCTGGCCTGAGGGGGCCTGTGCAGCAGATGGACACCTGCCTGGAGATGAGACACCTCGTCACCACTCGGCCACCTCTGGGAGAGGAGGGCTGCAGCAGGGAGAGGCTGCTTATTTTTAGCCTGCTCATTGGCTGGGGCTTTGCAGACCAAGACGTGGCTCCTGCTCCTCGCTGATGCTGTTGTTTTTCTCCACCAGGGCTGGGAATTGGTTTATTTTCCAGGTAGCCACCTCAGCGGCAGCAGGCCCTGGGCAGGTTGCTGTGGGTCTATTATTTTTCATTGCCTGTCTTACAGAGCATGAAATCAGGGCGCGGCAGAGAGGGCGGCAGCAAGGTGGTGCCAGCCAGGGTTCCCGGGCTCACGGGGGCTCCCACACTGCTCCGTGCTTCATGCTCCCTGCGAAAGGCTAGCACCGTGAAGGGAGAGGAAGGCCTCAGCTGGGCGGCAGGGAACCTGGCTCCAGCCCCACCTCTGCCCCGGTTGGTGCTGCTGTGGGCCCAGCCCTTCATGCCCAAGGAGAGCTGACGTGGCCCGGTGCCTCAGTTTCCCTTTTCTGCCAAGTCCGCAGGGCTGTGCTCCCTCTAGGGGAAAGCTCTAGGAGAGAATTCCTTGCCTCTCCTAGTCTCTGGTGGCTCCTGGTGTTCCTTGGCTTGTGCAAGCATAACTCCAGTCTCTGCCCCACCAACTGCTGAAGGATAGCAGAACATGTCACCCCAAAATATGGCTGTAGGAGTTCGGGACATGCCACCTCAAAATATGCTGCTTCGGTATACCGATTATTTTAAGCTATTACTTAGGCACTTTGAAAAACAGCAAATGCCAAGAGAGGCTTGCTCTGATCTCCCCTTATCTGCCTAAAGACAGATCCTCCAAAAGGAACTCAATTCATCAATTCCCTCCCTGGGGGTTTCATCAGCCAGGGGGGATGACTCTCATCACAGGAGAGGAGACAGAAGTGACACACACCCAGACAAACTTTGTCACAAATGGTCATACTCCCATTTGTTCTTCTAAGGGCCCAGTCACCTTCCCTAAAAATCCTTTACTCTCTCCTAAGGGACCTACCTCTTCTCTCCCCTTCTCCGTTAAGATTGTTTTTAACCCTGAATTCTAAGCCACCTCAGGGAGTTCCTCATTTTTCCTGGATATCTCCCATGTATACACGAGGTGTACGTGCTGATAAACTCTGTTTTTCTCTCGTTGATCTGTCTTTTATTACAGGGGGTCTCAGCTAAGAACTCAGAAGGGCAGAGGGAAAATGACTGTTCCTCTCCTACACTGCCTTCTTCCCATGGCCTTCTCCCGGGTCTCTGTCTCGAACCTCCCTCTCCTTTCTCTTACAAGGACATCAGTCATTGGATTTAGGGCCCACCCTGAATCCTTAACTCAAGTACTAACTTGATTATAGCCACAGACCCATTTCCAAATAAGGTCACATTCACAGGTACCAGGGGTTAGGACATGGACGTATCCTCTGAGGGGACATTATTCAATCTCCTACAGCCAGGTACTCACGGAGATGTTTCTTAGTTCTCTCCTCTAGCTGCAGTGCCACAAGGTCAGAGGGCACAAGGCCACTGGAAGAAGCTGTTTGGCCAAGAGCTGCTTCTATGCTGGCTGCTCACTTCCCTCCTAGTCCTGGTGCAAATGAGAAGTTTGGCCAACCTCTGAGCCCTGAGTGTGGAGCAAAGGCGTACAGCAAGCCCTTCTCCTCCCCGCCGGCAGGAAAGCCAGAAAAATGAAGAAATAGGAAGAAAGGGGATTGAATCAAAGAAACTTGAGCCTTACTGCATGTGCAGCCACCTGGGCCAAGAAGGGAGGGAACGAAGAAAGGTGGCACATGGGGAGACCTCCAGGCATAAACCCACAAGATGCTGCAGCCTCAGACCTGCCCGGATCTCGGTGAGGAGCCAGAGAGGTCAAGTGTGAGCCGAGACCTCGGGTCCCCTGGACAACTTAGGTGTTTATCTTCACCTTTCCTGCCTCCATACTGGACCCTTTCAAACTGAGGTTCCTCCCCTGGAGACCCACGCCCCCCACTCTAGCATCCTACCCACTTGGAGCGGTTCCCCTCGACACTCACAGGCTCCACGAGCCTCTTTCTCCCATGAAAACGTATCAGGCACACGGCTCCTTCCCTTAGGCCTTCTTTTCCCAGCTTTTCCGGTGATAGGGAGCTAATCCTATAAACAAATTCAAACCAGCTCAGGAGTTAATGACTGAAGCTGTTAAAGACTGCTAACAACAAAATGGGGTGGGGGGGGGGGAGCAAGGAGGAACGTAGGGGCACATTTTGCATCTTAGTTGAGGAGAGGCTTTGAGTCAAAGAAAGGGATCCCCCATGGCGGCTTGTCAGCCCTGAGACAGGCGGTGAGACACGGTTTTGAGTTGAGGGGCTCCGTCAGCGCTCTGGACATCACCCTGAGTGTGTTCACCACACGGGCACGGCAGCTGCCCAGCCACCTCCACGCAGCTGGAGCGGCCCCCCTGCCTGCACTTTTGGGCCAGAGGCTTTTGTGGACCCTCCCAGCCCGGAACAGGTCTTGTTGCACCAGCATCTGGTTTCATAAACATGCCTCGGGATCTAGTTATTGTGGTTTCCTCCTATTTTAAAGATGAAGCAGCTGAGGCACAGGCCAAGGTCACACAGCAAAGCTGCTTTGATTGGAGCCCAGGTGTTGTCTCCTGAGTCCGTGATGTCTTCCCTTTATTTAGGGCGTTGTTTATTTATCCCCTTTCAACGCCACTCCCCTCTCCTCCCCAAAGCCAACCATTCTAAATGGTTTGGGTTTGTAAAGGTACTTGCAGAATGTTTTTTTGTGTGTGCATGTGTTTTTATTCTTATTTCGTGCTTCAGAATTATGGAGCTCATTCTCTTTCCGGCTCTTTCTACTCAGCACTGCTGTAAGACTTCCACATTTACGTGGACAGTCATCTCCTTGCTGCAGCAGAGGGCCCGTGGTTTGCTTCCAGTGCATTTTACCCAGGATGGGCCCGCCATCTCCCACCACCACAAGGAATATTGCCATGGACGTCCTCACACCTGTCCCCTCACGAGACTGTGCGGGAGGATATCTTTGGGACACGCGCCAGGAGCAGAAATGCTCCTCAGGGTAGGCAGAGCCCGCATTTGCCTCAAGACTGCCATTTCACTTGCCAGAAGGGCCGCTTTGGTCTACACCCCATCTACACTACTGTATGGAATTCTTTTCCACCATATCATACAGGTTCCCTGGCCATGAAACAGTGCATGTCAGGTAAGACTGTGGAGGCTGACGCTGAGTATAGGTTCTGGTGAACCAAAAATGTGAGAAGAGAAAAACTACAAAGTTTCACTGTATAGAAATATTAATCCTAGGCATTGATGTACTGTTACATTTTTGCCAAATCATCAGATTGTCCAATAATTCCCAACACGTGCCAGTGCTGGATGTCTTCCGTTTGCAGGCCCAGAGCTACTCTCCACCCCTCTCCATGCTGCTCTCTGGCCTGAGGCTCATCTGTCTGGGCAGCATCAACAAGCTCCTGTGATCTCTGGCATCTGGTTGGAGGTGGCCATTGCAGGCACTGGCAGGAAACTATAGGGCGGGAGGAGAGTCAAGTAGGGTTTTCCTCCGGCTCCTACCTCCCATCAAAACCTGGCTCATTCCCTTAGGCCTTCTTTTCTCAGCTTTCCAGGTGGTAGCGAGTCTGACGACCTGCCTCATCCAGCTACTCTCTCTGGTTCCATCAACTGCCTCCTTTCCTTGCCCTCCAGGCCTGGGGGTTGGGGGGGTAACAGCTCCTCTCTCTTGCTAGCCCTGGGGTTCTGCACCATCTCTTGTTGATTTCCCTAAACTCTGCCCATACACCTTTGTGCATCTGCCTTTGTTGAATGGAATGTGTCACCTGTTTCCTGCAAGGACCCTGACTGATTATACAGTGTCTGATATTTTACAAGAATACAGACAATGTGGGGTTAGACTAGATGATACTGAAGGACAGCTTCAGCACTCTGCATTTGAGGACAGCTACCACGTCCTCTCATATGCCTGTCTATGCTCCAATCAGAGACATTGCCTGGGCTGGGGCCTGCGCTCTGGGACACACTTACCTTCAGACCTTCACCGATCTCACTTGCCCCCCTCCCCAACAGAGGCCTCAGAGCAGTGCCACGCCCCACCCACCCCACCCCACCCTAGGCTCCTCCTTTGTGCCCCTTCAGCTCCCTGGGTTTACCTATCACAGTTTTCATCTCCCTGCCTGCATCATGACTGTCACAAGATTGCGAGCTCTCCGAGCCAGGCACTGGGTCCCAGGTTTCTAGGTTCTTAGCACAGTGCCTGGCCCATAGCAGACTCTCAGTGTCTGTGGCATGCTTGCTGACTCTGTGGTGTTTTCTCTGAGCACTGGCATCCTTTCTGGTCCAATGGAGATAGTGGTGAGTATCTGCCTGGCCCCTCCACTACCCTGTCCTGGACCCACGGCCTGTCCCATCTTTGGGAAGGAATCAAAGACAGAAGCTGGAAGATGTGGTTGGGAGATCATGGGGGGCTGGAGGGCTGACACTTTAATTGCATAATTATTTTCTCACTACCAATGGTGCTGGGGAGGATGAGGCCTGCTGCCTGCAGGATGGATGGTGTGGGGATGGGTGAGTTATATTTTCCCAGATAAAAGCACCGATTGCCTATAAACTCTGATTCTGCCTGATGTAAAAGCCACTTTATTGCACATCCAGAAATTACTACCCGTATAAAAGCACATTATTGTGATGTAAAAATAGATTTTTATATAATTTTTTCATGCTGCCACCTTGTAATTCCTCATTTCTGAGCGCCCTGAGATTGCACTGAGGTTTATTTTTCTCTTTTAATTGTTTGCCATGGCATGCCAATTTATGATGAGATATTCTCCCTGAGATCAGAGGAGGGCACAGGCATAAATAACAGCCATCATTTTATGGCAGGCAGGGTGCTGGGGCACCCAAAATGCCATCAAACAACATCAGGCTCTATGTGATGCCACAATTTAGATTGGGGAGGTGGTGTGGTTTCATTCTCATTTGAAGCCCTCCTCCCAGAAGGCAGGAAATGGGGAGGGGCCCCAACCCCTCCCACCTGACCAGAGTGGGGGGCAGTGTATCCCCACCTCTCTGGCCCTCTGCCTGTGGAATGCAGCCAAGGAAAACTGGCTCTGGACTGTGTTTAAGCCCCACTGGCCAGATCCATGACTTTCGGGGCTATCCCTCCCCTCATTCCCTCACTGTATGGGGAATCCACCACTCCATAAAGCTTCCCTTCAGAACATTGACTTTTTCCACATTGAATCCCTTGGCCTGGGTTCCCTCGCAGGTGTACAGCCCATTAGAATGCTTACTTTGGAGAGATGAATGACTGTTGTCACCTGCAGAAAACCCTGGTGGCCCACCAGGCAGGCTGCCTCCTCTCTGCGAAGCGCAAAAGACTCCTGACCCTCGAGACTGTCCTGGCTTGCCAGGGGCAGAGCAGGGTCACTTCCCTGTCCTCACAACTTTGATGGTGGGTGCTCTGAGTGCAGCACTGAGGGAAATCCAGGGAAGCTTCTCCCACACCCCACACCACCCCAAGGGAACCCTCAGCAGCCATTCACCTCCCCACTGGCCTGGAGCTGGGGCCTCCTTTCCAGCTCTTGATTCCCAGGTGGGCCCTGGACCCACCAGGAGCGCCTCTGCCTGCCATCCAAAAACTACTAGACAGCATCCTCAGGATGGTCAGCTGGTGGGGGACCTCGGTGCTTCAGGGTCCGTCTCCTCCCCTGGCTGCGCTGGGTGGGTCGGGTTTGAATGAAACAATGCATGAATGTTTGAATCAGCGGCTCTCAAATGTTGGCCTGCATCACGATCACCTGCCGGCTCCACACAGTTTCCGCTTCGGTAGGTCTGAGGTAAGGGATGAGAGTTTGCATTTTAACAGGTTCCCAAATGATGCTGCTGCTGCTGATGCAGGAACCATATTTTCAGAACCACTCAGATTATTTGTGTATCTGTCACCCTGATGCCCGGGAGGGGGAAGGGGCCGATTACTCAGAGTTGGGAGTCGGGAGATGGAGAGTAATCGGGTGCCTGTATCACGGTTCCTGGGACACGGATGGAGTATAGGGGGAGAAAGGAGAGCAAGACCAGGTGACAGGAACTGCCCAGAGACCCCAGGGACACGGACTGGTAGAGGAACCAGGAGGCGGTGGGCCTCTCTCTGGCTGGCGTCGGGGGGCCGCCTCTGGAAGTGCCAGCGTCCAGAGCCCGGCGGCTGCAGTCTGGGCCTCCGCGGCCTCGGCGGAAACCAGCGCCCCGCGGGCGGGAGCAGCAGAGGGGCCGGGCCTCCCGCCCCGCACCCAGGTGGCCGCGAGCGGCCTGCGCACTCGGTTGGGCCGATCGGTTCGCACCGCACGGGGCCAGCAGAACGGACGCCCGAGGCCGCGGCAGCGCCGCCCCCGACCTGCTGCCTTCTCCCGCTGCCGCCCGACACGAGCAGGGCCGCGGGCGTCAGCTGGGGCGGGGCGTCCAGGCGGGTCTTGCGCGCCCCCGCGCCTCCCAAGCCCCGGGCCCTTCTCCGAGCTCCGCCGGGCGCGGGCGAACGACCCCCAAGAGCGGTTGGCCTGGTGCGCGCCGCCCTCTGAACCACACAGGTCCCTCTCTTTAGCGTGCGCGGACCGAGGTGGAGCCCTCATCTTCCGCGAGGACGCGGGTGGGGGCGGCCGAGGCGTCCGGACCCGGGTTGGAACGCGGGAAGCGGGGGAGGGGGTGGCTTGCGGGGAGGAGGTGGCGGGCCGTGGGCGCGGGTGCCAGACCCCAGATCCCAACTCTGGCCCTGCAGCTAACTAGTTCTGAGACCCTGGCCAAGTCGCCTCTGTTCCTCCATTCTCAGTTTCTTCAGTAAAATAGGACCATGATGTGCGGTTCTGAGGCTCTGCGGAATTATGATGTGGAAGGCACAGAGAAGCTCCTGCACAAACCAGGCCTTAACCTTTGCTTGCAACCCAGCACCGGGTGTCCTCGGAAGAACTGCCACTCTTGGCTCCCTCCTTGGCTGCTTACCGCGACAACAGGCCAAGGACTACGGGCTCAGCTGCATCTGGCTGCCCACCTCCAGGTCTTGTCTCCCGGTTGCCTCTCCGTAGCCCCTAGGCGGGCGCTGTCTCCCAAGCCTGGGCGTGGGCGCTGGGGTTGGAGTCCCGCCTCAGTCAGCGACCTTGGACCAGGGGACGACCTTGGACCACAGTAAGGAGGCTGTAGGATGCAGACATGTGATGTGCATGGCACAGAGCCTAACACAAGGAAAGAGGTCCATGTATAGCGCCATTTGGATAATGGGAGCCTGATCAGTCCTAAATTTTGCCAGGCCCTGCCCCCTCAGCACAGTGGACCTGGATCTAGAATTTTCTGAAAATAACTAGGGAATCATCAACCTGGAGGAATACAGGGCTTAAGGATTTCTCTTTTTCCAACAAGTAAAGGCTGGCCACAGGTTCCCAGGTCACTCTGTTCAGATCGTGTTCTGCCTGGGCCTGGCAAGAAGGTAAGGGGTGAGAGGTGATACAGAATCCTGGGGTCCAACCTTGTTTCCCATCCTGTCTCTGGCCTGGTCCGGTACAATACCCTCTGCCTGGGCTGAGCTGTACTTTAGTCATTCATTCATTCAGAAATCATTTATTGAATACCAGCTACTGATAGACACTGTGTTGGGGATAGGGATACATCGATTAATAACACACGAGGGCTGGCCCCGTGGCTTAGCGGTTAAGTGCGCGCGCTGCACTGCTGTTGGCCCGGGGTTCGGATCCTGGGCGCGCACCGACGCACCGCTTCTCTGGCCACGCTGAGGCTGCGTCCCACATACAGCAACTGGAAGGATGTTCAGCTATGACATGCAACTGTCTACTGGGGCTTTGGGGGGATAAATAAATAAATAAAATTATTAAAAAAAATAATAATAACACATGGCCCGTCTTCTAGAGGGTATCTGTAAAATGGAGGCCAAAAGTCCTTCTTTCATAGGACTACCCACGAGTGCTTAGCCCAGTGCCACACACCTGGCTTGTTGCTGTTATTGACATCATGATCATACTGGGGGTTTAGTCTAGAGAGAGCCTACACTCTGGCATGTAGCTCTGCCAGCGCTCTCAGTGCTGTCCCTGGCACTCCTATGGGAGAGAGAGTCTTCACCAGCTGCAGCCCTTCCCCTGGGTCAGGTTGTCCTGCAGAGCCATGCCAGGGTCTGGCTCCTTCCCTCAGATTTCTGCCTCTATGTAGCATGAATCCTTTTCTCTCCCTGCCTCCAAACTCAGGCCTTGGTTACCACACTGATGCCCTCTGTGGGGCCCAGGTGGCTTCTCTACCTACCTCCTCCTAGTAGGCTCTGAAAAGGGGGGCGGGGGAGGGCTCACTCCCCACAGGGTGGTCCTACTGCCTAAGCACCTCCTGGGAGCTTGTTAGAAATGTAGACTCTTGGCCTTGCCCCAGACCTACTGGATCAGAATCTGCATTTTAAGAAGATCCCCAGATGATTCATAAGCATGTTAAAGTGTGAGAAGCACTGCTCCAGGGCCTGCTGACCTTAAAGTCCTGCCCCCGACCAGAAGAAAATGGAAAGTTGGTCTTTTGGAAATGCCCACAAGCCCAAGGAGCTCAGATACTTCCAGGTTCAGGGCCTCAGCTCTTCCTACTGCTGGAGAACTCCCTGTCTCTGCCTTTTAGGGCCTCTTCCTCCCCAAGAAAATTGGTCTTGCTGTAGCTGACTAGATTCAAATATCTGCAGATGACACCCGATAGACATGGTAGGGGACTTAGCTGGCTCGGCTGCGGGTCTTTTGTGCCTAGTACACAGTAGGTGCTTAACTCATGTTTATTAAATTGCAACACTGTCTCTGCAGTTGGAACACAGTATAGTAATAGGGTAAGAAATGACTAGGTTGGGCACCACTGCCTTGAGAGGGAGTTTCTGGTCCTCTGTTCAAGCAGAAGCAGATGCCTGCTGTCAAGGATGCTATGGAAGTGACGCCTGCTTTGATGGGGTCAGAGGATTCCTGAACCCTCTTCCCATAAAGCATCAGGACAAGGATAGCAAATATATGGGGCACACATGACTATCCCCCTTTCCCAGACTCTTGGTAGACATCAATAATTGATCGCAGTTGACTTTCTGGCATGACCTCAGAATCCTTTTCTACATAACACCCCAGGGAGCTGCTATCAATTGATCAGGCATGGCACTGTTTGAGATCTTTGCCTCGGGTCTCTCCCTGGGAGCTGCCCTTACAGATCAGGCCAGATGAGACAAGGAGGCCAGGCCAGTTCCTGTGACGCCCATCACTCCCCACTGAACTGCCCAGAGTGGTGTGCTGCTGCCCTGTGGGGAACCTGCCCTGTAAATCACCCTCCCGAGATGTTCACAGCTGGCGGGGTGAAATCCAGCCCTAGGCCTATCTTGCCCACACAGGCCCCTCTCCCTAGGGGACACTGAGATCACATAAGCGGCTCACCATGGTGGGCCCCTGTGTGGCTTTTGATGCTCTCACACCCTGTATAACTTCGGATCAGGCACTGACCTCTCCTGGTCTCTGTCACCCTGTCAGATTGAAACGCCCCCAACAGTCATGCACTGTGGTGTCCTAGAGTGTGCCCCTCTGACCCCAGGGTTTTAGTGGACAAGAGGGGGTCTAGGAAGTGCCCATACATCGGTGTTAACATTTCCTGCCTGTCATAGTGCCCTCAGCTTGAGCCCGGAGAGGTGCATCTGCACAGCCTTGCTCTGGCTTTGCTCCCCTGGAGGAGCAGAGACCCTGGCTCTCCCCTTTTACAGCCCATAAGGCCTGTGTGCTGAGTCCAGAGGCAGGCCCCATGGGGGCCGACATGCGTATGTAATTCCCATGGCAGCTCTGAAGCGGGAGTGCGGCTCTGACACTGGCTGCTTCCCCTGCGTGGTGAGTCCTGGGGAACCTCCAGCGCTGGGCTTCCTGCTCCCCACTTCCTAGGTGCAGCACGCTGCTCTCCTAGCACTGCTCCTGCACCCCACCACTCTCTGCCTGTCACCCCTCGGCTGCCACACCACAGGGCTTTCTTAGAAGCCACACCCACTCACTCACATCAGCGAGCAAGAGTCATTTTCTGCAGCAGGTTATCAGGTCTGCTAATCAGATGCGAGACCCCTACGCACACAGCCAGCCCCTACTACCGTCTTTTCCTTCTGCCTGCTACGTCCAGACTTGAGATCGGAGAGAAGGTGTCCATGTGTAAGTTTTGGCTGGGTGTGGCATCCCCCATGCCCAGCTGGGATGGGCTCACACCCTTGCTAGACCATGGGGTCAGGCACTCTGCTGTGTGCTGCTGTATCTTACTCAGCACGTCACAGGTGCTCAGTACATGTGGGCTGACCCACCCAGCTGCAGGCCTAGTCCTGGCGTGTACATGACTCCCAGCTCCCACCACTCCACTACTGGAGCTGGGAATGTTGGGCCTCACTGGAGATACCCACGGAGACAGCCAAGTGACCTCAGCTTCCTGCCCCTCCTTTCCTGACAGCCCTGGCTCCCTCCCATGTGGCCTCAACCCCACAATGCTCTCATGAGCCGGAGGATGCCTCTGTTTCTGGGTTTGGTAGTATCATTAGTTCCTTTCACCAAAACAGTTCTGGGCTGTCCAAAATCCCACCTGGGTAGTCAGGTGCTGGCTATCCAGGCACAGGTAGGGTGCCTGTACTGTGTCTCCTCTGAGCTATGACAGCAGCCATTACTGAACAATGAATCTGTGCCCAGCCCTGCCCGGAGGGCTTTACAAATCTCACTGAATTCATATATCAACTTAAAGGCAGGGACTTTTATCTTATCTTCAGTTTACAGAGGAGGAGACGGCCTCAGAGAGGTTAATTAGCTTGCCCAAGGGCACTCAGCTGTTATGAGGCAAGCTGGGGCTCAAACTCCGTCTGCCTACAGAGCCCTGTCCTCAACCACTATGATGTACTGACTCCTTGAGATAAACTCATTTCTAAGTTCTCTACCAGCATCAACTCAGCCTGATAATTACTAACCTGGTTGACATCTACCTATTGACTCAGTCTCTGAACGCAGCCCAAGGCTCAGCCAGGAATTCTATGAAACCCACACTCTGAACCACCACGCTGCTGGACAGGCTGGAGAGAGGGCAGCCTGAGGGGCGGGCTCAGGCAGCGCAGCCTCCTACATCATACGGGAGGGAGGACTGCTCTGCAACCTGCCCCATCAACATCATTTCCTCTACTGTGAAACCTCCACGGCAGCTCACTTAGACACTCCTGACCACAGGTGAGCTGCGCGTGTGAACGCGTTCCAAAGCCAGAGGGACTGTCTAGATTAACCACAGCTTTGGCTTCTCCTCCTTCCATGTAGACAACTGAAAACAAGAAATGTTAACGTCATGGGCTCTGTCCCTGGCTCCCTCACTTGGCCTGGACCAGCACCTGGGTGGCTGTAGGAGAGTCTCTGAGATCTGCCCGTAGTAGAGGGGGAGCTGGCATCCTAGGCACAGGCACCCAGATGACTCCTATGAAATGAGGCCGCCTGCTCACTGAATCGCATCAATGTCACCCGCTCCCACGGCACAGCGGCTGGGCCCGCGGCCGAGAATAATGACTCCATCGAGCTGGGATGATGGATCTTTGCTGCCAGGATGGCAGCAGCCAAAGCTCTCAGGCAGTGGGACAGGGACTTTCACCTCCTGCTGGCCTTGTCCAAGGTCCTGAGGCAGCCGTAGTGACCATGGGGCCACCATCCTGCCCAGTATCAATTCCAGCCCAGGTTTAGGTGCTGTGCAAAGGTCCCTAGAGACTGTGTGGCCCCCTCACTTCCCCAGGACTGTTTTGGGGAAAAACGTCTTTTCAAAGACCCTGGCACCAAGAACAGACAAAACTGATGAGAGAGATAAAAACTGTCATTCCTTTGAGAGGAGAGGCCATCAGGAAGCCTTCTGGGATGCTGATGTTCTACAGTTTGATCTGAGTGGTGGTTTCAGGAATGTACAGGTTTGTAAAAATCCACAAGCCACACACTTAAGAGTTGTGCACCTTACTGTAAGTTAGACCTTAACTGGAAGTGTGACCCGGGGACCGCGAGCTCGAGTGTTTTGTGCAGGCCTAGTCAGCTTCCCCACCCCCACCAGCTGCTTTTTCCCAATGCGGGGGGGAGGGGGTGTGCCTCAGCTGGTCAGCACCCAGGGCTGGCGAGGACGCGCCTGAGTTGTGGTCTCTAGTTCTGTGTCCACCCACTATACAAGCAGGCAGCCTGCTCAAGAGTCCTCCAGCAGGAGAGGGCTTCGCTCAGTGTTCCCTCAACCAGACCCGTTCTTCATCTGGTAAGCTGTTGAAGGTATCACCTTGTCCTTGAAACCTTCCATAACTTTCCTTGGCAGAGCGTGAATGCTCCTATTTGAGGTTTCTCTGACTGTAAGTCCACCCAACTCCCAGGAAAAATTGTTTTCTCCCTTTTGAGCTCCCACACCACTTTTTTTTTGTGTGAGGAAGATCAGCCCTGAGCTAACATCCATGCCAATCCTCTTCTTTTTGGTGACGAAGACTGGCCCGGGCTAACATCTGTGCCCATTTTCCTCCACTTTATATGGGATGCCACCACAGCATGGCTTGACAAGCGGTGCCTCGGTGCGCACCTGGGATCCAAACCCGAGCAGCAGGAGCGCATGCACTTAACCGCTACACCACGGGGCCGGCCCCTCCTACACCACTTTACTATAAAACATCTATGGAACCATCTCCCAGACCAAGACCTAGAACACTCCCACTAACTTACATCTCCCTGACATTCTTCTGTGTTCCACCTGTGGGGTCCCCTGTCCCACTGGGAGGTGACCACTGTTCAGACTTTTGCGTTCATCCCTTTCCTTTTTTGGTTTTATATTTTAGTATAAACATCGAAGGTATCCATCTACCTGTTTGCTCAAGACAGTGCAAGTTTACATTTGTGGCCCAAGTGTAAGGATTTAAGTGTCCCTTTACACTCTCAAACACATCCCATGAATTCTACAATCACTCAGTATACACCTATGTTAGCAATGTATTACTTGAACTTTATAATAATGGCATCATATGGTATGAAGTCCTCTGAGATGTGCTTTATTGTCTTTGAGATTTATCCGTGTTGTGTGTGGCCACAGTTCGTTCATTTCCATTGCTGAATAACATTCTGTTGTGTGGATACACCTTGCGGTGTCTGCTCGGCCCATTTTGTCAGTAGGAACAAAACTGCAGTGACTGTTCTTGCACGTGACTCCTGGTGGACGGTTCTTACATGTGAAATGTAGCCCTCGGCCACAGAACCGGGAGGGAACTGCTGGATCATGGGGCACGTACACTGTCAACCCGACAAGCTAAAGCTACCCCATTTGTCCATACCTCTATTTCGGTAAGTTTACTAGGTTTCTCCATCCCCAGTATCTGCTGTCCTCAGTACACAGTGGGCTCCATGAGGCTAGGGCTTATTCCTCTTTTTACCCCAGCCCTTAAAATGGACATGAACTAGCAGGAAGGAGCTCAGTAAATGCTAAATGCTTGAGGGGGGCTCTGGATGGCTCAGGGGAGACACATTCCTATTCTGAGACAACTCCGAGATGTCGCTGCTGGCAGGCCACAGGAACAGCAGCATATGCAGGCCCCGTCCCCGCAGTGGCTCTGTACGAAGCATGGGCGTCATGAGTGTGCTGGGGTGAGAAGTGTTCTGCCTGCTGCAGGGCTCTGGGCCTGTGGCAGGAGGGGTTCCCCCCGTACCGTTACAGGCACCCTGGCCTCTGTCAACTGAGCCAGGCCCCCAGCTCGCCCCTCAGGTCCCCGAGGGCCAGGTTCACTGAGATGGACACCCACCAAGGTGAAAGCTATGATGTAGAGAAAAATCACAGGCCTGGGGCGAGGGGATCTGTTTTCTATTTCTGGTCCTGCCATTAATTAATAAACTGGGTGACCCTGAGCAGGTCGCTGTCCCCTTCCTCATCTTATGAGTTTGGACAATGATAGCTCATTCTTGAACTTGAGAACGCATCAGAATCATCTAGAAAGCTTGTTAAGAGTACAGATTCCCAGGCCCCACCAACAGGAGTTGAGGTAGTAGGTCTGGAGTGGGAGTGATACATATTCACCTGATAATGAATAAAAAAATCAGAAACACTCGCCTCTGGTGAAAAAATTAAATAGTACGCAGGGAATTTTAAGATGCACTCCCCACGCGGGTGTGCCTACCTACAGGCAACCACCTTTATCATCTGTTTTAGATCTTCTGGTGGTTACTATCTTATTGCTAAACAATAGGCCTGTTTCTATTTCATCAACTTCAAACATTACTCATTGTCTTCCTACTGAGATGAGGGGTAGCTCATCGACCCCATCCCCACTCCCAATACAGTCCTGGCACTATTTTTGGAAGCTGCATTTTAAGGCCCCCCAGGACAGTCTGAGGTAACTGGTCTGCCAGCCACACTTGGAGAAGCACTGGCCTAGTGAGGCTTCTTGGTAGACTCTGAAATTCCCTCCGACCATCTCTTAAGCCCCTGGTTCTTCTGCTTGGCTTCTGGAACTTGCTGACAGATCCTTTCCCCACCTCTGGGAGCTCTGAAAGGCTGGGTATGGGAGCCACACTGGCAACCACACTGTTTTGGGTTTGTGCTGGTGGAGCTGCCCTGCTCTATCATCTTGCTCCCCTTCTCATCTAGTGTCACCTCCTGTCCCTTAGTTGCATAATTAGGATGAGCAGATTTCTCCTTTAGGGAATGGCATAGCTCTGGTGCCAGCAGATTGTTGAGCATCTGACTTCTTTATAACCACCAAGGAGTGGTGTATTTAGACAATGGAACATAGAGAAAGGAGAATGCGAACAAGGATGAATCTCACAGGCATGTTACGTGAGAGAAGGTAGGCACATAAGAATAGATTACTGCATGACTCCACTTATGTACAATTTAAAACCAGGCAAAACTGAGAAACAAAAACACCACAAAAACCCCACAAAACAGGCAAAACTCATCTACTGGGCTAAAAGTCACAAGAGCGGTTACCTTTAGGGGTGATAGTGACTGAGGAGCAAGTTTATGAGGGACTGGTGATGTCCTATTTTTTGATCAGTGTGCTGTGTGCATGGGTACGTTCACTTTGTGAAAACCTGAGCTGTACCTTTATAATTTGTGCACTTTACTGAATGTATTATTTCCTTACAAGCGTTACCAATAAAATGAGAAGGAAAAACCCTTCCCGAGGATGGGCCCAGGCAGGCAGGGGAAGCCAGCCATGGGCCCTCGTCTATGCGGCACAGCGTGGGGTGGGTGAGGAGGGCTAGTGCCCAGAGTGCTGATCCTGCCTGTCACGATGTATTGCAGAGTTCCAGCTGGGCGCCCCACAGAGCAGAGTGGCCTGCTGGGTCAAGGAAGTGGTTGGAAATGAGGCCCAAGCATGTTCCCTGGGAAAGATGACAAGATACCAGCCAACCAAGACTGGTGTGCCATCTTCCCCACCTGCTAGCAGCCAAGCTGTCTGGGGGGAGGGTGGCGTATGGGCCCCCAGCCCGCCTCCCCAGGCTGCTGGCCAACCCAGTGTAAATATTTTTATACTCCTACACATCTGAAGGACGTTAATTATTAAAACACATGCCACCCAGGGTAGTGCACTGTAATTAGGTTCAAATTAAATTAGCATCCTCTTGTAATTATGACATCAATAACCACTCCTGAGGCACCAGTTCTCCAGCTCCTCCCTGTTGCCTCCCAACATGGGCTAATGCAAGCAAGGGGTCCATTGACTCTCTCCCCAGGAGTTGGAAATAATCAAACCAATAAATAAAGTGGAGGCAGCTGTGCGAGCCCTTCTCTCCACCGCCTGCCTTCCTCACTGGTCCTGCACACAGGCAGAGAGGAGAGGAGGGTCACTGGAGAGGGGTCTCGGGCGTCAGTACCCCTGGTGGCGAGCCCAAACCCTAGGCTCTGCTGCAGCAGCCCTCAGAGACTGGGAAACTTCCAGAGCTCGCCCAGAGATCAGCAATGCTGCTTTCCTGCCATCCGTTAGCCTCAACTCTGCCCTTCTCCTCTGTGACACCTTTGCAGCCACCAGGCCAGGGCCTTAGCCCCTTGTCCTCGTGCACTGTCCGCTGCTGTGGCTTGTTATGGGTGTTTCAGTACCTGCTGCCTCCTCTACACCGAGACCGCATGCCCCCCGAGAGCCTATGGAGATGGCCTTGGCACTCACCGGACCCAGGGCTGTGCCGGGGCTAGCTCGGTCTTAACCTGTGTTCAGTGGATGGATGAATGGATAATAGGTGCCCAAGAGCTTTTGCTGTTCAACTGGCAAGGTGGAAGGGGAAGCAGAGCCTATGATCCTGACACCAAGGAGCGTGTTTTGTAATTCCAGAGGGGGAGGGACCTTGGGAGAGGGTTTTGGGTGCTACCTGTGCAAGTGCTGATGCTGACTGGCCTCAACTATGGACAAAAAGATGACATGCCGAGGCACCTGCACGCCCTGAGCGCTTCCTTAAATTCTGCCCTAGGCACCTGGCTTGCCTCACCCTAGTCCCAGCCCTACCCAGGACAGACTGCAGGAACTCAACAGACGTGGCGGAGAGAGGAACACTGAGAGAAGGTGGCAGCAGCACCTTCTGACCTGACAATGTTCTGACCTTTGTCTAAACCAGCCTTGGAAAAGAAAGAAGCTAAGAAATGGGAAGGTTCAGGCATCATTTCAATTGGAGAACCACGGAGGGTTTATCCTTGGGCACAGATGTAACCAAGGCAACTGTTAAGACAGTGAGATGATTTCAGACCCTTTTACAAAAGAGTGGGCTGGCATCTTGCCCCTCTGCCAATTGTGCTCACGGTGAATACACACCGATCTACCTCCTGGCCCTTCCAGGAGATAGAGAAATGGGTGAGACAGGCATTCTCTTCTCCATGACTAGCCTCCACGATGGATAAAAATAAAATGAGAGACCGTGGTGAGAGGAGGCTTGCCTGCTGGGGGCAGGACAGCTTTGCCAGGAGTGGGGATGGATGGAGAGATTCACACCAATTCATCATCTACACTCCTGCTGACTTCCTGCGCCCCAGAAGGGGCTGTACATAGTCACGGCAAACAGTGTACTGGACTATAAAGGGTCTGATGCGAGGAGCACAAGCACTTGTTCTGACTAGCCCAGAGGGACAGCAGGCAGGGATCCTGGAGAGGAGGGGAGCGCAGTGGTTTCCGCAGCTGCACTGACTCAATGTTTCTCCTGCTCACCCCTCCCTGGTTCTTCTCTCACCTCTCCCCTTAACTAGAGTGCACCCCGAGTACAAGAAGCATACATCTTTCTGCCTAAAGACAGGAGTACTGGGTAGAACCCTGGGCCTGAACAAGAGAGTGTGGGGACAGAATTGCCAGGAGCCAGAATTTTCTGGGGCCCAGGACCTCCTGTTTAGGAATGAGAGCTAGCCAGCCAGGCCCCACACCTCTACTGACTTCCCCACAGATCAGTGGACCAATCTTACATGGCAGCTTGGAGCACCACCTCAGATCAGAATGCAGGGTGAAAAGTGGCGCTGCCAGAAGCGGGGCCAGAGTATGTGACTGGGATGGGCAGGACCACAAGGATGAGGGCGTGGGGGGGTGGGAGAACAGGAAGATCCCCTGGACACGGCAGATACCAGGAGGGGTGACCTCCTCACCACACACACACCTCTCTCTCCCGGGCATTCCCTAAGTAGCAGGACAGGCTCCTCATTGCACACCACGGTGCCCACTCTCCAGTCTCCCTCCTCCCTTAGGGGCTAGGAGTAGCCTAGGGTTTCTGAGCTCCATGGCCAGCTCTACCTCGAGGACTTGGGGGATACCTTGTCAAGTCAAACAGAGCAAGAGCCAACCTGCAGAGACAGGCCTCTCCTTGGCCAGCAGCCCTGACCCCTCTCAGAGCACCCCTGTCCTGCAGCTCCATTCTCCAATGAACACACACTGTAGAGGGAGCTTGGCAGGCACCAGGGGCCCTCATTCTTAACCCATGTTGTGCCAGCCTGTCTGGGGTTAGCCATTACTCCAGCCACAGCAGGAAGAAAGAAATCACCTCATTTCCCTCAACAAGTCCCCTCTGGCCCCCTGCTGGGGTGAGACGGACCCCGGCCTTCCATAGGTGGACAGTCCTGGGCACTGCTGGCCGAGCTGCTCTAAATCTCTAAGGTTCTTGAGGGTGGTCACGTGTGAGTCAGACTGTGAGTCAAAAGAGAACTCTCTAGTCTTCTGCATGATGGCCATGGTGATGCCCACCAGGCCCCAGGAGTTGCCAGGAACTCTGAAGACCTGACCTGCTTCCCCTGACTGGCTATGTTCCTAGGGGATGTGGCCAGGCACGTGGATGACGACCCTGGGGGTCATTGAAGTGCCCAGGTCTCCTCCTGGCTGGGGCTGCTGAGATTCCAGGCTCTGGGCTCCACCATGACCAACATGGGCTGCAGACAGCAGGTACTATTTTATTGGGCCTCGAAAGCTTTAAATACAGAACGGGGGAGGGCTGGCGAGGGGGCAGATGTGGACACGCTGGCATTTGAGAATGGACATATCAGACAAATCACATAATCCACAGCTGGGCAGAGACCTGGGAAGATGGGCAGTCTGGGATAGAAGTGGGGTGCCAGCTGGCAGCTGGCCTCGAGTGCCAGGATTACATCCTCCATTAGGACAAAGTCTTTCATGTTTCTTCCTGATTTGAGGACAATTTTTAAAAAACCATAAACCCCCAAATAAAAGCACAAAATCAGCTGGGAGAGACTGTGGATGGCAGTTCCCGTCATCTCAGAAGACAATGGCCTGCTCTTTGAAAGCTTCGGGCTCCCCCCACCCCACCCCCAGCCCAGATGCTGCCCTACAAGACATTTCCATACACTGAAGCAAAGCTGGACCCAAACTACACCCCTGATCTGGGGTCTGGAGCTGAAAACACCCTCCTGGTGGAGGAAGAGGTACTGGCGTGAGCTGTGCTGGGGGCCAGACCAGATTCCCTCCTTAGCGGCTGTAGCCAAACTCATCTGCGTCATCGGCTCGGAAGTCTCCGTAGCGCCACAGGTTCAGCTGTGAGGAAACAGAAAATAGCTGGTCAAGGAGGGAACTCAGGGAACCCAGAGGGCCAGGCCTCCTCTCTCAGCACCCTCTGGGGCTCCTGAGGCGAAAACTCACCCTGGCGCTCTTGGCTGACTCCTGGGCGTTTAGGTATTCTGTGATCTGGAGGGACAAGAAAAGAAAGGGAGTAGTCAAGACGGTGGTATTTGCAACTGAGCAGCCAGAGTGACGCTGCAGAATATCCAGGTCAGGTCCACGTTACTCCCCTGCTCAATGGATCCCCAGCTCCCTCAGAGTAAAATCCAAGTGCACAGTCACATTGGTCTCCTTGCTGTTTCTCGCCTCCGAGCTGGCTGTTCCATCTGCCTGACATGCTCTTCCACGTCATGTCCACCTGGCTACCTATCCTGCCCCTTCAAGTCTTTGACAAAGTATCACCTTCTTAACGAGGCCTCAAATGACCTCATTTAAAATTACGGCCACCCTGTCCTACACACTCCTGATTCCCTTTGCTTCTATTTTCTCTTTTGCCATTGCACTTATCTTCTAACATTCTATTTCATTGAATTAATATATTTATTTTTATTGTTTGTCTCCTCATGCTTGAATGCAAGCTCCATAGTGCAGGAGTGTTGTCTCTTGTTCACCGAGATGTAGGCCCTCAATAAAGTTTTGCTGAAAGACTCAATGAATGAATGAATACATTAAGTGTTTATCTCCGATATTGGGCAAAGGAATTTTCTAGACACCAGAGACATTATAGGTAGCTTTATACAGGGACACTAAGATCTCTAATCTACAGGGAAACTTAAGCTAATACCTAGGAGCAATCTCAGGAACCTGTGGGCCTCCAGGGGGAGGACTAGGGGTCAGGCTTCTCCTGTCCAGAGGAGACATACTAGCAATTCACACTGGGGTCTTGTTCCAAATGAATTATCAACTTGCATAGCCAGCGCCACAGATCCACAAACTGCCAAGTCATAGTGGGGAAGAGAGGAAAGGCAAGAGAGGGCCTATGAGAAGAGGAAGCAATGGGCACAGTGAAGAGAGAAGAATACTGGTTTCAACCCTGGTGCTCTCACCCCTCCTCTCTGAGGGAGCATGGGGAGGGGTTGGGTGCTGCCACCACCCTCTAATCCCCTCCTGCCTCGAGAAGGTGACACTACAGAAGGGCATGAGCTTCCCACCAGCCTGTCCCTCGAGGCTGGTGTGTCGTGGGGCCTCAGCTGTGGCTTGGTGCGAGACTGGGATGAGTACGGCGCTGAATGGGAAAGGCCTGATCCTAATGATCGATAATGAACAGCGAAAAGTGGCTTCCCAGGTGTCAGCCCGGATCCTCGCAGTCCCCCCAAGAAGCAGCAAGGCTGGTGGTGCTCTCCTTGCTTCATGAGCGGGAGACCCAGGCTCTGAAAGGTTGATGTCTAGGGCAGACATGTCATGAGTGGTGGAGGCAGGACTCAGGCCCAGCTCCAAACTATGGGGGCTACTCAAACAGGCTAGATGGTGCTGCGGCACAGTCCCTTCGGGCCCCTTGGCTGCCTCCTGGACGCCTCTGGCTCCGGGTGGCACTGTGTGCTAGTAGCTGGTTATGGACTTGGAAATCGTACGGCAGAGAGAAGGAAGTGAGAATGGGCGAGACAGCAGGACAGGCTGTGACCCTCTCCAGGCCACCCCCGGCAAAGCTTTCTAGCCTGTCACCTGAGGGTACATGCAAAGGGAAACTTTCCCCTGTAGTCTCAGCCAAACCCGCAGCCAATTAATTTGGGATGTAATTAGCTTTTCTTTTTAAAAACCCCAAAAAACCCAAATCCATTATCTTTCCCCACCAGAGCAGCAGGATGGGGGGTTCCCTGCTCCCTCACTGGCTCTTGGTGCAGTCCCCAGTCTCACTCCATGACAGTGGTGGTAGGGGAGAGGCTAGGGGCCTGTTCCCACAGTGGGTGGCCTGCCTCCCTATCACATACCACTTTCTGGAACTGTTTCTCCTTGCGCACCTCCACCATGACCAGTCCCTCCTTCACCAAGCCCAGCCCCACATCCCCTTTGGAATCAGCAAACTGCAGGGTGACGTGGGGGCAGCCAGCGCTCAGGTGTTCCACGTTGAGCAGGCACTGAGTGTTCTGAATATCTCGTACCACGCTGTCCACGGCGTCTGTTCGAGCATCCTCCTGGAGCAGGGACATACCCAGGTTAGTGGGAGAGATAAGTGCAAGCAAAAGCCGGCCATGTGGGCCCCAGGTCCTGTTCACAGACCTTGAAGAAAGCCTGCCTGGCGGATGCCGGCAGCTCACTCTCCACTGAGATCCTAATGAGGGAGGAAACAGGCTCTGGACACTACTGCCCGCCTCTGCCTTTCTGTCCTCCCCGCCCCAGGCCTACCGGCATATCATCCCACCCTCCTCCCCTACCCTTATACCCCCACCCATCTGCGCTGTCTCTCTGAGGAAAAGCGGCATTTTTTCCATCCCAAACCAATCCTCCACTTGCTGCCCGGGCCCCCATCGTCTCCTCTACAGGGCCTTGCTCCAGCACAGTGACCCCTCACAGCCTTCACTGTCATCTCAGGTTCTCTCCCTGCTCATGTCTCCCCAACCCCGCAGACTGCCCCTTGACTTATGTTATCAACATCTCCTGTTGTTTCTCTTCTGCCCTTCAGTATAGTTTGTGAAAAGGCAGAACATTTTCTGTGGTGCTCATTTCTAGCCTTCCATTCATCCCTTAGCACCCTGCATCTGGCGGCAGCTCCAGCCATGCTGGTTCAGACTGCTCTCGCTCTGTGCACAAGGACCTCCCCCATGCTGAAAGCCAAGGGCACCCCTTCAGCCTCAGCTTCAGCCTGCCTGATCTCCTGGAGGAGCTGGACACAGCAGGCAGGCTCTCCTCTTCCAGAAACTGGGTGGCGTCTGCAACCCTGTGAACAGGTTCTCCTCTCTCCGCTCCTCCTCTCTGGATGCACATTCTGCCCCAGGCTCTGCCTCCTCAGGTCCGGGGAATGCCAGCACTTCCTCCCCATCCCATCTTCCAAATACTCACCCTTGGACACTCCCATGGTTTTAACTACTTGAGTATGGCATGACTCTAGGTCTTATCTCACTTTCCAAACTGAACACTAGAAAGCCGCCTGGAGCTCCCATAGCCCTAATTTGCTCCTTCTCGTCCCCCCTATCTTGGCCAACAGCAACATATCCACGCATGAGAAACCCAGAGCCACCTTAGAGTCCACCTCTCCTGCACCCCCATCCTTCTGATGGTGCTGAGACTGGCCCTTTCTCTCCAGCCCCCACTATATGGCCCCGGTTTGGCTGTCACTGTCTCTAGCCTGGACTTGCAATTGCTATTGTCTCCCAACCATTCTTTCCAGTCTCTGACGATGCCACCAGAAGTAACTTTCAAAAACAGATTTGAGGGCTGGCCTCGTGGCTTAGCGGTTAAGTGCGTGCGCTCCACTACTGGCGGCCCCGGTTCGGATCCCGGGCGCACACCGACGCACTGCTTCTCTGGCCATGCTGAGGCCGTGTCCCACATACAGCAACTAGAAGGACGTGCAACTATGACATACAACTATCTACTGGGGCTTTAGGGGAAAAAAGGAGGAGGATTGGCAATAGATGTTAGCTCAGAGCTGGTCTTCCTCAGCAAAAAAGAGGAGGATTAGCATGGATGTTAGCTCAGGGCTGATCTTCCTCACAAAAAAAAAACAACAAAAAAACCCAGATTCGATCGTGTCATATCTCTGCTGAAAATTCTGCCACAATCCCTCCCGCCCACAATACAAAGAATAAACTTGCCAGGGCAGACAAAGCCTCGATCCCCAGGCCTTGACTTACTTTGCTCCTCTCATCTCCTGCCACCACCTGCAAGGTCCCTGACACCAGACTGTGGGGGACTAGTCTCTGCCCAAACGCACACTGGCCCACCCATTTCAGTAGCTAAGGTGCTCAAATGCCACCTCCTCTGTGGCACCTTCCCTCAGCTGCCTCGGTCACTCCCATTTCTTGAGTCCTCTTATGAACAGACCATTCATCACTGCTTCCATCTTCTCCCATCAGCCTGTGAGGGCTGCAGCAGTGGTTGAGTGTCACTGGACAGTCCCCTTTGGAAGGAAGATATGCAGACTCACGTCTTGGGGCACCTGGATGAAAGCGAAGGCGTACTCTGTGGCTTGAGCTGGCAGCACACGAGTGCTGAAGGCAGGTGGCAGGGTACCCAGGCGGGTGGATGGCAGGATCTCTCTCTGCAGAGGACACACGAGGCCAACAGCATCACACACTCAATACCCACTTGCTCTTAGAGGACAACTCCCTGTGGCCATGCCTCTGGGAATTCTAACTGAGGGCTCTCCCCACTCCCTCATGCCTCGGTTCCACTGAGCCAGGTACACAGGCTTGCCCAGTCAGCCACACCTTGGGAGAACATGCCCAGCTGGCCCCTGCAGTAGGCAGCTGTGGGTAGCTGTGACACACACCCTCTCACCCTGAGCCTGGTGTTGGCACACCTCATGGCTCCTACTAAAATAATCAGTTTGATAACTAGACTCTAATGGCTGTTTCCAGTTCTTTCCAATGCCTTCCTTCTGTGACACGGGTTCCCTGACTACTTTCCCATAGGCCAGGGGGTGCTCCAGCTGGAAGAACACACAAAAATGGGGGTCCTGGCAACCTCCTAGCCTGCCCATGGTTCTGGCCCAGGTGTATGGGGCAACTCCAGCCTGGCAGGACCTTCGTGTATTCCTGACCCTCAAACCTAGTCCTTGAGGAGAGTGGATAACTACCACCACACTTCAGGAGCGGCACGGTTCTGAACAACTTTCTCCCCTGCTTGCTGCTGTGCCCAGGGAATTTCCCAGGAATTGCTGACAGACTCCCAAGCCCAGGCCAAGGGGCTTTTCTCCCAAGGGTGCCAGTCACTCTGCCACCTTGTGACTGACCCTTCCCAGCAGGCCTTGGGAGGTGCTTTTGGGAGGTGCTGGGGATCAGCACACAAGCACCCAGTCGAGCATGAGGACCAGGAGCCACAGGGTGTAGAGGGCCTGTCATGGGCCCACTCTTCAGAGAGGTGGGCAGAAGAAGAGGAACCATGGGTGTGGCTGGACACTCATCCTTGGGGCCTGGACAGGAGACCCCTCAGTGTTCACAGGCCTCTGACCAGAGACACCAGTTTTGCCTGGTTACTCGGGAGTACTGGCCTGTTACATGCTCACTGTTCTGTCACTAAGGGAGTCCTAAACTCTGAGGACCTTTGAGAGGTCAGATGAACTTGACCTCAGGGGCTACTGTGTAGAATGGCCCCTGGCAGCCACTTGGGGCCCCTCCTTTGCCTACTCATCCACCTCCTGGTCCCCCACACTCACGTTGCCGTAGTCAATGTAGAAGACGTGTACTTTGGCAGGAGACTCGACTTTCTCTACTCGGGCGCGGTACCTGCAATGGCATCATGGGCAGAGCTCAAGGGGCAGCCCTGAGGAGTCTGGTCTCCCTGGAGCCTCAGCAATGGCAGGGCAGGAGGTACAGCATTTCCCCGCCCAGGGCTCAGAGTGAGCACTCATGGGCGTCACAGAGGGCAGTTCTCGGACTCCACCAAGGCCCAGGCTCGGGGTGCTGTGGCCACCATCTAATGGAATCAGAGCACAGCTGGGAGCAGAGGGAGGGAGAAGGGAGCATGTGGAGCAGATTAATGTGTCCTTGGGGCATAAAGCAACAAGAATAATGACTAGATTGATGTCTACTGTTTAAACCCAGCACACTAAACAGCAGCCGTAATTAGCCAGCAGATCTGTCTGGGAGGCCGCAGCAGGGAACACATCCAAGTCACTTCGTCACCCTGGGAAGGCCATAGGCCCTACCCTTGGTAGATCAGATATAAGTGACCTTCTTGCAGCCTGTGAGTGCTGCTGCTCATGTCCCAGACAGCGGGATGGAGAGTCAGGCGGCTGGTCTTGGCTCACTGAGAACCAGCCCCCACCCTCACCCCGTGACATCATTTTTCCTGTGTGGAGTGAGGGGTGAGTCAGAGAGCCCCAGTCAACCAGGGCTCCCCCCCACGGAGTTTCCCAGGAGAGAAGAGGAGGCACACCACTTCTGGACTCGGGACGCCGGCTGCAATGCAGGAGAATCATGGCCAAAGCACAGGCCCCAGAGGGGCTTGGGCAATAAAGAGGGCCACCCTGGAGAGCTGGCCAAGGTCAACAACAACCACCCAGTGGAAACCAAGCTGCTAAGGCAAATGCCTCAAGTCTGGCTGGTAGCTCTGCAGGCCTGTACCCTGAAGACAGGCCTGCTATTGCTCCTGCTTACGACTCTTCGCCTTGCTCAGATCCACATGGCTTACCATTCTCCATCTACAAATTTGGCAATGCAGAATTCTCCCCGGCGGGGGGCGTAGGAGCCCTCAACAGGAGGATGGCTGGCGATGTCATTTCGCATGTTCTCCATCAGCTTCTCCAGCTGGGTGCCTGCAGGGAAAAAGATGGAGTGAGACCTGGGTGCCATGTTCGTTGGAGCCTCATCTCTGGATGAGGCAGATGAGCCTGGGAAGTGGGCAGGAGGTGGAGTTCTGTAGGGTGCCCCCAGTACTGGCTTGCCCCTATCCCACAGGGAAGTTGTCTTTGATCCCTGCTCAAGAGGTTTCATGCTATCTTCAGAAGTGGGAAGGTGACCTGCTGAGACTTCAGGCACATAGAGTCTTACAAACTCAGCTCTCTAATCTACTGGCCAAGACTGTGGAAGCCCTTGGGAATGTTCCTGGGCTTTGGTTAAGGAGATGGAGAAAGTCAGTGATCATGGAGTAAGGCACTTTCTCCACCTCCTTAACCAAAGCCCAGGAACATTCCCAGGGGACTCCCATACCCCATTCCTACAAGGACCGGCCCTAGCCTGAGCCATAGAAGTGGCAACTGACAGCAGCCATTCTTCACAATGTCTCCCAGGGGCACAAGCAGAGATGAAGGATGGGTCCCCTACAACCCTGGAAAAGGAAAGGGCCTCAGAATCCAAGCCACGAAAGATGGGGAGCAATTCTGGGAGCAGGGCACAGTCTCAGTATATTCAAACCTGGCCACTCCGACTCCGGTCACCCTGTGACATACGTGCTGCACTTAACTTCTAGTGCTGCCAGGCTGGGGTTCCACCCTCCCACCCTCAACTCAGTGCCCTCTTCGACTAGGGGGAGGGAATCTCCTTCCCTGCCTTGTCATTCCTGAATCACTCTGACCTTGGGTCATCAGTCTCTACTGCTTGTCTGCTGTTTTTCGCCAGGTCTGGCAATACCCAAGGTCTTCTCAGGTTCCCTCCCTGGCTCCTTCCTGCTACACTCCCCACTCCCACTCCGCTAAGCATCAGTCCCCAGTGGCTTCTCTTTTACATCCCTCTTGGCCCAGATTCCAGCTCTGCAATAGACCCGTTGTGCCCCCTTCGCTCTCCCAGGTGAGGGTGGCTGGGTACATGTGGTGTAGGTGTGGGATTCCTCTCTCCGTCTTCAGGGCCCAAGGCCACACTGCAACAGGTGCCTAACACATGTTGGCTATTGGTACACTTGTCACAGTCGGCCTTGTAAGTTCCTTGTCTGCACTTATGTTTCTTCCACTACACTGTGAGCTCCTTCAGGGCACAGACCATAGCTCACTCGGTTGGTTCCTCTCACAAGGCCTAGCAGAATCCCCGATGCATGCAGGGTGCTTAACAGTTTAACTGTATTGAAGATGAACTCTGCATATGCACTTGAGGACGCGTGTCCACTCTCCGGCCTCTGCATGGGCCGCTGTTCCAGCGTTCATGAGACTCGGTTTCAAGACAGGGACTTTTAGGAAGCAGCTGCCCTTCCCCTGCCCCAGCGCTCAATCGTCTACAATTCTCCTGAGAGCGTTCCTTGCCCACAGACTGTACAATTTCAGGGACTAAGGAGTAGCCTCTACATAGACAAGTTCCTCCTATACTTGGTCTATTTTTATTTTTTATTTTTTTGCTCTAAGGCAACAGAAGCAGACTTTGCCTTCTACAAACAGGCAAAGCCCTCTGGGAGGTCCTTACAGAGCTTGGTTGGTCATTTATAGCTAAGGGTAATGTTTTCATCAGATTCTACCCAAAGGTAGGCTTTAATTAAGAGAAGGGAGACAGGGTGAGAGCATGTCCCTCAAGACAGAAAGGTTTCAGAGGAGGGAGGCTGGGCATGCTGAGGTTTATTTTACTGGATTTTATGGAGCTACCTGAGGGCAGGGTTTTCTCTAGAGCCCACCACAACTCTCCAGGTGGCATGCCACAAAGCACCTCACTCCCTTATCCTCCAATATTCAAAGAATACATGGTTTCCCCCTTAGTTCTCTCTTTCCTTACTTTTTGCCTTGGCTACCACTCACTGCAGTGTCCTGGCTTCCGAGAGCTGTGAGAGGTGGGATGCAGGGCAGTCACAGGAAGCCTGTGAGATCACAGAGACTTTGTGGTTGAAGGGCTTGAACCCTCACACTTTGTCCCCCAGAGACTTCAGGGCTCTGTTCTTACTCAAGGTGGGTCCTCCTGTCCAGCAGTGCTGGAGGCTGGGTGAAGACTGCCTGGGAGTCGTCGTATCCTGGGCAGAGTCTTCTTTGAGTCCTCTTTCCCTCAAGCTCCCCGAAGGCCATTTTTTTTTTTTTGTGAGGAAGATCAGCCCTGTGCTAACATCTGCCAATCCTTCTCTTTTTTTGCTGAGGAAGACTGGCCCTGAGCTAACATCCGTGCCCATCTTCCTCCACTTTATATGGGACGCCGCCACAGCATGGCTTGCCAAGCGGTGCGTCGGTGCGCGCTCAGGATCCGAATCAGTGAACCCCAGGCTGCTGCAGTGGAGTGCGTGCACTTAACCGCTTGCGCCAGCGGGCCGGCCCCCACAAAGGCCATTCTTGCTGGCTCCTCTGCTCAGGAACAGCTCTCTTTCCTACCTGGACCACCACACACTCCTTCCCTGGCACATCACCCAGACTCGTAGGCTGGCTGCCTCTCGGCTTCGTTCCCAAGACAACGGCTGGGTGAGCTTTCAACAGGATTGCAGCTGACCTCAAGAGAACCTAATCCTGAAGGCTGATCAGCAACATCTCTAGCCCTCCCTGGTGTTTTTCCCCTCCCAAGTATAGCCTGCCCAGGGCCAGGAATGGCCAGATTTTCTTGGTGAAATGACACTGCCACAAAAGCAGCTGCTTAGGAAATATCATTAGAGGGGAAGTGGCTGAGACGAGGTTGCTGGCGATCTGGAGTGGGCCTGGGGGTGGAGCTGAGGAGGCTGGGCAGAGCTGTACCCTGCCACCCATGTGGCTGCCTTTAGCGCCAGTGACATTTTCAGCCCTCTCTGCCTTGCAAAGAGCTGGCTCCTTGGACCCAGAGGTGGCTGTAAGAGCTTTTTCCTCTGCCCCTAACTAAACTGTTTCCCTGCACAGGGTGGCAATGAGAGGAGGGAGGTCAGGGTGGAGAGACAGTCAAGGGAGTGGAGGTGGATAGTTGGGCTGGAGGGGCCACAGCACAGCTGCTGCGAGAGCTGTCTACTGCCCTCTGTCCTCCAGGAGCCTGAGGTCTCTGCCTAGGGGACCCTGGCCACAGTGCACAGTGCTCAAGGGCAGGAGGAGGGTGGAGAAAGGGTGCTTCAGAAAGACTGCCTGGGGATCACTTCCCCTAGAGCACTGCTTGTTTCCATGGTAACTGGCTACCACTCAGGGCTACGGTAACCTCTAGAGAAGGAGAAATCCCAGCAGAGACAAGCCGAGGCTCCCCTCCTCCTCCTGCCAAGAAAAGCTGAGAGGGAGAGAGACCGGTTCGTGCTTCCAGACCCCATGGAGACAATCTGTTCGCTGCTTCTTGATAGACTCTGAGGGCTACATATCCTCATGCCCACCCAGCCAGGGGTGTCTGGGAGCAAAACAATTACCTAAGAGTCTCAGAGCACCACCCAGACAAAATTGGTTACCTCACCAGTCCTCAGAGAACCTGCGTAGCCTTGCCCACTCCAGGGCTCGCTTGCAGTGCGTGAAACAACCCATGGGCCCAGAGAGTGGCGTGACGGGGCCTGGGGAGTGGGCAGCCATAAGCTATTCTGGGGAGGTCTCTGGAACCCCTGGGCTGTAGCCCTTCCTCCCATTGCACAGAGGGGCCCTGGAGGCGGGCTGGACCATGCCAGGAGCTATGAGGCAGCAGCGCCTGGGGCTGGGCCTGTGTACTCACCGGTCTCAACATCCTGCACGTAGAAGTGCAGGTCGTCGGTGATCTCGGTCACAAACACTGGCTTGTAGCTGGCCGAGCGCTCCTTCTCCTCCAGCACGGGCGTCACGTCCTCCACAGGCTGCTCCTCATAGTGGGCCCAGACCTGCATGCGTGGTCAGCAGAGCGGAGCAGGCGATTAGGAAGTGAAGTCAGAGAGGACACCAGGAAGGGGGCTTTGGGCAATGGAGTCACCTCAGGGGTGAGTGTGGGGGTCACCACAGGGTGCTTCACATCACGCTGGGCTGAGCCCCTGGAGCCCTCCTACCTCTGGTGGGGGAAAAAGACTATTCTGAAGTTCTGACCCAGCACTTCTCACACTCTGGCAGGCATCAGAAGCAACTGGGGAGCTTATTAAAAAAGCAGAACCCTGGGTCCCACTCTAGGCCTACCAAATTAGGATCTGTTACAAGGGTCCCGGAGAAAGTAAAACAAAAATAAAAACAGGCTCCCAGGCGAATCTTGTGCATACCAGAGTGTGAGAACCTTGGAGCTGGAGTCAGTCTGGTCCCCGTCTCCCTCCCCCACATTGTTCTGCAGGGGTCACTCTGAACTCTCCAGGCCCTCCCACTGTCACAGGGACTCTGGTACTCCTGAGGCTCTCCAAGTGACAGCACTGGGCCTTGGAGGGGAGGGGCTCATCCGTGCAAGGATGCCTCTTCTCAGCAACTTCTCTGTCCTCCTCACATCAAGCAGGCGCTCCGACCCCAGCTCAGAAGCTGGGCCGCTCCCCTCCACCCTTCCTCCCCCAGCCGTGCACTGCCAGGGCTGCAGCGGTTCAGAAGCTGATTTGACGTGACAGCACGTCAAGTCCAATCCTGCGGCCAGGAGATTATCCCAGTAGTGAGGCCTGTCAGAGCAGGGGAGGCAGGTGGCTTTCCAGCTTAGCAGTGGGAAGGGGGTGGGGGAGTATGGGGGACTAGACCACACACGGCGTCCCACCGACACACACAGGAACAGGGGGGTGATGAAAGCATTGGCCAAAAACTTACATGCTTACTACACAGGCGCCAGGGGCCATTCTAAACATTCTCCAAATAGTAATTCATTGAATCTTCATAACACCCCTTTGAGGAGGTATTAGCATTACCCTGTCTTACAAATGAGGCACACACGTTTGCTAGAGGTAGTGGAACCAGAATTCAAAGACAGGCAGCCTGGCTCTGGAGACAGAAGGCTGCACTGAGCAGTGGGAAGAGTTATAGGTGAGAGACAGGGGCTCTTGTCTTTTCATTTTGCCCTTTAATTTGCTGTGTGACTTTGGTCAAGCCACATGCCTTCTCTGGCTCTCCTTTCCTTCTCTTGCAAGAAGAGGTAGGTAGTTTGACCACATGATCACGGGGATGGTGTGTCTCGGCTGACGTGCAGACTCCTGGTGGCATCAGGATGCAACCGAAGGGCAGGAATGCTGCAATTACTGAACCACCTGGGGTCACACTTACAGAGGCCACACTCTAGGCTTTAATGTGGCGTGAGTGTGTGTTCTTCCCTTAGAAGGGGCGACAAGGGCCTTGAGACCTTCAATGAGCAACAGGGACTTTCCAAGCCCAGGGGAGGCTGCCAGGAAGTGGCCAAGGGGGATGGGAGAGACATCACCTAGGCCCAAACTTCTGCCCCCCTCCACAGAGCAGTGCCCTCTGCTTTCTGCCTTCCGAGGCTGAACCCGTGGACCCCTGGTCTGGGGCTGGACTCTAACCACAATAGCTCCTGACCCCTCTCACTTTCCCCAACACCTGTCCATCACCAGGGCCACTTCCCTCATCACCAGGCCTGGCCTCTCCCCAGGAGAGGAGGCAGGCGGCAGGGCTTCAATTCACTCAGATCAGAGACTCCTGACCTAATCCCTCAAGGGCCCACCTGCCCTTATGGGGAAGGGGGTCTCTAGCTTTCGGACATGCTGTAAAAGGGCCTCTCCAATCAGAGGCCATGGCACGGACCGCTGAGAGCACTTTGGGGGACAGCCACAGTTACTTCCAATTCCACGGCCTACATCCTGCTGAGGGAGGCTGAGGCTTTCCTCCCAGACCCCCCTCGCTGTAAGTTCCCCAGGAAGTGACTACTCAGCCAGACACTCCTCTCGACATCTAGGCTCCCAGCCCCTCTGGGATCCTTGCAGCTCCGAGGATTGATGGGACTTGCACTGCCTCTGAGACAAGACTGTCAACACCAGCTCAAGTGAGGTGGAGCGGAGCCCTGTCCCCTCTCCACTGTGACCTCCTGACCCAGCTGTCTGTCCCCTGCCTCCTTTTTCCACCAGCGCACTCTAATGCGTCTGCACTCCCCCTGCCCCCAGACCAAGTCAGCGGGCTCTTCTCTCTCCCACGTTCGCTTCCTTCTTGCTTCCTCCTCTCCCAGCACGAAGCATGTTAGAGAGACAGAGCCCCCTGCGCTGGCTTCTGAGTGGGCCCCGAGCCTGAGAGCTGTTCTGGGCTCCCATCCTAACCTGCTTCCCTTGGCTGTGGGGGAAGGAGGCTCCTCAGCGGTGTTGATGAATTGGGAACTGACTGACAGGGTGAGAGCAGAAACTGCTAATGACTCCTCAAGTAAAAGCGCCTCAGGCGACAGCATCACGTTTTTCTCCTTGGAGAGAGGGGGTAGAGCTTCTTTCCTGGCAAGATCAGCTGGGCAGCAAGCTTGAGGTCATGGATGATGCAAACAAAAGCCTCAGGGATGGCCCTCGGGCCCCTTGCTCCCACATGGAGGACAGTAATAGGGACAGGCCTGTGACAAGGTCCCACAGCTCATTGGGTGGTAGGAGGGGAGCAGTGAGTGTACACTGCTGCCTCCTGAGGTGAGAAGACACCAGAAGCATGAGGTTGCCAAAGGGTAGCAGAGGGAGAGCCGCTCCTCAGATAAAGGAAGTCCATTAAGAGAGAGCTGGAATTTTGGAGCCTTGCAAGTTCCCTCTTCCCCTGGGGGGTTGGAGGCAACCAGCTACTTCACGGGACTTGGCCGCCAGTGGCCCTCGGCAAGCCGGTACATGCAGCCTGGCCAGGCAGCTTCTTGGTGGGAAGGATCAGCTGGGACGGGCTTGGCTGCCCAAGTCCCTATCCTTAGAACAAAGGCGTGTTTTGCCCATGTTGACTTATGTTGCCCTTATGCAGAACTGGGGCGGGGGTGGGGACAGATACATCGGCAAGACACCTGCTGGACAAAAGCCACTTTCTCACAGCCATCCCAAGTCCTCTCACAGCTCAGATCCCTGACAAGAAGCTCTTTTCCTGAATTCCCATGGAGGATGTTCCTCCTCCTGGATCCCTGGGGCGATGACAGTGAATACCCAAGACCCCTTCCAGAAAGAACAGTAATTGTGCCCACAGACACACGGAGTCAGTGCCTTATGGCTGTACCCTCTGGTTCTTGGCAGATGGGAGAGCTGGAGAAGAACCCCCACGGCCAAGGTGCAGGGCAGAGGACGGGGTCCGGGAGCTGTGAATGCTCTTGGCCTTTGGCGGAGGCAAGCCTGAGTCGGGCCTAAGCAGCAGGGCCCAGGGATGCTGGGAGACCTACCCACAGAGTGGGTCTGTCTGCTCTCGGACCACCTCTGGGCTGCAAGAGTGTGGAGAGGCCTCTCCCAGCTCCTCTCATTCATGGTAGGATTTGTGGTCAGGCCTGGCCAGGGGCCAGGATGGTGCTGTCCTGAGGCAAGACCCCTCTGTAACCCCTCCATGGCCCTGGCTACAGACCCAGGTGGGGAACTGGCAAGAGAAGCACCTCCCTCCTCCCTCATCTGCTCCACACTCCTCTGTCATGCCAGTTCCTGTCCCTCTACTACGTTCTGGGGCCAGGTCAGGAGTAGAGGCTATCCCTCCTCCTGTCCTTGCCCCGCCCCTGGCCCTCCCTCTTCCCTGCGCTTCCTCCCCAGGGAGCCCCAGGTCCTCCTCCTGGCAGGAGATGAGCAATGTGGACTGAGGCTCCACTGGCTAGAGTCTTTCCTTTCTAAATCCTATTTAATACCACTGCTCAGAAGGCTCCAGGGGTGGGGCTGGCATGAGTCCAGGGTAGTGGAGGCCTTCAAGCCTGCAGTAGAGAAGCCAAGGTCAATAAAAGCCAATCAATAGCCAATCCAGCCCTGTCCAGGGCCCTGCTGGGGCACAGGGGAGGGGGAGGGGAAGGAGGACAGTCCAGGTGGCCGCCATCTGTGGCTCCTGCTTTGGTCCTCAGACCTGCCCAGGATCCCTGAACGGGGAGGGGGTAACCCTTCATCAGCCTCTTCATGAGAGGAGGAGTTGGCAGGGCACAGGGAGGAATTAGGCCTGGCAGGGAGGCAGCTAAGTTCTCAAAGCTGGGAAACCAGCATTGTTGGGTTCCCCTGGACAGACCCGCTCACAAATGCATATGCACATCGTCACACTCCCTGAAGACTTCCGCTTACTCTTGGTCTCACAAATCTCTCAGTATTACCACTCCCCAGTTAGCTCACAGGTACCATCATCACCTTTTAACCCCAGATGTGCCTGTCTCTCGACAGCTAAGGCAGCCCTCATGGGGTCACAGGAGAGGCAAGGTTGGGGATCCTGTGGACACCTCAGATATGCACTTTACTGTCTCCCAGCTGGCCACCAAATTCTCTCATCTGAGTCTAGCCAACTCTGAGGGCTGCTGTGAAGCTCTGCCCACACTGCTCCTGGGAACCAGCCCCACCAGGAAGAGGAAAGCCATGCTAGGTTCCCCGAGGATGCTTGAAGAGAATGGGATGTGCAGACAGGGACCCAGGAGGCAGGCAGGCCCTTGCACTGAGGAGTGGTGCACTGCATTTTAATTGGACTGGAATAAAAAGACACAGCCTGTGTAAGTAATTAATCACTGGTAATTACTCCTCAGCATCGTCACACAGCACCACTGAAATGATGACTTGAGCTCTTTCAGACAAATCCACTGCATAGTAAATAGTGATGCCCACTTCAGCAGCCAGGAAGGGACCACCCCCCCATCTCAGGTCAGGCTCCCCTCTGTCTTCTCCTGGGTCCCTTTGGGGTCCCCACTTTTAGAGGGCAGAGGATTGCTCAGATCTGAAGAGCAGCTGCTAGGCTCACGTGCTGAGTAGCTGAGGAGCAAGGCCAGGGGGTACAGATGCTTTTAGAATCCGGGCCTTAGAGCCTGGTGCTTGCCACACTGACCCCTAGCTGCTAACTCTTCGGTGAAGGTTCAGCCCTTTGCACATGAGGCCCCAGCACCACGTTTCCTCCATCTCCCTGAGGCAGGCAGAGGACACGGGGGTGGCAGTCTTAAGTTCAGCTGTCACAAACAGGAAATCCAAGAGGAAGCTCCTTTGCTGTAGGAGCTCAGGCTGTCTGCTTCCTCATCCCTCTAGGAAGACAGGGTTTAGTGGGAGCAGAACTGGGACAAGGAACGGTGGAAACCTCCTCAGAGGCTTCAAGGTGGCCCACTCTTCCAAGGCATGAACAGTCTCTGCCACCTATCTTAGCTTTTTGGGCCACCCTTCCCCGGAGTCCTTCCACCTCCATTAGGGTTAGTCACCTGCCCTAATCCCCAGGGGATGGGAAGAAGATACAGAGATTCAGGGCCCAGTCCTGCCTGGGCCCAGTCCCAGGAGGAAGTGGTGTATTCCTTCCTGGAAGAAAGGTGGGAAGAGAGGCTAAGTGAGGAGGTGGTTGCTCTGGGCTAGAGGAGAATGAGGAGCCTTCTGGGCCCCGAAGCCCCCCACTCCTTTTGGCAGGTATCTGGGCCTTGGCTCTGGGAGGCGAGCCGTAAGCCAGATGGCTGCCCCATGGGGAAGGAAACATTTATTCCTGGAACAAATTTATGGCTCAGCACGGCTGTCCTATGAAATCCTCCTCAAGCTCAGAGAAGCCCTGACAAATTGGTGGCCGGCTGATTTATCCCCATTATCAGGGCTGGGCTGTAAGTCAGTGGCGACAGGCTGAGTCGGGGGGTGCTGAGCCCGGCTCCCACCACCAAACCATTGGGTTCCTTAATCGTCCATTTGTTTCCCAAAGCTGCTTTCTGACCCACCCCCCTTGTCTCTTCAATGCAGTGTCTGCAGAGACTGATGGGCTGTAAATCTGCTGTCCTAACAGCTTTATGCATCTCCTGGGGCAGCTTCCAAAATGGGCTTCCCTGCAGGGCAATGAGAAGGGAATTCAGACGTGGGCTGCAGGCCGCCTGGGCCCTCCAAGGGTACTAATGGAAGGGTCTGGGGTGGTGAAGGAGCGCCTCCCCAGTCTCCTGCTCACCAGGGACGCCCCCAGTCATTTCTGTCATCACTCCAAGGTCACCTTCCAGACAGCTTTCTGCTCTAGGTCCACCAGAGCTGGCCTGACAGAGGTGCTCAGAGCAGGTCTGGGGCCTACTTCTGGTCTGCAACAGGCTTATGGCTGAGGATGCCTAAGCTGGCAGTGTCTCCCTTGGTTGTGTGTGGTTCCTGGCATGGGGTCTGAGACCAACACCAACTGGGGTCACTCAGTTGGGGATGACAGAACCGCTTCTGCCTGTTGTATGGAGGCAGCAACAATAACATTAGGGGGGAAGAGGGGAGGGTGGGAGAACGGTTGAGCTGGCGGAGTGGCACCTGCCTCCTGCTCCGCCAGGCCCAGGCCCAATTCCATGCCCGTACCTTCTCTTTCTTCTGTTTGGCGGCCTCCTCGGCAGACAGCAGCGATTTGTAGTAGGAGCTGCGCTCAGCAGTGAAGTGGACCTTAGAGAGTGCGTGCTCCACCAGCAAGACGGACAGGTTGGCACCGTCGATGTGCAGCCAGCCGATGAAGTTGCCGGCCTTGTCCATGCTCTCCACCTCCACCTCTACCTGGGGAACAGAGAAAGGGGGTGTCAGCCTGCAGGGGGTGGCCCTGGCTATGCAGAGGCGGAGAGCGGCATTGAGGCCCAGCGCTCACAGGCCTTGGGCAGCCCCACCACCTTTGTCCCAAGTGACAGGAGCAGCTGGAACGAGGAGAGGGAAGGGATGTGTTAAGCCTGTTGCAGACCTGGAGCTCCTGGACTCCCAACCCTCTTAGAACCCTTCACATCAGTTCTGTCAGTTGGGGCTATGCTTTTCAGCCTCTCACACCCAAGAATCATCCTTGATAGATACGTCACTGACAAAGCAACTCCAAAACTCCCCTCTCTTCTCAGATCCCTTCCCCTTCCTTTTGGCAGGGAACCACTTGGGTCAATTCCGCTCTCCTTAGCTTAAGCAAGGGAGTCCACATTAGCCGAGTGTGAGTGAGTGAGTGTGAGTGTGTGTGTGTGTTTGTGTGTAGCTGGGGGTTAGGAGTGAGATAAGATGCAGACAGCTCTGAGTACATCCCACTCCTCTTCGGCACCACCCTCCACCCCTCCTCAATTCTGCTAGGAAGACAGGCAGGCCCCTGGGAGCAAGGCAATCCCGGGGCGAGGGGAGCCTGTGTTCTTCCTGGAAGAGCTGAATGAATTAATGCTTAACAAAGGCAATGAAAGTGGCTGCACAAAAGCCAGGTGAGGAGAGGAGGGAAGAGGACAGGTGGGTAGAACGACATGGGCAGGACGTACATTAAGACATGGAGGCAGTTAGGGGGTGACCCCAGCAGGAGATTACCTTTGAGAAGGAGCAACTGGAAGGTTGTGGTCACTGCAAGCCCAAACCTTGGGGACGTGTGCTGTGGCTGTACCCCAGAACTCTCAGGGATCCCCAGAGGGCTCAAGGGCTCCTGGGCCTCCTCAACTGAGGGTCTCCCCCCAGACCCAGGACCTCAGACCCCGTACTGACTCTGCTCCTCCAAGAGGGTGGCCTCACTGCTGTGGCCCTCATGGTGGCTGATCTGCTCCCACCTCATGGAGGCAATGGCCCAGGATTAATTCCTTCGTTGATTCTCTCCCAACCTCTTTCTTCCCTTCCTAAAGAGGCCTTGTAAAAGCCTTTGCTGCCAAATATAAAAACTTGTATTAATTTAAACGGCTTCAAGCTCAATTAAGCAATAAAACGAATGTCTAAATACCTGGGAATTCTCTGAAGCCTGGGCTGGAGCCAGTGGCAGCAGCCTAGGGCAGAGGGTTAGCTGGGCGAGGGTGGGGAGGAGAGGAGCCTGTCCACCCGGCAGGGTTGACTCAGCAGAGAGAGATGATGGGGGACACAACTCTAGAAGTAGACAGAGGTGGCTTGGGCATGCAGAGAGAAGGCAGTGGGGAGGAAAAGAAAGGGCAGGGCCAGGGAGGCAGGACCCTGGCTTCTTCCTATTCTTGCACACTCTCTTCCTACTTGAGGGGCGCAGTTTATCCTTCACGTGGAAATACAAGTTCAACTATGCCTGAAGTCGGGGTGTGGTACAAAGAGGATATATAGAATTTATTAGAGCCAGGAAAAAAGATACTACATAGATTCAATCCAACTTGATATTGTAGGTGGGGAAACCGAGGCACAGAGAAGGGAAGTGTAGCTAGTAAAGGGCAGAGCTGAGAGCAGAACCCAGGTTTCCCTACTGTCTTCTCTACACTACCTCCTAGTTGGGAGCAGAAAAGACCCTCCTCACCTCCTTCTCTTTTCCCACACTTTCTATTTCAGGAGGACTCCTTCCTTCCCCCAGACATACCCTTGACGCCCTCCTTCCTCACTTCCCACTGGGTTAATGCCACTTTTCTCCACCAACAGGACCATGGGACCTTGTACCTCACTGGTAGAGCCAGGGTGGGAGTGGTGGGCTCTGCTGGGCTGGGTCTACCCAACACCTGTATCACACTGCTGAGGGGCAGAAGCAGGGAGGACCAGCATCTAGTACCTGTACATGTCAAAACATGCTTCTCCTTTCTCTAATTTACTGGAGGACCTGCACTTGTCAGGGAGAAGCACAAGTGGGCACAATGGTGCTCTGATAGAGACAGGTGTCCTGAGAGCTCACCAGCTAGAAAGACAACTAAATTCATCAAGATGAGTGATGGGCCTCCTGACGAGCCTTTTGCCACCTTGAGATTGCCCAGGGCACTGGAGCACGGTAGAAACTCCGCCGCTGGAGCACTAGGCGCCCCCTACACTGGGGGGGCTAAGGATGGAGGAAGAGGCTGTCGTGGTGGTGGTCGGACAAGAACAGGCACCAGCAAAATGATACATGGGAAGACCATCTTATTTCTCTTAATTTGTCAAGCTTTATCAAACATGCTAAGGCCAAGAAGCCGCAGGTCCCAGAGGAATTCTGGGAAGCACTAGGAAGAACAGAGAGGTTGCTTGCCTTGTGTTTGGGGGCTCATGAGACAATAGGCAGAGTGCAGAGGATGCCAGGCCTGGCTCCCACCACCAAACCACTGGGCTCCTTGTGTTTGGGGGCTCATGAGACACCTCCTTATGTCCAGCCGAAAGCAAGTGAAGCTGGTATAGTTCCCAAGCCAACACTCAGCCCAGGCCCACGCCAGTTCCCCTATTCCCAAACCTCTTGTCTTTTACCATGTTAGTAGCCAAGTGTCCTTTTCCTAAAACTGAGGATGGCTGCCCTGCTTGAGCACAAGGCCTCCCTCCAGTTCTGAGAAGCTTGTAGTGGGCCAGTGTGGCTGTGACAAGAAGCTTGATGGTCACATGTATCACTCCTCTTGGCACCAGATTGCTGGGATGGAGGCAAGAACCTCAGAGATGGGTTGCAGAGGCAACCAGGTAGGTACAATTCTTCTTATCCTATAAGGTGCCCATGCTCAGATGTCACTCCACATGGCAAACCCCAAATTCACATCTCACTCTCTGAGGCCACAAACCAGATGCTGGTCTCCCAAGGGCTCACGCTAGAGGGAGACCCCAGCAACTAGCAGCCACACTCAGGGCCAACACTGTCAGGGAGCAGCCAGGCTCTCTTGGCACGTAGGCAATGACTTCACACTTACCCAGCCTCTCCCTGCCTGCAATCGATACGCTAACTTGGGCTTGACAAGTCCCTGGGCCCAGCCAGCCGCAGAAGAAATCTCTGGCCTTGGGCACTGTGCTGCCGCCCAATCCATCTCGGGTTGTAGAGGGAGATAAAGCTGTCGCTCGTGGGTCTCTGTTTCTCCTTTTATTACAGCTGCTGCAACCACAGTAATTTCTCAATCAAAACAAAGGCACTCAGGGGAAGGTGGGCTGGGGCTGGGGCCGGGCTAGTGTTCCTGCTGCTGCTGAGTCTCTTGGGTTCTGGCCTTTCTAGCCAAGCCCTGTGCTGTGTCTATCCTTCTGGACACGCCCTAGCCTGGCTGGGCACATGGAACGCAGTTATAAGGTCAAAGTCTTAACTCTTCTCCAGCTCTGGGAGAGCTAACAGAGGGAGCAAGCAGAGGGTTAGGCAGGGCACTCCCAGGTTCACTGCGTTTCTCTTTTATATTGACTGCCAGGAATTTGTGGCTTGACTATAAAATTACGTGGATCCATGTCTGTACAAGCTCTATTTCTCTGTTCAACTTTAAGATTCAAATTTCCGATATTTTCCTTTAATTAAAAAAATAGACACACACACACACACACACACACACACACACACACGGTTGATTCTTGTTGCTGGTGGTACTTATGTTCTACAAAGTCACTACGCACACTGAATTAGCGAATCCTGAGAGGTTGCTCCTAGGGGAAACACAGGGTTAGGTTCTTGCAAGACTCTGGTCACATTTTTGTCAACTTATCAATACATAATCTTTTTCTATGTGTGCCTCTTTCTTTCTTTCCTTTTTTTTTTTTTAATACAAAGGAACTTTTTTTTTTTGCAGGGAAAGATTCACCCTGAGCTAACATCTGTTGCCAATCTTACTCTTCCCCACCCACCCCTGCAAACCCCAGTGCATGGTGTACATCCTAGTTGTAAGTCCTTCTAGTTCTTCTACGTGAGCTGCCGCCACAGCATGGCAACTGACAGACAGGTGGTGCGGTTCCGAGGCCAGGAAACGAACCTGGGTCACCAAAGTGGTGAGAGTGCCGAAATTTAACCACTAGGCCATCAGGGCTGGCTCTTTCTTTTTTTTTTAAATTGAGGTATAATTGACATACCACATTATGTGAGTTTCAGGTGTACAACATAATGATTTGATATTTGTATGTATGTTTCTTTTTAAAGACACCTTATTTAATATATATCAATGATTCGTGAACATTGAACTCACGGCCAACAGCACTCTAACTCACGCCTGAATAAAGCTGATCTAACACATGTGTTTTCTCCTCAAGGCACCTTACAGCCTTCTTGCACTTAGGAATGAACTAGACAGCACTTCAGCTCTAGAGTTTGCACTTAGGAACACTAAACAGCACTTCAGCACTAGGCTTGGAGGCCTTAAACTATAAAATCACCAGCAAAAAGCACAAAAATTTGAAAAATGTGGCACCAAACAGACCATGAAAAGTGTACTCGTTTACAGTACGAGAGGCTGAAACAGGAAGGCAGAGCATCACCCTGTTCAACCTAAGCTGGGAATGTGCTCACCAGGAGACTAAAAGTTTTTGCTGCTCTGGGCACTCACACACACACAAAAACCACAATAAGTACTGACTTTGGGGTTACAAAAAATTTTGGCAAGTAGGCAAATTCACAAATATGGAAACACGAATAATGAGCATTGACTATATACAGATAGAGAGAGAGCTATTTCCCACAAGTTCCCACAAACTGAAGACAGGAGTTAAGGGGAGGGTCATTCTTGTCAAATACATTAAGAAACCTCTTCTCATCTTACTAGCTATTGCAAGCATTAAATGAGATACTATTCATGGAGTGCTGTGTAAATTGCAAAGTGCTATACAATATTGCTACTTGTCTCTTCCGCATCTTGGCGTGTTTCAGGAAGAGATCTGGACTCAAAAGCTTCCCTGGAGGGCCTCCTACAATAGCATGTGACATCAGGGAGTTCAGGCCTTGGGTGAGGGCCCTCATGGGCTGCCAGAGGCTAGGAGTGGGCTTCATATGTGTGTGGGCATTTGGAGTGTACATATGTGGGCTGATATGGCCTTGAGGGTACCACAGAGTATGTGTACACATGGACATAAGCAGTGTCAGCAAGAGACAAATGGTGGCTCTTCTCTTCATTCCCCCTTCTCACTGCTCATGCAGAAGCTGAGACCTAGGAAAACACAGAACTGGAAGGAGGTGGGGAGGAGACTGCCTCCTGAGAGACTAAGAAAGGGGCAGGCTGTGCCACACCGAGGAAGTGGCTTGGTGGTAACTCTGGTTAAGACAGAAGTGTGTAGCCTAGATGCCTAAAGGTCAGACCTGACCCTCGGGCGTTCAAGGATACCGCGGTGCTGCCTCACTGTGTAGCCCTGCTGGTCCGGTCATCTGCCAGCATCTCTTGCTCTCTGTTCTTGATGCTGGCAGAGTGGGTGAGGATTTTGTGGTCCTGAACTAGGCCCTGTGAGCTGAGCTCTTCCAGCTTCAACACCACTTTCCTGTGAAGGCTTCCCTAACTCTCAGCCTAGAGAGAACTGCACTCTGAACACCTACGGGCTCACCTTCCCTTTGGCCCTTAGGGCCAGCGTCTAGCACAGAGGTTAAGAGCGTGGACTCTGGAGCCAGACTGCCTGAGTTCAAATCCATCTACCACCTGCTTGACCTTTGGCAAGTCACTTAACTTCTTCTCTGTACCTCTGTTGACTCTACTGTAAAACTGGAATTGCAATAGTACCTACCTCAAAGGATTTGTTATATGATGATTAAATGAGCGAATGTCAATACGTTATGAACTTAGAAGAGAGCTTCATCATTATTAGTTACTTACTTCCTGGCAGAGGCAGTTATTTCATTCCCAAATGTCTTTATTGTCGAACTAGACTGTCAGGTCCAAGGTGAACGAAGCTAGTTCTATACTCCGAATCTTCCCCAAAGTTGGGTGTACTGACTGGGCCATGAGGTGGTAAAAAGAGCGTGCATTTTGGAGTCAGACAGACTTGGATTCAAATCCTAACTCTAGCTGTGAATTTTTGGGCAGTCACATGACCTCTCTCAGTTTCCTCAACTGCGAAAAGAGAAGGGAGTCCTGCGTGTTAAACGAGATAATGTAAAACTGCTTCCTTTTCCCTTCAGCGGATGCCAGCAGCCCTGCTTGGCTGAGCTCAATCCCCTTAGTTCGCTCCCCACCCAGAAAATCTTTGGGTTTCTTATGCCCTGGGGACCTCATGTAAAATACAGGGTGGGGGGTAAGGCAAGTGGGGGTTGATGGAAAGAACTAATGTGTGACTAGCCCCCAACCTAGCTGAGCAAACAGATGCCTTTCTGCTCAGTGGAGGGGGGTCTTTCTCCAGCACAGAGCCAAAGGTGGGGTGTGGTCCAGCCAGCCATACCCAGCGGGAGAGCAGCTGGGCACACCGGACGCAGCTTGTCTGTAGGCTGGGGCAGCCAGTGGGCCCTGCTGCCTCACAGTGGGACACGTCCTCCTGCTCCCAAGCACATTAATGTGCCACTAATGAAATTGTTCTGGCTTATTTACCAAATTAATACAAACGGCACAGGCTGTTAATCTGCATGTCTCCTAATTACTGAGGAAGAGCTCCCGCGTCCAGGCAATACACACACCTCAGTGCCCACCCAGCTGGGCTGTAGTCTCACCTGTCCCAGTTGCAGGTGGGTGAGGAAGGGGAGAAGGGGGAGGAGGAAAGGGAGAACTGGAGCAGGCCCTAGCTCTCCACGGCTGGGAGCAAGTGAGGGAGGGAAGGTGGTGGCAGCGGCTATGAATCTGTTTTATTTCCCATAGCCCTTTTCTCAGCAGCTTGAGTGCCCTGGCCTCCAGAAATATATACTCAGTACCCACCCCCCCCACCCCCCAAACTGTTCCCCTTCTTTCCCTTGTCTGGATTCTGTCCAGCTCCTTAACACAGGAACTACTTCAGCCAACTAGGCATTGGGGTCTGAGTCATTCTCCTGTTCTGAACAGTGAGGCACAGTCCCTGCCTGGGGTGCAACGCAGGCCAAAAAGACGCAGAGGCTCGCTGAGGGAGTGTGAGGAAGGAAGAGAAGTGAAAGCCAGGCAGGGCTGAAGTTCTTACAGATGTTACTACTCTCTCTCAACTTGTCCTGGCCCTCCCCAGCCAATCAGCCTTCAGATTCTGAAACTGTTCATAAAGAGTAGGTGTGTATGTGTTGGGGGGAGATTAAGAGCTCATCTATAAGACCACAGAGGAAACTCTGACTGCTCTGAGGATTCATTTAGCTGTCCTTTCTCTCCTGCTCCAGGAGCCAAGATGGATGCCTAGTGGCTCTAAGGCCAGGGCAAAGCTGAAAAGACAAAGGTCCCCTTCTGTAGCCTTCTTCAGGTCGTGGTGAGGTGTGGGCAGGGGAAGGGAGAAGTGCACTGGAGGCTACCTCCACCGAAAGGCTAGTCTAAATAAGGCAGCCAGGGGCGTTTAGGGCAAAAGAATTTTAAAATGTTGAACAGGGGAGGACACACAGTAGGGGGCTGCATGCCCCACATGGTGACTCAGGGCAGCCAAAGGAGGTAGAACATAGAGGGGATTTGTTGGCAAGGAGGGAGAGTGGGGAGACCCCACACACATATACCCACCTTCCCCTTTTTATGTCTCAGGAGGATGGAGAAGAGGTTGAATCTCCCCAAAGTGCACTGGCCCAGCCTCTATGCACAGTGCCCGAGGCAGCACAGGAAATTACTGAACCTCAGCCAGCCTCAGCCCCACCCCTGGGAGGCTGTGGAATGCCTGGAAAACAGCCGCAGGAGATGCTCCTTCCCCCAAGGCGGGTGGGCAAGGCGGGTGGGCAGCCTCAGGCAGGACCGATGCCAAGGAGGCAAGAGCAGCAGCACAGAACACCCCTGCCCTGGGGCATCCAGAAAGGAAGACTTTCTGCACAAGGCTTGGTTGCTGGCTGCCAGTGCCTCCAGAAGGCAGAGCAGGAGTGCTCAGGGCTACCTCTGGGGAGGTGACATCAGGGCCCCAATGACAGGCAAAAGCCTCCATCCCTTCCATACGCTGTCTGGCCATAGTGCTGCTTTAAATACCAACCAAGGCCATCAGCAACAGGCACAGCAAGAAGCCTGGGACTGGGGACAAGATAGGATGAGGTTTGGATGGGGAGAAGGCATTGAGAAGCAAAGAAAAAGCGTGGACTAGAACTGCCATCCAGGCACCAGCTCTGCCTCTTTTGGGCTGGAGCATCACCTCCCTCCAGGCTCAGTTTCTTCATGTGTAAATGAGAGTTGAACCAGGTTTTTAATGTTCTCTCTGCTTTGAATTTTCTAAAGTTACAGTTGGGTTGAGGGTGGTGGTGCTGGTGGTGTACCCATATGACTGGGAGGTGACGAGAGAGAAGACAGACATCGGGTTATGTGAGAGAGAAGAGCAAATGGAGAAGCCCCACGCGCGAATCGTCAAGCCCTGTAGGAGAACCCGCAGAGAGGGGAAGGTGGGAAACGGAGAGAGGAAAAGAGGCACTGCAGCCTCTTGCCCCCGACACATCCCATCCAGAGCTGTCTGCAAGAATGTGAGTAGTGATCCAGGGCAATTGAGACTCCCTTCCCGCCACGCAGAGGTAGCCACATCACCGTAGGGCTGGGTTTTCCACCACCACAGATGCTGCATGAAGGCTGTAATGTGCTGCCACAGCCAGAGCTGTGAACTTGAAGAGACACCTCACCTTAATATAGTAGCAGCTTAACACAGCTAACTCGCCCCTTCTACTCCTGGCCACACGCAGACACACCAACGTCCTTCAGAGACGATGAACATTAACACAGTGCAATTAATAATGTAACGCTCCGGGAGCTGGAGAGGCAGTGCCTACGACATGCCTCTTGGGTCTCATTACCATTAGCTGCCTGGGGGGGAGTGGGCAGGCAAGAGGCAGGCAGCAGTACAAATCTTCCCTGTGATCCTGGAGTTCCGGCCCCCACCAGCGCCTCCGCCCCTAATCCCTCATCACCTCCAGACCAGAGAGAGGACTTTAAAGTCCAACCCACTTAGCCGATCGTTCTCCAGAAAACCTCTTTTCTGACATTTGTGTGCTGGCGCAAGCCAAAGCCCTAGGAATGCCTGGAAATCAGGCCTGGGTTGGCACAGTGGCAAGAGGGACCAAGAAGAAATTGAGGGAAGGCCTGAGCAGTGAGTGAGATGGCTCAGCTAGAAGCTCAGGGCTTCTTTCTGTCCTCTTGAATGCCTCAGGGATGAAGGGTGGGATGACAGGGGTAGGGGGTGGGGGAGACAGCTCCTGGTCCTGCCTGACGTAGAAAGGCAACAGCCAAGGTGATCAGCGTCATTGGACTCAGCCAGGAAATGCAAACCTGCTGACTCCAGACCTTTGCAAGCGGTAACACAGTTTACCAACTGACGCAATCTGTTCCTCTGGTGCAGACAATAAGGAAAGGAGACTGTTCATCTTCCTAGGAAAACCTGGGGCTGAAGGGAGATGTAATTCTCTTCCCTAAGGTTCACACAGGGAACGTGGCTGAATCAGGGGGCCCTCATTCTGCTCCTAGCCCCTGTCCAGGGCACCACTGTTGGCGTCCTTTCCCACAGGTTTCCTGAGCCCGAGGCAGGCTTTGGAATTCCTTCTAAAAGTGAAACACATCTGAATGGCCCAGCTCCCGCTCATGCTCACTGGCTGACGTGGAGAAGAGCAGTCTTGGCCAAAAAGAGCAGTGACGACTGCTTTTCATCAGGTGCCTCCAGACAGCATTCTTTATCCCAACCCGAGGCTAGGGCCAGGGAGTCAGCGGCCATGGCGTTCTCCCAAGCCCAGCCAGAGTACCTCAGGCTGTACCCGAGCCCTAGAGGGACTGAGCTGGGGGGAGAAGATGGTTGGCCTTCTTTTGTCGCGCCTTAGGGGGGAGAAGATGGTTGGCCTTCTTTTGTCGCGCCTTCTTTTGTGTGTATGACCTATGGAGTAACTGCATGAGGTTATCAAATGTCTGACCTGGTCTGAAAGTAACCAAATGTTGTCTAATCGGATCAAGTTCAAATGCCAGTCCCCCCTTTGCAGGCACCTGTAGCTCCCTGAGCCCTAGGCCTGTTCTTGGGACAGGTGCACTGAGCTTTGCTGACCCCAGTGCTCAGGCTTCTTTACCTGAACTGCTGTGGGTTTCTATGTGGACCCACACTTTACCTTTAAAAAGCACTTATGTTGGTACCCACAATTACTTCTTTGCCTTCCACCTTGGAGAAAAAGAAATTAACCTGGCTCTAGATCACACTCCCTTTTGTTTCCTTGGGCAGCTATTTCCATCATTAATCTTCTCTTCTATCATCACCATTCCAGTTCCTTTTTCCACCAGGATCTACCTCTTTGCCCACAAATATCTTGCCCATCCTAGAAAACCTTGCTTTGACCTCACATCCCACCCAGTCGACCTCCTCCTCTTTAGCCAAAGATTATTCTGCTCAGCTCCCTTTCACTTCTCCATCCAATGCAGCTGGTCACCACCGTCGATATTCCAATGTACCTACCACTTCAAAGGTCACTCAAGACCTCTTGCCATTTTAATAATTTCTCAGATTTCATCATTTTTGACCTTTTGAATGATGTGACAAAACTAAGCACCCCCTTTCCATTTTGAAACTTTCTTTTTCAGGCCTCTGTGATTCCCAATCTTGGCTGCTTCGCCCTGCTCTTAGTTTCGATTGTGAATTCTTTCCCAACCACATCCCCTTGAATATGCGTATTCCCCAGGGGGCCATTTTAAGCTGTAGACAGTGTCCGTATTTCACTGCTCTCTGAGTTACATGGCATCACAACTTCCATTTCCAGTCCAGACCTCTCTTCAGAATCAGCTCCACCAGATGAATTTCAAACGTAGCGAGTCTATCTTCACGATAAAACCTGCTCTTCCACCTGCATTTCTTACCCCAGTCAGGAGCATGAGAAGCTTCGGAATCACCCTTGACCCTTTTACATTCACCATCAATCTCGAGCTCACAGTGATTCTACTTCATAAACGTCTCTTGAATTCTTCCCCTCTTTATCCTCACTGCCACCCCTTGAGTTCAGGTCCCAGCTTTGGGCAACAGTTCCCTCGCTGGTGTCCCTGCCACCAGCCTTGCCCCTCCCGAATGGCCCCTCTCCAATGCTGCAATGCGGCTTATCACAGGCAGTGTGGCACAGTGACTAGATATAGGTGCCAGAGCCAGACAACCTGGTTCAAATCTTGCTCTACTACTTACTAGCTGTGTGACCTTGAGCGGGTTATTTAAACTCTCTGGGTCTAGGTTTTTCCTGTTTGTCAAATGGGCACAATAATGGAACCTACCTCAAGGGGCTTTAAGAATAAATGACTGATTAAAGCTAAACACTTAAGAAGAGTCTGGCATATAGTAAGTGCCCAATAAATGTTGCTGCTGTTACTTTCCCCCAAATCCAAATCTGATCACTTTTTCCTTTGCTGAAATTTTACCCTTGTTCTCTGCTAACATTCAAATTCCTCAGCACAGCAGTAGAGGATAAGCTCCTTCTCACTGGGCCCTGTGGTCTCCGTTTCTCCACTGTATCCCTCGTTATTTTGCTCTAGTTGTGCCAAAGCACCTCCAGCTCCACACACATGATGCGCTGTTTCAGGCCTCTGTACATGATATTCCCTGTGGCTAGAATGGTGAATTCACGTGAACCAGCCCATGATTTCCTGAAGTAATGTTTTTCTCCACAGCACTTCGTTCATACCACTATTAATTACACTATTATAACAATACCTTATTAATGGTACATGGTAGGCATTCAATAAATAGAGGATGAAAGGTAAAAGGTTCTAGATTCTCCAGATCACTGGCAGTGAACTTGGAGAAGGCAAGTTCCTGGGTCAGAACACTGTCTTTGGGGAAATCCAGTGGCACCAAACAGACTGGAGAAGGCCCGTTTTGAGAACCCCCCTAAGGGGACAGGGCTGCCCCACCGCTGTCCCTGCTAGAGCAGCCCTGCTCCTAGGAGCCCAGAGGGGCAGAACTGGCTTCAGTCAGTGCAGCCGGCACTGATGACTCAAAGGCACCCAGACATCATGAGCAGGAGGGGCTGTTTTGCACTCGGCTTTGCCTGCACTGAATATAACTGGAGCGAGGATGGAGTACTCTATGTATCCAGGCATGAGCGCAGGCAGCAGCTGTGTATGCCTCCCTCTGGTCTCCCACACATCCACCACCTCCTGGCCACCGTCCCTCAGCAAGGAAGGCGTGAAGAGACATGAGACAGCTAGAGGAAGAGCAACGAGGACAGGACAGAACCCCAGACCACTGTCCAGTGCTAAGTCCTCCAAGCCAGGAGTTGATGTGCTGGTCAGGCTGCGGGCGAGTAAGGGAACATGTGAGCACAGGGCTGAGAAAGCCTTAAGCTACAAGTCACCTACGGGTGCTGGAAAGTCTCAGGCCCTTCTTTTTTTTTTTTTTTTTAGGAAGATCAGCCCTGAGCTAACATCCATGCTAATCCTCCTCTTTTTGCTGAGGAAGACTAGCTTTGAGCTAACATCTATTGCCAATCCTCCTCCTTTTTTCTTTTTTCCCCAAAGCCCCAGTAGATAGTTGTATGTCATAGTTGCCTCATTTTTCTAGTTGTTGTATGTGGGATGCAGCCTCAGCATGGCCAAAGAAGCGGTGCATCAGTGCGTGCCCGGGATCTGAACCCGGGTCGCCAGTAGCGGAGCACGCGCACTTAACCGCTAAGCCATGGGGCCAGCCCCTCAGGCCCTTCTAGAACAGGGAGACCTTTGAGGAAAGGCAATTGCTATTGGGTTTGAAAGAATCTGGGGCTTGGACTGGAAAGCCAACTCCTGGCTCAGTCATTTCAGAGTTCTTACAACTGGGCTCTGGCCATGGGGGCCACTCAAAAGCTGTCAGGATAGGGCAGGAATGTCCTATGCTAGGAGAAAAGGGACACAGAGCTCCTTCTTTTTCACCATCACCTGGTCTCTTGGCAAAAGGGACAAAGACACCAATCCCTCTGGCGGGCCAGAAAAAGACACCCAAGAGAAGAACCTGAACAAATAAAAATTCTACACTTGTAGCTAGGACCAGGCAATTTACTTGTTTCATTAAACTGAGTAAAAGAAACAGCAAACAATTTCAACACAAACATGGAATTCCCACCTGTCCCAAATAACGTCAGATCAACTACTGAGGGCACAGCTGAAGGCAGCAAGAGGATGCAGGAGCACTGTCACCAGAGGGGAAGCCCTCACCCCTCCTTCTTTCCTTTCTTCCTCATGCCTCCCTCATCATCAGGCGACCTAAGAAGGTTCCATCTCCTCTGGGCTCCTCTTATTAAGCCTCCTGCCCCTGTACTCACTCATATCCTTCCCTAAATCCATCCTGCCTTCACTTGCCAAGCAGGAAGCCTGGCATGGGGCTGCTAGCCTCACCAAGCCGTGCACACTGTGTATGCTGTGCTCAACTCCACCCAGCGAGGGCACACTTTTCTGATTCACACAAAGACAGTGTTGCAGGCTGGCAGCAGCCCTGTGAATCTACATCCCTGGACAGGCCACAGAGAAAGAGTCCCATCTTTTCCTCTCACCTCACTAAGGAGCTGCTCTCTTAGGGCCAGTAGAGAGGAAATCTAGGCATTTTGGGGGACTCAACCCATGTCTGATGCAGGTGGCCAAACTCTGTTTCAAATTTATTATAACACAGTAAGGAAAATAAAAGACCTTTTGAGATGACGCAGAGTCCCTGCAACTGGGGTCTTTGAGTCCTAGCAGTGCTGGCGGGAGAGGGCTGTTGTGTACTCACTCTCCTGCCACATGGGAAAAACTAGATTTTGCTCGATATGACCTGGAAGACTCATGATCTCTCCAGCCTTTCAGTAACGCAAAGAAAAGCTGGGGGGTAAAAGCCATCCATTATAAGGTCTGAGTGCGTATAGCCGAGATTGGGATCAACGCAGCATGCCAGAGGCTGATGGGACTGGCTAATGACCCTGGCCCCTGCCCTCTTTTGCGAGCTGAGGCTGGGCATCCTGATTTTTTATTGCTAATAACAATTAAAATATCTCATTGCTTACACTGTCAGAGTGGAGCTCTCATACGCCATAAGCCCTCCCAAACTCTCTGGGTAGGGCTGGAGTTTGTACCCAGAGACTACTGGTTTACAGTCAGCAGCCCTGCCCTCGTTCTGCAGCAGGTCCCAGCTGTCTCTGCCCAGAGAAAGGCTAGGAGCAATGGGCAGGGCCAGCATGGGCATTGTGACCACACTGGGACCACATTCTCTCTTCTTTCACTTTACTCACTGCCCACAGCATGGGCTCCTGATGCTCTTGTGGGCCTTATAATCAGCTCCTGAAAGTTTTCAAAGCCACTGGGGTGAGATCAGGAGGAGAAAGATGGTAGGAAAGGACATTATGTAGGATGGGTCAGCAGCTTAGTTGTTGACATGACTCTCTGCCCGTCCTCTTGAAAGGAGCCAGGGTCTCATTAATCACAATTATTTCTCTCTCTCCCATTTCAACCAAATGTCCCAAATACAATTCAGCTTAACAAGGTCCCAGGAGTTGTGGCTAGCCGCTCAATCCTACTATTTGTCCAGGCTGATTTTGCCCTATTCTCTGGCAGGGGGTAGCTGTCCTGTGTTCCCCAAACTGGGGTCAGGGTGGCCTCAGTGCCCTCCTCCACCTCCCAATTTCGCTGCACTAAGCAGAAGTCCACAGACACTTGTTCTCCACTCCACGTGGGGAGCACCCCCCAAAGAAGACATATTCTGAAATGGAGATGCTCGGTGTCTCCGGCTAAGATTTCCTAGAAGTCACAATTAAGCTTTTAAAGAATGAGTCTACCCTTGCCTAAGCCTAGCTGCCTGTTCCAGGCTCTTCTGAGAGAGCTTAGCTGCAGCTACTGCTGTCAGTGCAGCTTCTCCCCCGATGGACTTCCTGCCACAGTGTCCTTGGAGAAAAGCTTGGTGACTCCTGCCTCCCACCCGCCACTCAGTGTAAATACCATTTAAGCAATTTGATTTCTTTTAAAGCTATTTGGAGGGGCTCTCAATTGCTGCCTGCTCCTGAGCTGCTTTCTGGAGCCAGTGGGCAGGAAAACGCAGAGTGGGAAGGTCAGGAGCAGCTAGAAGGAAGGGAAAGGCCAGCTCCATCCTGTATCTTAAGCAGGGACCCACTGGGGCGCCACAGGGAGGATGGAGAGAAAAAGAAGGGCTAAGAGGAGATTCTCAGCATCTTGTATTTTCTCAAAGGGAAAGTATAGTAGATGGTGCTCAGACCCCCTCTGCAACCTCATTTCCTCTAACTCCCCTTCAAGGACCCTCTGCTTTGGCCCAGCTGATCTGCTTGTTGTGTGAGCTGCCCAACCTACCTCTTGCAGCCCTGCCTGTCCCTGAGGCCGCGACCTTGCATCACGGCTGTAAAACCCAGACAAACAACAGTCCCTGCTCTGCCCAGGCAGGCACAGAGGTGGCAGAGCCCACTCAGAGAGATGTCTGTTCATTTACCAGTAAAGGAATACTAAGGCAACCCCCTTCAGGAAGTTTCTGCCCAGGAGTGCAGAATGAAAACGTGTGAAGCTGTTTGCAAGGAGCAACCCCACACCACTTCTGTCTTCCAGGAAGTCTTCCCCGAGCCTGACAAAGAACTCCATCTTAGTGCCCATGTTCTGTCTGGAATCAACTTGCTCTCATTAATCCATTATCTTTTATGTTATGCCCTCCAAACGAGGCCATTTGCCCTTTTCTTTTGAGCCCACTCTCAGTCTCCATAGCCTGTGCACGAGCAGCAGGTTTCTAGGCAGCGCTGGAAGGTGCTTGACAGAGGAGGATCCTGGACTCCTGGAAGAGACCATGCTTGGCAGGGCTCTTTTTTTTCTGGGCAGCACCTTCCACACGGCTAGATTTCTGGTTGCTGGCCAGAACTTCCCTAACAAGGACAGCTTCCAAGGCCAGGCAGGCAGGAGAAAATGCTAAAGGTTAGAGTTAAAATAGGGTACAATGGTTTGTACCCTGCAAGGTGAGATCGCTGTGGTTCAGCCTTGCATCTCTGAAAGATACAGCAGGGCGGGAGAAGGACCAGAGATGTCCCGTTGAACTGATCAAAGAGACGAGAATGTCCGAAAATGATCAGGATTCTTCAAAATGGAAGACAAATGTTGAAGGAACCGAAATGTATAAAAATCATTAAGGATATGTAAAGAGACCTACGACTTGTTGTAATCAACGAAGCAAGAAATACCTATTTGGCATCTACTAAGGAGGAAAGCATTGCATTAGGCACTGCAGTAGATCCAAACAGAGAAGAAAAAACTTCTGTCTGCAAAGAGCTTATGATTGAGTTGAGAAGACACGAATGAAACCACATCATGTGAACTAGTGACAAAATGCCATGTGAAACACACGAAGGCTGAGAGGTAGTGCAGACAGCAAGTACTGGAGGGGTTTAAAGGAGAGAGCCAAGTCTGAGGGCTGGAGAGTCGGCAACTCTTCAGTGAGGGGCTGGGCGGGACATCACAGGCGGGCAGCAAGGCAAACACATTCTAGCATATGGAATGACGTGGGTCATGCTTTGGAAATAGCGCATGACTGCTAGAGTGTAGGAGCAGGAATGAGGGTAGAATTTCAGGAGAGAAAGGGAGGCAGAGGTCAGTGGAGGTGCAAGCAGATGAGGGGGAGAGAGAGAAGGAGAAAGAGAGGGAAAGACAGAGGGAAAGAGAGGGAGGATGATGGAGAGAGCAGAGGCCAGGAAGAGGTGCAAGTAGCTCAGAAGAAAAGCTCAAGAGAGCTGACCTTGAGGCATGGAATGATGGGACAAGTCAGAGCCCGGTCCCCTCCGATACAGACCTGGGACAGAGGAATCAGGGGCTGGATTCTATACATTCTTAGGGAGGCAGGGAGAAAAGAAGGATAAATAGGAACCTAAACAAGATGCACAAAAATCCTTTTACAATCATGATGGTTGGGAGGCAGGAGTGGGAAGAAATGAGAAAAGCATAGTGGTAGCTTTTTGATGGACCATGCTGACTGGAGTCAGAATGCACAGAGGGGAGACAAAGGAGTCAGAAAGAGGAGAAAAAGGCTGACACCCTAGACTTTACCAAGCTTAATCTGTCAGCATGAGTTTCCACTCCTTCCTTGCATAGAAGACAGGCAAAACGCTTTGTGCTTAGTCCTACCTTCATCCACCTGCTTTGATTGCAACATTTTCTCCTGGTTGGGGGGACCACATCCATTGGCAGAAGTGCACAGTGGTTACCAGTAAGAGCTCTGCAGCCAGAGCTCAGATTTGACCTCTAACATTTAGTAACCTTGGATGAGTTATCTTAAGTCTGGGCTTCAGTTTCTGCAAACTGTAACATGGGAATAATAAAACTGAATACCTCCTTCATAAGGAAAACGTGAGGTTTAAATGAGTTGTTATGCATAAAGCTCTCAGAACAACGTCTGGTACACAATAAGCACTCAATGCATTTTGGCTCTTCTTATTGGGTTAAGCACATACAGTGAGAACAGAAACATATTTTGAGTGTACCTAGGCCACAGAGTGACCAAACTCTGGTTCTCTAAGGGATTAATTACAGGCCTTGGAAAAAAATACAGTCCAGCTTGCTTAGTCCTAGCCTTGGTGGGGCGCAAGGTCTATGTGACTTCTAGAACCACATGGGACCTTTCTTTTGAGAGAGGAGAGGGACTGAACTAGAGGCACCGAGCCCTGGCCTGATGCCTTGGCAGATGCCACCTGACCAGCCCAGCCTGAGCACCAGCAACTGCCCCATTCAGCTAAACCAGCAGAGCTTTCATACCTAGAGGGAAATGTGGACTTGCTTCTCTAGTCTCATTTCCTAACACCTCCTATCCCTCTTACACTAACTACACGGACTCTTTGATCTGGGCAGACTGAGCTATGTGTTCCCTAAGCAGACACTTAAAAGCTGGTGTCTCTGTGCTGCTGCACGTGCTGTTTGTGTCATAGACCTCCCAATTTCCACTCTTTCCTTCTTTCTTAGTAACAGGCATCCTTTTAGTCCAGGCATCCATGTGGCCAGCTAAAAGACTCCCCTCTCTCATTGGTCACAGCACTGAGATTAGCTGACATTTTTGAGTGGGACTTCTAAGAAAGCATTTACTCGCATTGAGCTTTCTCCCTTTCTTCTGGCATCCTGACTGGGCTCCACAGGCACCTTGGACCTTGAGAATGGAATCCACGTGCTAAGACTAGCTGAACAGGAAGATGAAGAGGCCTAGATCCCTGTTGATACTTCGAGTCACTATACCAGTTCAGGACTGCCTATCTCTGGACTTTTTTTGAGAAAGAAGTAAACTTTAATCTTGTTTAATTAAGCAAATGCTGTTTCTGGTCTATATCAGCAACTGAATGCAATCCCTAACTGCTGCACTGGTATCTCTCTCTGGAGTGCATGTCCTTCTTCTACCCTTGGTGTGGCTGATGCCTACCCATCCTTAAAAACTCAGCCTAAATAGTACTTCCTCCAGGAAGTCTTTTCTGAATCCCCAGTGGTGCCCTGAGAGAATCCTGTGAGTCGCAGAACACGTATCACCATGTACTCAGGTTGTTGATGAGCTCTTGAACCTGCCAACTCCTTGATGGCAGAAAACATAGCTTACTTGACTTTGGTCCCAACTCCTAGCATGGCGCCTGACATACAGTAGAAGGTCAATACACATTTATAAATTAATTGAATGAAAACAAAATCCAGATGCTGATCACTGGCACTTATCTATTGATTTGTCTTTTAAGAATGTTTGATTCAAAGAACATAAAAGGAAGATAATCTCAGAAAAATAAGGCCTTTCTTTCTTTCATTACTGATCCAAACACAGTCCCTGGCATTTAGTATCAGGAGCAAAGGCCTGCTGTAAGGACCCATCACGTTATGGCTGTACTCTTCCAGCAACTGCCCTGAACACAGGTTCTGTCCAACAGCTAGGCCGGGCAGGGGGTGGATCATAAATGCTGTAGGCAAGAAGGCTCTGCAGTTTCCACTTCCACATCTGAAGGAAAAGACCAGTAGCTCCTTATTATAGGGTAGAGGGAAGGGAATTAATATTTATTGAATGCCTGCTGCATGCCACATGCTGAATGAATTAGGTTCACAGACATGCATGTTGCCTTAGTTAATTCTCACAACCCTCTTGTGAAGCAGTTATTTTTAGTCTCACTTTGATAAGGAAATGGAGGCTCAGAGAGGTTAAAGAACTTACCCAAGGTCACTTGGTAAGTAGAGAAGCCAGAATTTGAACACAGTCCTGTCTAATTGCAGAGCCTGGCTCCTGTCACTAACCAACAGGCAGAATGATTCGTGGACATCTGGACATCGCACTCCCAGATGTCTAAGAGTTTTCTGAAGCTCTGACCCAAACAGTGGCAGGCCCATTAGGGGCTGGGAGTAGGGGATGAAGGCATGCCGAGGAAGGCCAGGAAGTGGACCTGGGGAGAGGCATCTGTTTTCCTGCTGGCCCTGGCTGCTCTGCTCTTGGGCCAAGGGGTGATGTGTCAGTATAAAGGAAGAAAGTCATTAAGAAAGCTACGATTCCCCTCCACACAGATTTGCCTGAGCTCATTTCTCCAATGATCCCACGCTGAGCACTCCAGTTAGCAGTGTTCTGGGCTCATTACCTTCGGGACTCGTTGCATCTATTCTCTGTTGGTTGCTCAGCACGAGCCCAGCCCCAGGAACTCATCACCACCTCCCTGACTGCCTGGGAGAGCCATCGGCTGCAACCCCTTCCTTGGGCTTGCATCAGGAGGTGGTCAGGCTAGGGCATCCCCCTGCTGTGAGGTCAGTAGATTTCACAGGTCCAATTTTATTCTGTCCCTGCTGCCCTGGACTCTGTGGAGGAATGCTATAGCAGACACCCAGAGAGGGGCTCCTTTAGATCCCTGTGGTGGGAACATCAGCCACACTGAGAAGACAAGGACAAGGGAAAATGGTCCGACAGGGCTGCCCGGAGGAGGGGCGCAGGCTGTGGAGAAGGTAAATATGAAGGATGAACTAAACCTGGCCCACCTTCCTACCTCCCAACTCCCTGATTGGACCTGCCTTCTTAATCCTTTGACCAAAACAAAATCCTCTGGCTTCCCCAAGTGAAAACTAAGTTTATAATTGAAAAAGCCCTGAGAATTTATTGCCGTGGAGATGAAGAAATTTAAAACTCATAACTATCTTGCAGGCAAACAGATCAGACAGATATCCTATTAGAATAACTCTATGCAGCAGATATCCATCTTATTAAACTAAATGGTCAAGAAAGACTTTCTCCACTTCACAGAGATGCTTGTGTGTATGGTTTTCTTCTCACCTTTCTGAGTACATTCATCAGCCCATTTTGTCTCCTCTGTTGAAATCGTCCTCAGAATTACAAACTCCTGTGCGGCAGCAGAAGTTTTAAATTAAGCATTCATGGGTGTAGGTGAGCTCAGGAAATGATGGCGGGTCGCGAGGCAAGCAGGCAAGATTTAGTGCCTGTGTGTGGGGAAAAGCTAAGGCTCATCAACAAGTCTGGATCGAGCCAGGGACGGAGGAGCCAGGCACAAGGGGAGCAGGAAGAGGATGAGGGAGAAGGAATTTAAAAGCTCTCTGGTCAAAGGACCAGACACGCCACATGACAAAACGAAAATTATTGGAGACTTTGAACCGCTGCTAATGCCAACCTCCATGCAAGGCATAAATATCTGCTGTGCAGAACAATGTATGTGCGAGGTGGGGACCTTGGGAGGACAGTCAGCCAGGTGCTTGTGCCTTCCTCCACTTCCCTTTGGGCATTTACAGGTCCGAGACTCCACCTCTTTTCAGCTAGTTCTGTGGTACCAGGCACCTACCCAGGTATAGGACAGCAGAGGCTGTACTAGAAAGGCTTGTCTGGAGGTCACCTCAGGGCAGTATTCCTTTCCTCCGCACCTGGTGAAACTGCCAGGAGGTGAAATTGCCTCTCTATTCCATCTTACTGCCCCTGGAGGGCTGTGGAGAAGGCCCCCAGGCCTGTGGTCTACGGAGTGCTGAACAAGGATGCTTGTGTATATGCTGCTGCGGCTGCTGCTACAACCGACCACCTCGTAGGTCACTCACTCAGCCCCCAAAATGAGGCCCAGGGGACTGCAGACAGCTTACTGACAGCGGTCTTAACGGTGGTCAGTGGTGCAGGGAAGACAGGCAGCAGCAGGCTCACCTCTCCGCGGGTCTGCCCCCTGCACTAGCCATTCTCATTACCTTGGTTTCTTTTCTTTTATTGCAGAGCGGCTCCTGTGTGTGGGCAATAAAGCTTTGACTGCTGCACTCCACAGGCCTGGGGTAGGGGAGAGCTCAGCTTGATGAAGTAGGGCAGGGTGGAGAGAGGAGACCCAAGCAAGGGGCTGATTCCCTCAGGCGCATCCCCAGGGCAGCAGCATCAGAGAATCCTTGCCAGCGTGAAAACCCATTTGAGGACCAGCAGCAGCAGGAGTCACTCTGAAACTCTGGCTTCTCCCTACCTAGTCTCCCACTCAGCTGGGATCCCCATCCTCTGCTTGCTGGTTTTGCACCCCTCCCCTCCCACAAAAAAAGCCACCCCATTTTTCGCACCTGCTATGTTCCACCCTCTTGCTCCTGGGCTGACCCCTTTCCCCCACCATCCAGACATCCCACTTCTGTCTTTAGAACAATTTTGTGTTTCACAGTCTCCTAGCTAGTGGGAGAAAAAATATTATCTTCCAAAGTGACTGGCCTCCTGCAACATTTTTCTTTGACACCTGTGACTCATTTAGAGCCTTGACAGGAAGGCAGGCAAAGGGGAGAGAATTACCTGGCACAACCCCTGACAAGGTGGGAAACAGGGTAGAGTTCTTCACTTAAGGGCTAGCAGCCTGGGGAAATGGAAGTGCTGGAGTGGCTGAGGGTTAGATAGGGTCGTCTTGAAGTTTCAGGTACAGGCTTGTATGGGATAAAAGAGGCTTTAGGGAGAGGAAAGGGAAGCTGCCAACTGGCTTACTGCCAAGACACAGGGTGACAGCTTCTTGCAGCCCTAAGTGGTTTACAAACATAGAACCACTGTCCTTGTCAATTTGAAAGCCTTCAAATGCCATAATTGCTTTTCTAATGAGACCTTCTGAAGAGACCCTTCCCCACCAATTGTCTACAACACACTTAAGTAATCCGGTCACGTCCCACTCAAAATATACTTGCAAAATTTTTAATTAAATCCATTTGATTATGCACTATTTTATACCAATCAATTTAAGATAGTTATATGTCAATTCTGTATGAGACCAGAAAGTCCACATATTAGCCATTAGTTCTAAACTAGAAGTTCCTAATGGGCAGGGGCTGGGACTGGTCTCTTCACATCATTTTATTGACTATAATTCTCCTGCACCAGGGGACCTATCAGTGTGACACTGAAATCCCAGGGGGAATGATTTGCAGGGCACAAAGTAGGGTGGGATATAAGACTGGCATTCCAGACACAGCCGGTCGGGCCAGGCTTTGGACAAGGAGATGGATTTCATCTGATTTCCCTTGACGGACGAGTTGTGTTCTGCAAACAGCCCGGCATGCGGCTGTCACTTAGATGCTGAGTTCTGACAGGCATCGATCAGGCTGCAGTGTGAGCATGCAGATACACACACGCGCCTCGTCAACATCCTGGGCTCGGAAGACAGTTACATCTGGGGCCAGGATGGCGACACCCCCTCAGTGGATGCTGCCACGAAGGAGACTGTACTAATGGGGAAAAGGAGACAGGATGGAGCCTCCTCAAAATGCCCAGTCGTCGGTGGGAAAACAAGCTGTGGCAATGAAATCAAGTCAAAAAGGGGAGGGCCAGATCTAACTTGACAGCCAGGCTGCCAGGAAGAGAGCTTGTTCAGGCACTGAGACAAGCAGATAGGGGCACTAGGTGAAGGCTGGCGAAAATGGCCTGTAATCTGGGAGCCCGAGGAGAAGAAAGGGCGGGCCACCAGTTCTAGCCTTCCCTCCTGCCCAGCAGCTCTCCTGTGCCTAATACTGCCCTCACAAAGCCCGAGGGTATCACAGAACATCCCACTTCGTCATCTTAGTCTCCCTTCCCAACACGGATGTCCTCACACCTTTGGGAGATAATCAGCTTCCATCAAAATATTCCATAACAGGAAGCTCTCTACTGTTAGAAAAGTCCTCTTTCAAGTTAAAACCCACCAATCTATCATTCCTCCTACTGGTCTCAGTTTTGTAGTCTGAGCAATTTGGAACATATCTGATCCTTTTTCTTATTTACTACTAGTGGTTGACTTGGCAAAAGTTCTCTGAGCCCAACAGTCACGGAGCTCAGAGGGCTGCTCTGAGGATTACAGGAGATTCACTTGAGAATGCCTGGCACAGTGGTTAGCAACAGCAAGTACACCAAGTGTCCATTCCCTCCCTCCTTCTATGTAACAGCCATTCCTATTATTAATGTTTACTCTGTCCTTTCTTTCTCTCCCTAGTGGTTTCCATTACTCCCTGGACCTGGATCCCACATCCTATACCACCTGGTCCCTTCCTAGGAATGCTCCTCCATTTATCAAGAACTCTCTAAAAACGCAATCCTCAGAAATGAACACAATATCCCAGATGTTGCGTAAGGGGAGCAGAATAATCACCTTCTTCGATCTATACTATTTCTCTATTAATGCAATTTTTTTTTTTTTTTGTGAGGAGATCAGCCCTGAGCTAACATCCGCCAATCCTCCTCCTTTTTTTTTGCTGAGGAAGACGGCCCTGGGCTAACATCGGTGCCTATCTTCCTCCACTTTATATGGGACGCCGCCACAGCATGGCTTACCAAGCAGTGCGTCGGTGCGCGCCCGGGATCCGAACCAGCGAACCCCGGGCCGCCGCAGCGGAGCGCGCGCACTTAACCGCTTGCGCCACCGGGCCGGCCCCTCTATTAATGCAATTTTTATCAGTCACTTCACACTGTTAGCATACAGTTTGTAGTAAACAAAATCCCTTGGGGTAATTTTCAAAGGAATTGCAGTCAAGCTAGGTCACTTTCATCTGGTAATTGTGTAACTGATTTTTTGAACTTAAACACAGGACTTGGCATTTGTTACAACTGGTACGTTACATTGCACATTGTAAGTTGCAGCCCATCTCTCTCTATACTTGTAAGAAATTTTGAACCTTGATTTTCTGTTCTAACAGAACACAGTCTTATTCATTTCAAACGTGTAAGTATGCCTTCTGGGCCTCTGCCTAAGTCTTAGGAAGGGTAGAAACGTACACTTGCATGGTGGCTCAAGATGCCACACGTGTAAGGATTTGGTGAATACTGTCGAGAAGGAAAGCTCTATGGTGGGAGCCTGTGGGAAGCCCTGGAGGCAGAGTATACCAGGCAGAATCAGAGAAGGACAAGGTATGAATTCTACCCTCTAAAACCTATACCCCCTCTCCATATTTACGGGACCCGAGGCTTTCAGAGAAGTGAAGCTACTGCCATGTACAGGGACCCAGAGATGGATCTGGGGAAGAGTCCACACTAAAAACGGAGATGAGGAAAAGAAGAGCTTAGAAATATCTAAGAAATGATGCTCTTCCTCAGCTTGGGAGGGCTGACTTGGCTCTGCCCCCGCCCAGAGCCCCTCATCTAGCAGCTCTGCCTATCTTCTTGGAACAATGGTTCTCTCGAATAATTATAGAAACTCTCTGGGGAAGGCTGGCTGGGTCACAGGTAGATGGCTGTGGGAATGCAGGAGGAGCTTGGCAGCAGCACAGAAAGTGGATTTGCAGGCGATATGATAAATGCAAAAGGGATCTGGGCCCAAAGACCAGGGAAACATGCTGTGAGGGAGGACCAAAAAATCAGCCAGGAACTTGAGGCCAAAGCAAGCTTTTTTCATAGACTCCTCCAATGGCAAAACCTCTGGGCATCTGAGGGGCACGTGGGACTCGCTTGGGGTCCAACCCCTGGATCTTACATGGCAATAAGGTCCTCTGGATGGTTCGGCAGCAATGATCTCCTTGCTTTGGTCCAGTAACTGAATTGCTCAAGTCAGTGAAGGCAAACTTGTGGAGGCTTTCTTTTCTCTGCGTGAGAGTCGAGGTTGTGAGTTATCTGGGGAAAGGGGTAAGGAGGGGGATGATGAAGTGTGGGACCCTCATTGTACTTTTCTCTTCAGGGCCTGCTGCATCATACTGACTCGATCTATCTATAAATGATATAAAAATGGAGTTCAGACTGCCAGAAAACAGTGGCTTTTGCAGAAATTCTTTGTCTCCATTGGGGCATTCAAACAAAAGAAACTTCCACATGCAAAAAAGAGGAAGAAGAGAAAGAAAAGGGTGAACTGGGTCAACATTTCTTTCTGTTAACTCCTGTCTTACACACACACACACACACACACACATGCATATGCACACATACATGTGTACCAGCTCCTGGTTCAGCCTTCTTATGAAAACCAGATGGGACCAATCACGTGGTACCTAAGGCTATGTGCCTAGCACAGAGGTAGGTCAACTCTTCTTGATACAGAATGCAGTGCTCTCTGGGAAATCTTTCCCGTGTGTGTGTGTTTACCTTGGCCTTCCTGGTTCCAGCCAAGCTTTCGTTTCATGAACTACGACATCAGCTCAGAACCTCTTTCACCTTTACATCACCTCCAGAGATCCACTGTTCCCTGATCTCACTATTCTATCCCTTCCTGCACTCCAGGGCTCTCTGGGGACTTTCCTCCCATAACTCAACTTGCTGATAACATTCCCATTTTATGGATGAGGAAACTGAAGGGTGAAGAGTTGGTGCCTTAAGTCTAACGCCATGCAGACAGAAGGGACAGGGCCAAAATTCAAAAGCAGGTCTGATTCCTAAGTCCACACTGCTAACCACTATATGCCATCCTGCTGCACTCACATGTCATTACACTGGATGCTCCTCAAGCCTTCTGGTCTCATCAATAAGCTGCGAGGTGGTTGGTGGTTAGAACCATGGTAGCCCCGAGAGGAAAGGGAAGAAAGAGAGGAACAGGTACATCCTGTGGCAGGATGGCACCTAAAGAGAAAACTGTCCTCCTGGGGAGGCCTTGGAGGTGCAGCTTGGGGAAAGCAGCAGTGGTGAGAGGAGGGGACAGGAAGGAGGAGGGCTGGTAGATAAAAGCAGGGAGCAGCTGGACCTCGTTTCCTTTATCCAGGGTGGAAAGAGAAAACCTTCTGGGGGACGTGGCAGAACGACAGATTGATCAATGAGCCCTCCACAGTACTGTGAAACTCAGAACTGGATAGAATGGGAAGAATGAAAAATTCTGGGGGAGGTGAAATGATGCTGGATTTGCTCCTGTTAGTGTAACAAAGAAAAAGAGGTGAAGGGGAAAGACTGGGGAGGGAGCAGACTCTTGGGGTGAAGGTTTTGGCCCCATGTCTACCCCCAGGAATGACTACAGGGCCAAAATATGAGGTTGCTTATAAGGAGCTCTGAAAGGCTCTGCAATCCTGCTAACCTTCTCCAAAGCTCCTGTTCTCTGATAGACAGACACACACCCCTGCGAAGAAGTGGAAGAAGGAACTGCAAACTGGAGGGAGCATTCTCTGTGTACTCCTCCCAAGTGCGCTGCCCTCGGCCAGCGGGGTGGAGGGGCACACAGTAGAGCGGTTACTGTGTTATGTGCAGAACTGAAGATCTTACAGCAGCAGGGAGATACACATACACTCTGCATCGCCTGAGAACTTAATCTTCTAACAGCCCCAAAACAAAAATTCGTCCAGGCAGCTCTTCCCCCCAGCCATGTAGTGGCCGGGCCACCCCTGGAAGCTGTTTCAGTGGCAACACCTTCCTCTCCTCCCTCCCTCTGTTCCCAAGGCTGTTACCAAGCAGGCTGCATGTTTCCCCAGTCCATCCCACTCTTTCCAATCAGTGCTAATTGAACCACTTAACTCAAAGACAATAACCTTAGTCGTTTCAAACCACTAAGAAAAGCACCTCAGGGCCGGCCCGGTGGCGTAGCGGTTAAGTGCGTGTGCTCTGCTGCAGCGGCCTGGGTTTCACAGGTTCACAGGATCCTGGGTGCGCACTGACGCACCACTTGTCAAGCCACGCTGTGGCAGTGTCCCATATAAAGTAAAGGAAGATGGGCACAGATGTTAGCCCAGGGCCAGTCTTCCTCAGCAAAAAAAAAAAAAAAAAAGGATTGGCAACAGATGTTTGCTCAGGGCTAATCTTCCTCACACAAAAAAAACAAAAACAAAAAAAAGAACAGAAAAGCACCTCAGATGAGACGTTATGCACGAGGCCCGCTCCGGGGACCCAGTACACACTCACATACAAACATGCCTACAGCACACTCTACGTGTAAACACGCACACCACAGCTCCAGGAGAAATTCTGTAAAAGCATAGTCAGCAAGTGTCAGCCTGACTTTCTCAGCAAGGTTTTGTGAATTAGAAAAAAAAAAATTGCTGCGAGTTATAATTCAAGGTCTAGAAATTGTAGCCATAGTCTCATCCCCCCATCCTGAGCTTCTACCCCTGGCGTTCTCTGAGGTCCAGAAAAGAGCAGGAAAGAGGAATGTAGACCTCAGATCTCACCATACTTGGTGAGTAGAATCTTTATGGAAGGAGGTAAGAGAGAGGGGAGCAGGAAGAAGTACTCCCTCAACCCCTCTTGGGGTTTTCCTTCTCATCTCTCCTGTCATAAAGGATGCATGTAAGCAACAGCATTACAGAAAGGAGAGGAGCAGGGGGCACAGAGGTCTGACATTACCACAAAGACTGTCCTCTCCTACAGCTTCAACACAGGGAACCTTTCGGAATGAGAGACGGCTCAGGAAAAGCAGAGGTACAGGCAAGGACAAGGGACCTGAGATGTTCTGCTCCACCCTCAGGGGCCTGGTGACAATGTGTGAGAGGAAGCAGCACAGCAAGAAGGGGTGAAACAGACAAGTGAGCAAAGGGAGAGAAGAGTGCGGGAGGGGAGGCGAGAGCGTGACCCCAGACCCACTGTAACACTGTGGTCAGAAGGACGAGAAGGTATTTTCAGTGACTTAAGATAATGAGTGGAAATAGCTCAGGGCAGGGGATAGGCCCCTGGGTTCTAATCTTAGCTCTGCCACTACTTGATGTCAGTGTGACTTGAAGCTAAGCCACTTAACTTTTGCGTTTCTGTTTTCTCACCCTTTGATAGGGGATAGGATTAGGTTTCTGAGCTTTCTTCCAGCTGTCAAACACCCCGAGTCCAACCCTTGGCTCTGCACCCTGAACCTGCATGCTCGGTTCCGTCTCCTCCCACGTTCCTCTCCTGCTGGGATCAGGGCCCAAACTGCTCTGGTGCAGCCCCTTGTTGTCTGATTTTCAGGGCCTCTGCTCATCTTAGCTTGCCTCCTTTTGAGCTTTGGGGCTGTGCCAAGAGGGGTTGCCTCTTTGGTCACGGGGTTCCAAGACTGCTGCCTTCCCTCTTAAAGTCCCACTGAGTAACAGCAAGCCTAATCAATTAACCAATAGTTGCCGGATCACAGAGAACAGGAGATACAGTTAGAAAGGAGATAGGCAAATGCTAGTATGACATTTAAAAAGGGGAAAGGGGAGCCGGCCCCGTAGCATAGCGGTTAAGTGTGCGTGCACAGCTGCTGGCGGCCCAGGGTTCAGATCCCGGGCCTGCACCGACGCACCGCTTGTCAGGCCATGCTGTGGTGGCGTCCCACATAAAGTGGAGGAAGATAGGCACAATGTTAGCTCAGGGCCAGTCTTCCTCAGCTAAAAGAGGAGGACTGGCATGGATGTTAGCCCAGGGCTGATCTTCCTCACCAAAAAATAAAAATAAAAAAAATAAAAAGGGGAAAAAAAAACAGAGCAAGAAAAAGGAAAGATGGTGAATTCCATGAACCACAGGTAAGAAAGCTTATAGCCTTTCCTCGACCAAACCCCAGAACCAGCTGTTGAAATGTAGTTTGTGAGCTCTTAGAAAGCACTGATCATTAACAGATGACATATGTTCATGAAAAATAAGTGAGACTAACCTCATTTCCTTCATAGGTGGGGTCACTAGTCTGTAAGATGAGGAGTCTATCATAAACCTGCTTTTTCCAAGGGACTGAATTATTTCAGGTGGGTCAATGAAAGGGCACAAAATTATAACCATAAACTCAGTTACTCCCTTTTCAATTACTTCTCAATTCTTCTGATTTAGTTAAGGAGAAAGTCTTGGTTTACTGCTAAACAGTCTTTGACACAAAAGGGCAGACCTCAGGCTCAGAGCCTTGAAGGCAAATAGGATTTTAGTCAGAATTCAGTAACACTTCTGTATTCTCTGTATTTATTTTTAAGGTTTCCTTTCATCTATGGTAAGTGATACATTTCCATTTAAGGAAGTTGCCTTTAAAATAATTTCAGAAAGAACATAGTGATTTAAAGAAAAATATTAAGGAAATAATAGTATAGGGGGCACTTGAATTTGGCAACAGCACACAGATGGTAAAGGGAAACCTAAAGTTTGGGGGAGATACTGCTGTAAGTTCAATGCAGCTGGGCACTGGCAGGGAAGGAACCACTTGGTGGTAGCTAGGCTGCCTGAGTCTATGGGTTCTTACTGTGGAAAGGCCCACTGGCCACCTACTCAACAGCCATTTCCCCTTCTCCTTGCTGGTAGGTCTCCATCATTTTTCCTTGTGATATCTGTATGTGAGTCAGGAAAATGCTGACTGATCTAAGTTATTTTTTTTGTGCAGAGACCCCTCTGGCAGTTGAGGAAAACCTAAGGACCCTTTCACAGAATAATATTTTTGAATATATAAATTAAAGTACATAGAATTGCAAAGGAAGTCAATTATACTGGGAAAGTTAAAAACCCACCCAAATCAGGATATACTACATATGAGCTTCTTTATTTTTAATTTTTTTTGTGAGGAAGATCAGCCCTGAGCTAACATCCATGCTAATCCTCCTCTTTTTTTGCTGAGGAAGACTGGCTCTGAGCTAACGTCTATTGCCAATCCTCCTCCTTTTTATTCCCCAAAGCCCCAGTAGACAGTTGTATGTCATAGTTGCACATCCTTCTAGGTGCTGTATGTGGGACGCGGCCTCAGCATGGCCAGAGAAGTGGTGCGTTGGTGCGCGCCCGGGATCCGAACCCAGGCCACCAGTAGCGGAGCGCACGCACTTAACCACTAAGCCACGGGGCCGGCCCCTGAGCTTCTTTATTAACACACTAAACAAGAAGATCTAGCAGTAGGTCTAAAAACCGTAATTTCCAAGCACTGATAAGAGTAAACAATATTTTGGAATTCCTGCAACAATTATCATGTAATGAAAATCTTTGTGATTTCTCTTGGTGATAAAGTCATAGATACACTAGTTTTACTATGATTTGTTGCTTACATTCATATTCAAAGGACATGCTAAATTTGAGTTAGAGGTTAATAAAAATCAAGATGTAATTTTTCCCTATCCAAATTCATGGACCCTGTGAATCCCTGGTCTCAGGCAATCACTGGGGTTGGGGAGGCGAGTCCTCTTTCCTGGTACCACATAACAGTTTAGGAGTATCATCCAAATCTGGATAATAAGATCTAAGAGCAAGTCAGGTGAGAGGCATGTGGGGAAGGATTTTTTGCCTTTGGAAGGAGATGCACAAAATAAGAAACTGTGCTTCTCTTGCCTTCAGAGATTGGTGTGTGAGCATGCAAAGCCTGGAGCTATGGCAACCATCTTGCAGCCAAGAGGGACACTTGTGGTCATGCTGACAGATGCCAAGATTCTGACCTGGGGCCACATCTCAGTTAAACCAACCCACTGTGGAGCTGCCCTGCTTTGATACTGACTTTCTATGAGAGATGATAAATCTCCTGCTTGGATGAATGTTCTATTACTTGCAGCATAAAACCCTTACAGCCTAAAGTGACCCATGTGCCTTTTCCATAGTTACATATATCTTTTTTAACCTTCACAACAAAACCAGGTGGCCGGATCCCCTAATGTTTGAGTCACAGGGGTTGTTGCTCTGTGTCTTAAGCACATCTCTGTCCTTTTTTTCAGCCTCTCAAGCTCCTCAATGCAGAGCAGGAGAGCTGTCTAATAAGAACTGACAAGATGGAGGCCACAGAGACTGCTGATGACAGGAGAGCTCTTAGCAGAGGATGCCACCCAGAGCATTGACTTAGAGCTCTATTCTGGGTGCAATGACTGGGGTGGGGAGGAAGAAGAGTCAGGGTTCCTGAAGAGTCAGTCTAGAAAAGAGGGCACAGGCCATTCAGCATAGCTGTGAAGTCAAGAGACAGTTAGAAAGTCTAGGTTTCCAGGTTCCTAACTGGTTCTGATGCAAATATCAGGACTGATACCACTCCAGTTCTTTACAAGAGATCCTTTCTCTTTTTCCCCCATCCACCCATATCTGTCTCTCGTTTCCATTCTACCAACGTACAAATTTCTCAACTCATAGTCATAAATCTGATAGAAAGCTTGGAGAAGACCTCAGACATACCCTATAATCTCTCCTAATCCTGTAATCGGGAGCTAAACCCAGGACACAAGTGGATTTGCAAAATAAGGATACAGAAACTCAAATGGCATTAGCAAGCCACAGAGACAAATGTACACAATGACTGAATGAGACCCATCAATACAGCAACAGATACATTCCTTCTACGCCATATGAACTATGTGGAAAAAGAAAAGACTGAATAGGAAAAGGCTATTATACCTCCAAGGACGACAGCAAAGTCATCTCAAAACCCTCCTCGAAGGTTCTCTTAAGTTTTGAGTTTTGGGAGTAAAAGTGAGAGGAGGAATAAAAGATGGGGAAGGGAGGAGATAGGGAAGGACAAGCCCCTTTCTTTACTCTAAACCCCTTTTTATTATCTCCTTTGAGGGGAAAAACAATGAATGATTTCAGCAATGTGAGAGCAAGGAAGGAAGGATTTTTAAAATAAGCATGCTGTACATGCACAGGGCTCATGCAGAAAATTCCTTGGTAACCAGCTTTCAAGTCACTGGTTTCAGAATTTCTACTCACCTAACCTGCTCCAGGGGACAAAGGTCTCTGTGAAATAGGCAGGGCTGCATTTGTCTACAAAGCCTCTTTCTTCAGGAGCCTGCCTGTCCCTTTGTGGATGGGACTTGAATAAATCTTTCTATACGACATGTCAGGGCTGCAAAGCTCCTTGACTGCATTGAGTTGAGAGATGAATAACACACAAACCACAAGTGCCTCTGGCCGAAGTGTGGGATAGGGCACTGGAGATGGGAGGTGGGTCTGGGAAAAACTTTCCTTCAGCCGTATTGAGATATTTCCCTGGGTTCTTTTCTTCTCCAAGTATCCAAATGTGACAGCACTGAGTGTGTGGGTGAGTCTCTGAGTGGGGCAACATCTCTGTTCCTTTTGGGGACCAAACATTCCTCAGGAGAAGCTAAGCACATGCCAGTGCAGGAGACCCTACTCTGCTGGCTTTTGACTCCAGACATAGCTTCTCTCAGGCCCACAGCCCTTCCTAGAGGCTTCTAAAATAAAATGATTAAAAGAAAAGCATTGTACACCTGAAATTTTTACAATGTCATAAACCAATGTTACTGCAATAAACAAAAAATAATAAATAAATAAATAAATAAATAAATAAATAAATAAATAAATAAATAAAAGAAAAGCATTTAGGGCCGGCCCCGTGGCTTAGCGGTTAAGTGTGCGCGCTCCGCTACTGGCGGCCCGGGTTCGGATCCTGGGTGCTCACCAATGCACCGCTTGTCCGGCCATGCTGAGGCGGTGTCCCACATACGGCAACTAGAAGGATGTGCAGCTATGACATACAACTACCTGCTGGGGCTTTGGGGAAAAAAAACAGGAGGAGGATTGGCAATAGATGTTAGCTCAGAGCCGGTCTTCCTCCGCAAAAAGAGGAGGATTAGCATGGATGTTAGCTCAGGGCTGATCTTCCTCACACACACACACACACACACACACACACACACACACAAAAGGAAAGCATTTGTCTGGTTACACTGTCCTATTTAATGGACCTCTTTAGAAAGTGTTGCAGTGTTTAGTATAGGTACATTATTTATGATGGACTAAATATGGGTAACCATATTTTGATCATATTTTTGTTCAAAGAGTTGGACATCAGGCTTTTGATCAATATATTCAAAATGATTAGGGCAAATGAGACACAAAGAGAGTTTCGGCACTGGCAAATGTGAAGCCAGGGTGAAAAATCCAGCAGCACTGAGATATGAGAGGACAGGGGAACTGGTATCACCTCTGAGATGGGCCACATGATGGGACAAAATTCAGCCAACCTCTTGGCTTCTCTCACAAAGACATGCAGCCTAACACTGAGATGCTCAGGGGGCCAAAGACTAAGACATCTCGCCCCACCCCTCATTTGCCAGTGCTACTGTCCTCTAGGCTCACATGTGAAGTTTTAGCAAATTCTTCAACATCTACTTAATTCTTCTCCTTCCTAGAAAACAGCATTTAATGAGAATGGTCTTGTTCACCTAAGCAAGCGAGTCAAGGTTATGTGTGTAGAAAACTCATTAATAACAAATAGCATTCTTAAAGAGACAGACTCAGACAGAGACAGGAGTTGACAGGGAGCCAATTCCTTAGCAGCAGTGGAAATGGGACAGGGTTGTGAGGGTGGTGCTGAAGGCCAGTGACGAACAGGTCTGGCTTCCTATCAGAGTGGGAACTCCTCTTGGTATCAATTTGATAAAGAATTTTACCCTGCAGCTGCCAGATATACAGGAGCCGAGGGTCTTATTTCTGTCCCTTTTCAGACAACAGGAGCAACGGACTGCTTTAATTGGTTAAGAAACTGAAAAGGCTCAGGCCAACACAGGGTCTGGCTGGCTGAGAGAAAGATGAACCAGTCCAGCAGAGTGTTGGACACAAGCTATATCTTTCTCTCTGAGGTTTCTACCAGAGAGAAGCATTAGAATGTCCTCGATTTGTTGCTTGGTTGGTCTTTTCATATTCCTATCTCTCTTTTTCACTTACTGTCTGTCTCTTGTGCACACACACAGTCTTGAATGGATCCCACGGCTTGGCATTTGGAGGCAAACTGCCAGAAGCTAGGGCAGGAAGGACAGAACTGAAGTTGCTCTGTGTGTCTGGGATCCCAAGATGGTCTCTTCTTGGGGAGGGATCCCCAAGGGCTTGGTGCCAGCTCCAAAGCAATACCAAGTTACTGGGCCAGAGAGGCTAGTTTGTGGGGGGAGGGAGGGCAGCCCTTGTTCAGCCCAGAGACTGCTCACTTGCACAAAGAATCCTTTCAGAGTTATTGGCTGGCAGGGCTCCTCACAGACTTTTTTCCCAGGGCTCGTGCACTGAATACAAATCATGTAGACTCACTAGGCTACCAGAGAAACTGGCCCCAGTCACCAAGAAAGTGAAACAGAATAAGGGTTTCTCTAGCAAGGCTGCCGGTGTCCAAGCATCATGGTAGGAAAATCCCAGATCCCCAGCTGGTAGCCCCACAAAAGCGGGGCTTCAGCACCCCTCATCAGAAGCAGAGCCATTTCAGTGTGGTATCCTTCAGAGAAGTAGCTTAAAGTAGGCCAACATGACAGGTTCCCGAGAGCACGCTGCTTAGCATTCCTGGCTGGCAGTGAGGCAAAAACTGAAAGACAGGGGTTCACGGCAAGAGGTGGTGTTCTGGGGTAAGGCAGAATAAGGTTCAAGGTAGTGATGTTACCCTTGTTTAAAAACAAACAAATCTACCTGTCAGTTCTGGCCAAATTCCAAACTGTGTATGAGAGAGACGGTAAGTGAAAAAGAGAGCATATGAACAGACCAACCGCCTAACCAAAAAGTTGGGGAATTCTAAATCTGATAGAGGAGCTGAGGGTCCTAGCTCCTTTATTTCATGTTTACTCATCCCAAATTCCTCTCGCTATAAAGGTGATTCCCTCTGGAAGCATTTGCAGATCAAGTTGCATCTAAAAACATGGACTAAGAGCTGACTGGAGGCTGAGGAGATTTAACTCCTGAAGAGGCTCATATCATAATGAAAAAGGAATGGAGGGCCGGCCCCGTGGCTTAGCGGTTAAGTGCGCGTGCTCCACTACTGGCGGCCTGGGTTTGGAGCCCGCCCGGGCGCGCACAGACGCACTGCTTCTCCGGCCATGCTGAGGCCACGTCCCACGTACAGCAACTAGAAGGATGTGCAACTCTGACATACAACTATCTACTAGGGCTTTGGGGAATAAAAAGGAGGAGGATTGGCAACAGATGTTAGCTCAGAGCCGGTCTTCCTCAGCAAAAAGAGGAGGACTAGCATGGATGTTAGCTCAGGGCTGATCTTCCTCACAAAAAAATAAATAAATAAATAAAAAGGAATGGAGCATCCAGGAACCTGGGTGTCAGCCAAGCCACCCACGGGTCGTTTGATGACTCATGGGGAAGCCAGTGGAGCAAGCTCCGGGCTGGCCTTCTGGTGTTCCCAGCACTGCACTCCTCTCCACGCAGGGTAAAGAGCTGGTCCTTTTGCTCAAGGATGGGGGTGGGGTGAGGATGGATACAATAGCAGCTAAGAGACAAAAATTCAAGCCCACATTTCCATTTGGGGTCCTCCAATTCTCCCTCTGAAACTCCTTAGATGAGACGAACCCACATTACCAGGCCAGTACTGGATGACGAACTGAGGCCATACTAATCAGAACTAAGAAAACCCTAGTTACAGCTGAAGCTGGCAGCATAAAATCGAAAACAATTAACAAGTTGTGAGAGGTAAAGTGACGGCCATAGATGCTGATCCACAAAGAAACTGAACAACAGATCAAAAAGGCTGGCAGAGAGAAGGCAGTGCCAACATGGCATCGTTCCACAAACTGAAGGGATTAGAATGGCTTGGAGGCCACGGAAGAGAAGCAAGAAGAAACTGCAGAAAAGGACACAACAGGTTTCAAGCCAAACTGAACATTAAAAACATGGAGAAAGTTTCAAGCGGAGTACACTTCTTAAATTCAGTCAGAAACTCCCTAAGGTAAGTATAAAACGTTGTTCCCATCTTGTTCACACTTTCTAAACTGTAAGTTTTTCTCTAGAGCAGTGAGCTGCCCAGTAAGGGGGCCTAGAATATTCCTAGGAGAACAGCTCTAACTAAGCCTTGTGACTTAAAAAAAAAAAAAAAAAAATTCTGTTCTGTGACACGCCCATGGTTAAGGAAAAGGGAGTCACAAGATGAAGAAACATCTTCCCTCAAGGCAAATGGGAAAGAAAGTCAATAACAGATCTGGACAAGGACCCAGGTGGCCTGGGCTCCCAGTCAGACTCACCACACAGCTGTTTGCTTCATCTCCCCTTGAGCGTTTTAAATTAAGAGTTTGTTGATGGAATTATTTGTTCTTTAGTCATGCAAAGTTTGAGACTGATAGCTAATAGAGACGAGGACCCAGGACAGAAGCTCTGGGCTCCTCTCACTGCCCAGCCGGGTGCCCACAGGACTGTGCTATAGCTCAGGCACTCAGTGGGATATTTAGAGCTGCCTTTAAATTCACCCAGCTCTTCATAAAGCGAGGTAATGGGGCGCCCTTTACTGCTGCTCATGGTGATTGTCCTAACATTCTTTAATGGTGATTGTCCTAACATTCTTTAATTAGCAAAAAGCGTTGGCACAGCCACTTTCAAAGCATTTGATCTTACTGTCCTGGTGTTCTCTACTGCAGGCTCAACAGCCCCCACTCCCTTTGGAGAAAATGCACTTTAGCAAATTTGAAAATGACAGGCATATGTGTACATGAGCACAGGTAAGTGTATTTGTGTACCTATACTCACTCTTCTGCTCACTCCTCACATATCCACAACTGCCAAGGACCTGGGAGCCTTTATGATACCTCCATAAAACTCTCACTCATAAATCTGTCAGCAGGGGCTACGAATTCTAAAAATTGGGGACTAGAGAAACCGTAAGGTTACTAGGATTCTCTTTAATTTCCCCAGTATTTAAAAAAAGAAAAGTAAAGCTGGTAATTTTTCACCCATCTTTTCAAAGATTTATAGAGTAGGGTTAGGGCTTTGGATATACCATTAGGGAAGCCTGAGCTCTTATTCACATGGGCCAAACACAGTCCTCTTTCCTCTGAAATAATTAATTAAATGAACTAGGTACTGGGCACAAGATGAGAAGGGCCTCTGCTTTCATGTGGGTGAACAACAAATAAGTAAACACGTAAAGAAGATAATATCAGATAACGGTAAATAAAATAAGAAAATAAGACTGGGTGATGTGACTCTGACTGGTGGAGCTACTAAGGCAGTCTAAAGACATGCAGTCACAGAAAGTCTCTGTGAAGAGACCTGCTCAAGAAGGAGCCAATCACCTGAAGATATAGGGGAAGAACATTCCAGGTAGAGGAGAGGGGAGAAGCAGTTTAGAGTATTCCAAAAGAAAGAAGAGCAGTATAGCTGAAGTGTAGGGAGTGAGGAGGAAGATGATAAAACATGAGGGCAGAGGTGCAGGCTAGGCATTATGGCTTAGGGCCTGTGCCCCATGGTAAGCCGTCTGGTTGTTTTCTGAATGATAAAGGGAAGACACTGGAGCATTTTAGGCAAACCAATACCATAATCTGATATAATGTCACAAATATCACTTTGGTAGCTGTGTACAGATTGTAGAGGGCAAGAGTAAAAATCTATGTCTTGAATAGGATAATTTCTTAGTTTTGAATAAATGTTCTGTGGTTAAATAAGATGTTAACATAAGGGGAAGGTGGGTGAAGGTACATGGGAACCATTTTTGACCTGTCCGTATGTCTAACATTATCTCAAAATTAACTGTTAAACAAACAACGAAGGTCTAAATTAGATGCAATATCAAGAGCAGACAAGTCCAGGAAAAAAAAAAAAACATTAAGAAAAAGAAAACAATGGATTCTCTCAATAACTGACTCTGGATAAAATATTTTCTTTTATACTAGCTTCCATATTAGAAATAACAGCTGGTACTGCTACTACTGCTTGCTAAGATTTTCTTTACCTCTAATCCAATAACGCCACAAAATAAGTACAGTTGTTAATTCTACTTGACACAAGAAGAATCTGAAACTTAAAGAAGTTACTTACATACACAGAACGCAAGAAGCAGAACCAGGAGTTGAACCCAGGTTTCTCTGACTCTAGAATACTTTCAAAATCACCACTATGGAACATGGTATAATGCCCACTGGTGCACGCGCACGTGCACACACACGCTCTTTCTCTCTCTTTCTCTCTCATGTAACATATTTTGTAGGACTCAGTTTGGGGAAAAAAATGTTCAGGCCTCCCCCAACCAAAATAAATTTATACACACATTGTGTATATATGTGTATAATTGCAGGCATGGACCCCTGATTAAGGATTGAATTTATGTTGGAGATACTTGAAAAGCCATTCTTACTCGTAACTCTCTCAGTCCCACATCTGTATCTGCTGGGCACTGATCTTGAGGTCTGTCTTAATCTCCAAGGAGCATGAAGCTCAGGATTTCTATGACTTAGTTACAGTTGAGCCAAATTTTGTAGCAATGCCAAGAGGTACTTCTAGTATCACTGGTAAATGCTTAGCTGTTCCAAGATCTTTGGGATAAAATCTAGAGGCCATGTAAAGAAAGTGAGAAAATTATCAACAAAAGGAATCAAGAGAAACAAAAAGAAAATAACAGGAAGTAGATTTCTTGAGTTTGTTTGGTCAGCCTGCCCCCTTCTCTTGGCTCATTGTGATGTTTCTTTTTTTGTGTGTGAGGAAGACCAGTCCTGAGCTAACATCCATTGCCAATCCTCCTCTTTTTGCTGAGGAAGACCGGCCCGGGCTAACATCCGTGCCCATCTTCCTCCACTTTATATGGGACGCCGCCACAGCATGGCTTGACAAGCGGTGTGTCAGTCCGCGCCTGGGATCTGAACCCGCAAACCCCGGGCAGCCAAAGCCGAGCGCGCAAACTTAACCGCTAAGCCCTCGGGCCGGCCCTCATGTGATGTTTCTAACTGTTGAGCTGACTGAGGGACCGTCTCCCTCCCCAATGGGAAGACCCAATGGCCATACAGCTCACACACGGCTCCTCTACCCCTCACAAGCACAGGTACACGGAGGAGTCACTTGCTGGTTGTCAGATGGACCTTTCCCTTTCTCTTCCTCTTAAGTGGCACACCTCAGCACCACAGCGGTTTAGAATTTGGGCACTAGACAGATTTGAGATTGAAACTTGGGTTTGTCACTTTAGCAAGCTGAACGAGCCCCAGAAAGATATGTCTACGTCCTAATCCCCAAACCAGTGAAAGTTACTCTATTTGGAAAAAGGGTCTTTGCAGATGTAATTAAGAATCTTTCGATGACATCATTGTGCATTATCCAGGTGGGTCCTAAATGCAATGACAAGTGTCTTTATAAGTCACAAAGAGGAGAGAGACAGAAGAGGGGTCAACATGACCACGGAGGCAGAGACTGAAGTGACGCAGCCACAAGTCAAGGAATGCCAACAGTCACCAGAAGCTGGAAGGGGCAAGGAACAGATTCTCCCCTGGGGACCTCGAAGGGAGCGTGGCCTTGCCAGATTTTGCACTTTTAACCTCCAGAACTGTGAGAGAATAAACTTCTGATGTTTTAAGCCACCAAATGTGTGGTAATTTGTTATGAGAGCCTCAAGAAACTAATACAGTCATTTACTAGTTCTGCAATCCTGAGACAGCTTCTTAAATTCATCTGCAAAATGAGGAATCTAATGGTATCCACCTCACAGAACTGTTGTGAGGATCAAATACGTGTAAGATTACAGTGCCAAGTACCTATCAACTCCCCAGTAAACTTTGCTTTACCATCATTATTGTTATTGCTATACAAAGGCAATTAAAAGGAAGGATAAACCACAAGGGCCTGTAACAGGCCAGTGTACCTGCAGAGGTGAACATTTCCAAGGCTCCTGGCTGGACCTCTCTGGTCTGTTTGACCATACAAGTGACCAAACTGACTATTCCCAAAGAAGAGGAACTTGGGGCGTTGGGTGGTTTCTCCTTTAACTTAGGCCTGGCAGCCCACAAAGAAACTGTAAGCCCTGGGAAACTAGCCTCAGAGAAGAGGTGAATGTCCTTCCGTTCCCTAACTCTTTGCCATTCTTATTAAGTATCTTGTCTTTTCTTTGATGAGGTTTTTGATAATTGCTCTGGATGAGACCTGTAGGGAGAGTGCTTTTTTGTCCACTTCCTTATGCTTTCCTTAAGCAGAGTTCTTGGGGAAAAAGAACAGTGGATTCTGAGGGCACTTGAAAGAGTAGGTAATTCTAGAACAGCTGCATTACCTTGAATCATCGGGCTCAAGGAATAAAATCCATTCCCTTTATGGCTGTGGGTAGTAATGGCACAGCCAGAGCCTCACTACAGGATCACAGGCAAGAAAAATAACCCAACTTTTTTTTTTTTTTTGCAGTGGTGACTTTATCCATTAAACAGAAATTTCATGACCAGTTGACCCTGGAAGAGTATCTGCATGTGTGGGTGACAGTGAGTGAGAGATGCAAATACACACACACTCGCGATGTACCCCCTGCCTTGGGTAGGAGGAGGTGACTATTTCCACATAGACTGTTTCTTTTTTTTTTTTTTGTGAAGAAGAACGGCCCTGAGCTAACACCTGCCAATCCTCCTCTTTTTTTTTTGCCGAGGAAGACTGGCCCTGGGCTAACATCCATGCCCATCTTCCTCCACTTTATATGGGACGCCACCACAGCATGGCCTGACAAGCAGTGTGTCGGTGCGCGCCCGGGATCCAAACCAGCAAACCCCGGGGCCGCCGCAGCGAAGTGCACGCACTTAACCGCCTGTGCCACCGGGCCGGCCCCTAGACTGTTTCTTATAATGTTTTGACATTACTAATTCACCAGTCAACTGATGTCTTTCCCTTTGTGGAGGGCAATTTCCATACTATTTTTCTCTCCTCCTGTTTTCCAAATCCTTTTTTCTCCTTTGCTCTTGCTCTGTTCTTAGCTCAAATGGCAGCATAAAGAGTATAAAAATGGAAAAGGTGCTTGAGTAGGCTTTGGCAGCCTGACAGTACTGCAAATAGGAACTAGAGTTTCAGGGAGTATGTGATCGTCCTGCCACTGATGGACCTACCTTAAGGGGCCCAAAAGCCTACTGGAGGCAAGACAGTACCCTGCCAAAGATTGCTCACTCCTGGCAAACCCTATGAAGCATTATGGACATCTAGTGGCTGCTCAGGATAATGCCTCAGGGATGCACGTCAGGGTCGGGAGTGGTCTAGCCCTGGGCTTTACGGGAGCCTAATTATCTTAGCTGGGTGAAGCACTCCTGGCTTCTCTTAGAGTCAGTCCCCTGGATGACCATTTCTTCCACTTTTTATTAGCGGTCCAAAGTCACTCAGAATGGCAGGCTGGCTCTACCAAAGACCCATCTTTAATCCAGTTCAGCAAAGTATAATGATAGCACTTGTATACAAAACCACAGAAGACAGGCATTTGGAAATATCTTCAAGCTCCAAATTTAAATGCCCATTAGCCATACATTGTCATCTTGACTGCGGGGTTGAGCTCAGAAGGGACAGACTGATATTAATTAGTCACGTGGCTTTAGGTAAGGCACTATGCCTCTCTGAACTTCATTAACGGCATTTGTAAAATGAGAGGTTAAATCCAGATGATCTTCAAGGTCCCTTTTAGCTTTAACATTGTGTGATCTATGAGCCTTTTTCTTTTTTTTTAAAGATTTTATTTATTTATTCTGTTTCCCCCCAAAGCCCCAGTAGATAGTTGTATGTCATAGTTGCACATCCCTCCAGCTGCTGCACGTGGGACGCGGCCTCAGCATGGCCGGAGAAGCGGTGCATCGGTGCGAGCCCGGGATCCGAACCCGGGCCGCCAGCAGCAGAACGCGAGCACTTAACCGCTAAGCCACAGGGCCGGCCCTATGAGCCTTTTTCGAAGCTGGGAAAACACAGTCTGATCTGCTCTGCTCTGGCACTGTGGATCTCGAGATTAAACTGAAGGAAGCATTTTCTTCTCAACTTTGTGGTTCATTTCCAAGACTTGGCTACAATCCCAAAGGATCAACATTCTTAAAACAGCTACATATTTGAGGAGGGGCAGGGATCATGGACTATGAGAGCTGGAAGGAACTTTCTAAGCCCATTTCCTTAATTTTATAAATGAAGAACCAAGGTTTAGAACTGTTTTAAGATTTCTCACATATCTAATCTGTGGCAGAGGGAGACTAGAACTCTGGTATCCCAATCTTAGAGCAGGTACCAAGCTGCTGACACAGGCCTTGCCCAATCACCGGCTGGCTTCTCCAGCTCTCTGGCTTTATCACAGCAGTCTCTCTGTGTGAAATAACAAGTAAAAACATTCTCAACCCAGCGTTTCTTCCTTTTCTTCCTAAGTTTAAGCCTTCCTCTTCTTTTTTTTTTTATTCCTTGGTGGCACCACTCCAAATCAAGGAAGCAGTCAGAACCAGGAGCTAAGAGGAGCAACGGATGACGGCTAGATGATACTCAGGTTACAAGATCAGAGGCTTCAGTGCCACTTTCAGTTCAGAAGGGCTATGTGCTACGACGGCCCCACAGCCTCCTTAGTCTGGTTTGTAGCTTCTACGGTGCTCTCTCAGTCCCAGCTGGCCTACAGAGGGCAAAGCAGCCCCATCTAGAACTCCACGGGCTGCAAGAAGCTTGGACATATTCACCTTCGTCAATCAGTCATAAATATTTACTAGGAGACAACCTCATTACTAAGTACTGATTTGATCCAAGGCAGCCCACCCTCATATCCACCTACACAGTATGTGGGCAGAACCTTTCATTTGCTGGGCCTGGAGCTGAACAGATGGGGCCTAAGTTTGCCTACACCAGCAGGGAACTAGCCTAGGCAGAGCCCCACTTTTTGCCTGAGGAGGGAGGGGCAGCCGTACTCCAGTGTGCCATCCAGACCCCGGCCAGGGTGTCCTCTGGCACTCCATCAGCTCCATGCCAGCTGTGGCAAGGTGAAGCACCTTTCACTAGCAAGTTTCCCATTCTCCTCTACAGATCCCTATCAGGCTAAGTTGACATTTCCCGGGTCTATAAGATGGTAGTGTCCTGCCGAGGCTGATGATATGCATGTGGGGCATGAGTCAAGAAAGCAAAAAGGGGTGCTAAAGAGCCCAGATGGAACCAAACCCTAGCATCAGGGTTCAACTTACATCCATTTCTCTCTCATCCCTTCCCTTGATTAGTCATTGTTAGTGAAGCAAGTTAAATAAAGGATCTATTTTTGCAGCCCCTCCTCTCCCACCCTTCATTCTATTTCTCATATACCCTTCAATGAATTTTTTAATACAGTCTTACCCCCAACCCCTTGCCTCCACCATTTACTCTATGCAGAGTAGGCACACTGGACATTTTTGTTACAGGGATAAAAACACTGGGCTTAGGGCTGGAAGACTGGCTTGAAATGCTGGCTCTGATGCCTTCCAAGGATATGACCTTAGGCATATTCTTTGCCTGCCTGAGCTCAGTAACTCTACCTGTAAAATGGACACTACTGAGGCAATTATTAAACTGGGTAAATGAAGATTAAACAACAACGGATATATATACCTCTATTTATCCATCCGTCCATCCATCCATCCTTAGTACAGCAGAAACAACCTAGCAGATAAACATCCCAGTAAGAAACCTGAGTTCTCACTGATTGGGAGAAAACTCTGGGGAATCACTTCCATGCCCAAGTCCCTACACATATGAGCTCTGCCAGGGTTCAAATCCTGCCTCTACACTTACTATGTGATCCTAGGCAGCATATTAACTATTAACGTTATTATTTGACTGCAAATGCATAAAAAAAGGTCTTGGTAAACAATGAGGAATCCAACTTGCCTACAATGAAACTTTCCAGGACTTCAAGAATTCTCTGGCATATTTAAGGAGGTTCAGGTTACTGGACAGCAGACACTACTGAGATATGGGTGTGGAAGAATCCAGAGAGCTGAGATATCCAAGATCTCCTTCTTAAGCAATAGCCCACCTCCAGGTGATGGTTTAAAAGCAAGCTTGCCAAGGGGAGGGTGCAGAAGAGTCTGGAGGCAGCCCTTGAAAAGAAGCGGGACTAAACGGAGGCCATGTTCTACCAGACTGCCTTCCCAGGGCTTGGCCACAGCCGCCCCCCCCCACCCCGAACAGGAAAAGGGGCAGTCTTTTTAGGGGTTGGGAAAAGGCTGACCTAGTCCTGTTCTACACTGGTCTGTCAAACGCTCCAGGGTCTCCTCTCAGCAGAAATAGGAGCAGGTTGCTACGCAGTTCTTCTCAGGGAGTCCCAGCTCCCTGAGGAGCTGGTGACGCTGCTCAGGGGGCAGAAGGTCTAAGACCCATTCCCACTACCTACATTCTCTGAGTGCCCGGAGAAGAAAGGGGCATCACAGGGCTTCAAAAAGTGAGATGGGCGGCTGCGGCTCCATGAATGAACGGGTTGTGCTGCGTGTTCTGGGGGGGAGCCTTCCTAGGGGCCCTTGTTCTGTCTCAGGTTGTCATTCCCCCGGCTCCTCGCACGCAGTCTTTCCTTCCACAGTTTGCCTCCTCCGCAACCCTCATTAAGAAAACTATCATTTAAAGCCCTAGTTAAAGCCAAGTAGGGGGTGAGGAAATCTGCGAGGGAGGGGGCAACACGGATAGGCATCTGTGCAGCAGCACAGGGCTGTCTGCGAAGCCCAGGCTCGCGCCCCTCTGGCTCCCAGCGGTCCCGGCTGCCCCCGCGTCCCCACCGAGCAGCTCCGAACTCCGCGTACGCGGCCGGGGCCGCGCGGCCAGGCGCCCCGTCAGCAGTCGGCGGGGGTGAGGATGACGCGGTCGGGCGGGAGGCCCGCCAAGTGCAGCAGCCCCGCCGCGGGCCACCCCGCCTCCGGGCAGCCGGCCCCTGAGCCCACCTCACCCGGAGCCGGAGGGTGCCCAGCGCCCGCGTGCGGGGCGGGGGCAGGGGCGGGGGCCGGCGCGGTCTCTCCCGCAGCAGCCCAGCGCTGCTCCAGCCTATCAGCGGCCACCCGGCGGCTCCCTCCGACCGGACCAAAATAGCTGCGACCGCCTGCGACTTGCGCGCGGCCCCTCACTTGACGCTGACTCCGGCTCGCTCACCCAGCCCGCTCCCGTCGTCCAGAGGGGCGGGGAGGAAGCGTCCGGGGAGGGGGGTGGGGGGGTGGGGGAGAGAGAGGAAGCAGGAGAGGAAGGAAGGAAAGAAGGGAGGGAGGAAGTCGGCTGGAGGCGCGGAGCTCGGGACTGCGCGGCGCGGCGCTGGAAGGCGCCGGCGTTAACCCCTCGAGGGCAGGCAGTGGAGGGGGAGCGGTGTTAATACATAAGAGCACTGCATCACGCTAATCTTCTCCCCAGAACAGTATGCGTCAGCAGTACATTCACGTTCTGACTGAAGGACAAAAGGATGAGAGAGCAGTCTGCGTGGCTGCTGCCTGCAACACTGCGAGCCCGGCGCGAGGAGGAGACGGTGGGTGCCGAGCGCAGGGGCCCCGTCGCTACTGCCACCGCCGCCGCTAACCAGCAGGGACCATGTTCCCGGGCTCCGGAGCGTTTCCTGCAGCCGCGACCCCCGCTGCTCACGCCGCCGCCGTCAGCGCTCTGGCCGCTGCAGCAGTCCGTGTGCAGCGCAGCCACTGAGGGCACCAGGGGCCAAAGCCCCGAACTCGCTCCCTCTGCACAAAGCCCGAGCCGGCGACGCGCCGGGGGCCCGGCTGCGGCGGGCGGTTGCGCGCCGCCCAGGGCTGCGGCCGCCGCCGCCGGACCCGCGCCCGCCCCCGGACTCCCTGAAGGGGCCTGCGGTGCGGGCGCGACCTGGCGGCCGCGCTCCTCTCCGGCCAGCGGACCCGGTCCCGGCGCTGCCTCCGCGCCGCTGCCCCTCAGGGGGCTGGACGGATTACTGCTCCTCGCGCCAGCAGACAGCGGACTGGGAACTAAGCCCAGTTTTGGTCTTTTTAACCCTTACGAGAAGAGGCGAGGAAGGAAGGGGGTGTGTGTCTGGGGAGGCGAAGAAGCCGCGGACACCTCCTCTTAACTCTCGCAGCACCGCGAGCTACCGTCTGCATCGGCTGCCTCGGCCGGCGGCGGCCGACGCCAGGACAGGACAGCGCAGCGGCGACCCGGCGCGGCCTGGGCGGCTTCGGGCGCCCCCTCGCTCCCCGTCGGGTGGCGGCCCCGGGAGCGGGCTCGGGGCGCCGGAGGCACACGCCGGCGATGAAGCGGCTTCCCCCTTGGCTGGTGCGAGCCCGTGCCAGGGTCCAAGGACAAAGCAGGGAAGCGCTGGTGGCGCCGCTCCTCGGGCTGAGGGGGGGGCATGCACCTGCATAGCCCGCCGGGCCTGGGCTCTCCCCGGCGCGCCTCAACTCCGCTGCTTCGCCGTAGCCTGTTCGGGATTTACTAGAAGCCATTTTGTCTCCCCCACCCCTCCCTTCCCCTCCCCTCTGCCCTCCCCACCCCCTCCACTTCCCTTTTGTTAATTAAAACTAAGAAGTAAGAATGGGAACGATGTGGCCAGCTCCCGTGGAGAACGCTTAAGGACACCACGCCAATTCTTCCCTTCCTTCCGAGGTAGGTGATAGCGAATAATTGGGTGGGGATGGTTGCAATGGGGGAGAGAAAGTCTCAGCTTTCCGAGGGCTTGCCTTGAGGGGGGCTGGTGGACGAGGGGCTGCTCTTTAGTTTGGCATGATTTTTTTCGGCCGATCTGCTCCGTCTCTCTAATCGCCCCCTCCCCACCTCCTTCTCCAGATGGAAAGAGGAGCTCCTAGCTCACTTAAGCCGGGGTAGGGCTGGTTCTCCTTTCCAAGCCAAAATCCCAGGCGATGGTGAATTATGAACGTGCCACACCATGAAGCTCTTGTGGCAGGTAACTGTGCACCACACCTGGAATGCTGTCCTGCTCCCCGTCGTCTACCTCACGGCGCAAGTGTGGATTCTGTGTGCAGCCATCACTGCTGCCGCCTCAGCCGGGCCCCAGA